>NW_022900934.1:8600115-8635206 GCF_012274545.1 Fukomys damarensis | reverse complement strand
AAAAAAAAAAAAAAAAAAAAAAAAGATTCAAAGACTCATAATAACGCAGCAAATATTTGTTTGAATGCCTACTATGTGTCAAAGACTGTGTTACGTCTTTGCCAGATAATATACAGGTCCCATGAGATATGGAATCTTACGGTGTTTCTATTCAGCAGGGAAAGGATTTTCAAATCAAAAGTAAAATGTTCTAACAATATGGTTCATTCTTATTCCCTTGCTTAAATGACACACCACACTGATTATTGGGCATTTGCTTTGTGATGGGCTTTTAGGGTATAAAAATAAATGAGGCAAGGCCCCTGTCTTCAAGTAATTCACAGTTCAGTGGGAAATGCACATCAAAACAAACAGAGAAACTAAAAGGAGAACCCAGTCTGCAGGCCCAGGAGGGTCATGAGCCCAATAGTCACGAGCCTGACAGTTGAAGTCATGGGAGAAAATGCCAGTGAAGAAATACAAGAAGAAGCCAGGCATAGTGGTGCACACCTTTAAGCCCATTTATTATTTGCACATAGAATATTATGGACAGATGAAACTATATACACTTCCAGTGGCATTTAAGCCATTTTATGCCTCTTGGTAAAGGTATGTGCTTTATCAGAAGATTTAGCTGAAGCAAAAAAAAAAAAAAAAAAAAACACAAGAAGTAAGACCCTGTCTCAAAATAAAAGCCAGAAAGGGCTGGGGATGTGACTCAGTACAAAGGCCCTGGGATCATCCCCAGAACAACAACAAAAAGAAACAATTGGGCAAAACTTTCTCTGTAAATTTCAGAGACCAGTGCAGATTTAGCTTTAAATTCAGAACGCCTCTCTCTCTACACCCACTCCCTGTGTATTGCGGTACTTTCCAGTGTGTCGTGTAGTTCAGTTCTTCCAATGGCAGAGTAAGCGCTGACACTGAGATTACAGAGGTTCTGAGTTAAGACCAAAGGAAGCAAACCCTGCAGGCAAACAGGAATGTTCTGGAATGGGGCCCACTCACCTCGTTCGTCACAGGATGTTGTCTGAGGTATAGAACACTCCCTCCCAGTGATGCCTTTCTTTAGTGTAAATCAGAACTTCTCAAACATTGGCAGGCGTAAAAAGGGCTCAGCAGCATCAATTCTGCAAAACCACTCGGGGTCATTTGGGAGGTTTGCAGGGATTTTCCCAGGGTGGTTTTATTTTGGAGGCAATTTTTTGCATAAAGTACTGCCTTGGGTGCGATTCCGACTCCAGGATTTACTAAAAGGGTGAGGCGCACCCAGGGGAAACTGAGCCCAACCCAGCATGGGGCCTAAAGATCGGATCTGGGCTCAGTGATTTTGGTAAATTCCAGGCAGAACAGCAACGACCAGCAAAGGCCCCGACAGGGCGCAGCAAGCTTTGGAGAAATCAGAGGGAAAGTAGCAGCAGAGGTGACAAGGAGGTGGGGGGCCGCCGTGCTCACTTGTTCCCGCGCCCCTGGGCTGGTTTCCGGCTGTCGTTTTCAACAGGGGGTGGGTTGACCCCCAGTGGACGTTTCGCAACGTCTAGGGGTGTTTGGCTTGTTACGGCTGAGAAAGGGGTGCTGCCTGCATCTAGTGAGGGGAGGTGAGGGCTGCTGCTGCACACCCCGAAATGCACAGGCCTGGCCCCCAGGGCACAGCATGGTTGGACCCGAAATATCAACAACACCGAGGTGAAAGGCCTGCTCCAGCTCACTGTGCTGGGCCTCGGCCACAGCGGTACCCTGCGGATGGACAAGACGGTGGCTTAAACTTCGTTGGCTGAAATGCGGATGTCTCAGGACAAATATTTATCTGGGATGCCCTTCCATCTGAGCTGGGGTGGGGGGCGAGGGAGAGAGCAGCTTTGGAGAGAAATATTAACCTTGCAAATGCGCACATTTTCAATTCACGTCCTCATGACAGGCTACAACTTGTAATCAGTATAAAATGATTTTCCGGGAGAGTAAATGCTTATTTTCACTGTCGTGATGTTGGCACTGGATTACTTGGTATTAATCCCAGGGTGACACAGTCACATTTGGAAGCCGTGAGATTTATTTGGATGCCTTATGGGGCCAGGGGCAGGCCTCATTTTACATCCTTGATCTTGGAGAATTTAAATAATAGAGCTGCTTTTTCTGTACACACCAGTGGTGTGAAGCGGAAGTTACCACCCAGGACGAGAGCAGTGTGATGCTGAGGTAAGGATGGGGAGTTACCCTCAGCTGGCTCAGCAGCAGCGCCTACCCACCCAGCAAGCGACAGGCACTTACCAAACACCCACCATGTGCTTGCTCCTCCCCTTGCACAAAAGAGCAAGAAGTCTGAAAGCGGGCACTCACCTCCTCCAGTGGACATTGTGATACCCCACATCCAGCGCAGGCCCCCCGGTAGGAGGCTATGCTTTCTATCGCTGTTATGACAAAATTCTGTCACTCTTTATCTCATGCATAGCTTTCTGCCAGAGCAGAAGTCAACAACCCTTTTCTGTCAGGAGTCACAGAGTAAATATTTTCAGCCTTGCCAGCTATATGGTTTCTATGACAACCGCTCAGCTTTTATGTATTATGAAGGCAGCCATAGATAACGTACAAGCAAACGAGTACAGCCACGTCCCAATAAAACTTTATTAACAAAAAAACAGGCAGCAGGAGTAGATTCATCCTGGAAGCCGTAATTTACCAGCTCCTGATCAAGAGTAACGAGTACTATATTTTAGAGACTTTGCCTCCTGAATATTTAAGCAACACTTATTGATTCTTATGTTTTGCATTGTTTGTCCAGTCACTCCATATCTCAAGAATTTAGTGCTAAGAACATCTTCAGAATTGCACATACACATGTTTTACACGTAGCTGCCCACTGTGGCAATACTTATAAAAATGAAAATTTGGAAGCAGTTTTATTGCCCAACCAGACACCAGAGAAACCTTGCTCTATGATGGAACAATAGAATATTGGCGGCCAGCCTCTGAAAATGATCTTCTGGAAGAGTGTTTGTGATGTAAGATGTGATGTTAAATCAAGGAAAAGCGAAATAGAAATTATGCAGGCCAATTCATCCCAACTAAGTTTAAGTCTACACAAGCATAGAGAAAGAATAGAATGAAATATAACAAAATGTTTAGCACAGTTGTCTCTGAATCATGTAGTTGTAGGGTAATTTGTCCCAAATCTAATCCCAACATGGCTTTATTAAGAGGGAAAGTTCTGACATCTAACGGGTATGACTTTGCTCTTCTCTGCCTGGGCGGGTGACCACTACAAGGTTGCCTGTGCTTTCTTTCTGAGCTCAGTTTTTCCCTCTGTAAAACACACCCAGCGTCTGCCCTGCCAGATTGCTATGAAGGTCGAATGACATAATATGCACAGAACGCCCAGCAGAGTACTTGAAACACAGTAGGCACTCAACAACAAATGGAAGCTGTTGATATCCTTACTCTGTTTGTTCAGAGATGTCCTCTAGCTTGGTGGCGGGGGAAGGCGGCGCTCACATCCATACAGGGGATTAAACCATGCAGAACTACACACGTGTGCATGCACAGTAGGAGTTTTAAGTGTGCAACGGGCCTTTGTTAAAACTCCAGCTACGTTTTTTCTTTGGCAGTATGAGGGATTAAACAAACCCAGGGCCATGAGCATGCTTGGGAAGGGCTCTGCCACTGAGGTGTCCCTGGCCTTTCATCTAGTTCAGAATTTGTGTCAGAGGTGAAAAGATATCGATGGTCTGTTCTAGTTTCTAAAGGGACAAAACTGAGAGACTACGTGACCAATAATAGACCTGCAAGTCACCCGTCAGGTGGCAGTACACACAGAGAAGGCAGTGTCTGCACAAGGGTCTCAGGATGGAATCCAGAATTCTACGAACCGGTATCTCCAGTTGACACTTGGAATAAAGGGAAGTCGAGAACAAGCAACATTCTTTCTTAGCAAGAAAATGATAATTATGCAAAAAGAAGGTGACAGATATTCAAATGTTCTGTTCTTCTTAGTTTTGTTATCTTTGCATGTATTGTTGAAACTGAAAATACATTTGTAGACGCTAAGAAAACTGGCTTGGTTCTGGGGCAGTAAAAGGGCTCTCTTCGCAAAACAGCCCAGTTCACTAACCCACGAAGCATCAGTTGAGCGTCAGCCGTGGCAGGCGCTGTTCTGGATTCTGGAGCCAAATCGACCAGTCCAGTTCCTGCGCTTGAGTAATGTACTGTAGGTCAGAAAGCAATCAGCTGTGGCCTGAGCTTTCCTGCTTGCTCACCAAGTGCCTTAAAAGCTACATGAGCTTTCATCTCCTCTTCTTGGCCTTATATCCCGATAACAAGTCCATGTGCTTAGCAGCCCTCGCTCATATCCCAAGCAAACATCCCTAATCTATCGCAGCCTTCTTTCCTGCTGAGACATAGACTGAGACTGCTGGAGAACGAACTGGCACTGACGTCCCTGGCAGAGTAAGTCTTTCTTGTAGGAAGCTGTCCCGTGCACAGTAGGGTGTCAAGCAGCATCCCTGACTGCTGCCTCCTAGATGCTGGTAGCACCACTCCTCCCAGCTGTAAGGACTGAAAGTGAGCCCAGCTTGGCAACTTAGCAACTTTGAGAGACACTGCCCCAAATCCTAAAAATAAGATAAAATTTAAACAGGCTGGGGATGTAGCTCCATGCAGAAGCCTTGGGTTCAATCTCCAGTCTGGGCGGGGGGCGGGGGGTGATTCACCACCTCAGGGACAGATCGTTCTTCACATATTTCCTGCTCCTTATGGCCTGGGATTCCATCAGCGAAGCCAAAGTGAGCCGTGTTTCTCTTTCTCCCATTTAATGTTCAGGGAGGGGAGGGATTTTCTGATAAGGACACAGATTGTCAATGAGGATAAATAATTTTCCCAGGCTGCATAGTTACAAGCAACCAGGCTGACAAGTAGACACCGGGCTCTGAGACCAGCTTCCGAGTCCCACCCTGTGCATTGGTCACAGGGGACGGCCTGGGGCGCATGTGTTTATGACAGTCGATCTCCCAGCGTCCCGAGCTCAGGTTCACTGTGAAGCGTTTGTCTCCAGTCACTGCCCTGGGTTCTGTCTGAACTTTCTGGTCTTTTGATCATATTGGTGTGCGGAGGCAATAGTTCTTCAAACAAGAAGTAGATAAATCAGCACTGTTTGTCCAAAATCTAAATGCACACAGAGCCCACAGGTAGCATAAATGAAGATGAGAACCAGACCCTGCCTTCAGGAAGCTTATTGCCTATAGGACACATGTGCTGAAGGGCCGGGGGGAAAGAATGGGTCCATAAATTCCAGAAAAAATGACAGCTCCCGGGCTGAGACAGTCTGGGCATGGGTGTTGTTCTCACGAGAAATGCTGATCCAACATATAAAATATTTGCAAAACATCATAAATTCTTATTCCAGCCTCCCCCAAAATGCCAAAAGCGTGGGGTGTCTCTTCTTTAAAAACTGCTCTTCGGTCTTCTTCACCACCCACTTCCCTCAAAGCCCCAGAGCTCATGAAATACCAGCTGTCCCTGATAACTCACCCAAAACATGTTCCAAAGTCCCTTCCAAGCCCAGCCCTCCCTGGCTCCGTTCCTCTTTTCCTCTCCCCACTCATCTCCTTCCTGCCTGTTCCTACCTCTTGCTCCTTTTATCAAACTTGACATGAACGAGGGCAGCACTGGCCCCTCTTCATACTCCTCTCTCCCATTTCCTTGATTTAAACAGCAAGGCGGGGAGCCACGCGAGGGGAGCAAAGTTCTCTGCAGCAGGAAGGAAAGGTGGAAAAGCTTTCAACTGGAAGAGAGCGGGAGTTCAGTCATGTGAACTGGAAGGTGAAAGGAGGGTACTCAAGGAAAAAAACAAGGACAGATAACATTCAACCCAATCGAAGAAATCGTATTTGAGAAAGCAATCACTGTGCTACGGGAGCAGTTTCTGGAGTCAGAAAAGTGTGACTATGAGATGGGTCTGGAGAAGCCGGTGGAATCTAGACCTATGCAGCCGGAGCGGGTGAGCGGGCACAGCAGGCCTCACAGAGGAGGGTGGAGTGGGGGCCAGGACTGCAGGAAAGGGCTGGGGGAGCCTGGGCCAGCGCTCAGCAGAGCTTCCTTGGCTTGATTTCCTGTCTGGGGCATTCTGTGACACATTTCCAAATGGGAAATGCATTCCCCTTTGAGCTAGCCAAATCGCTTGAATAAATAATGCAGAAATTATTAAGACATTTTCCAGAGGACCCTAGCATTTCCTGTCTTGACAATGGATCTGCTTTTGACATCAGCTAATTCAAGAGGTTCAAAATAAAAGCTGTGGCCAATGCAAACTTCCCCTCCGAATGCTTTGCAGTAATCTGAGCTTGGGCCATGAAACAATACCTGTAAACATTTTTTCAAAGTACCTTAATATCTTTCATGAAGTCATTAGCTTAGCCATGTGGATGTGCCACTGGCCAGTGACCATCCCAGGTTACAGAGATAAGAAGGAACACTGAAATAAACTGGGTCCTCATTGGTTGAGCTACAAAATGTCAAAAGAAAGGAGATCAAGAAGAGATGCTCCAGTAGGGACAATGACTTGGGGTTAAAGGGAGACACACACATTGCAAGGCATTAATGCTCACTAAGGGAATAATACAAAAATAATAGTCCAGGGCCAGGGATTTAGCTCAGTGGTTCCACCGCCTGCCTTGCAAGCACAAGGTTCCGAGTTCGATCCCCAGTACCAAACAAACAAACAAACATAGTCCCCATGTTCAGCCACTATACATACACTATCTAGTTTATTCCCAAAAATGACCCTAAAAGGGGAAGGAATTTATTCCCTTTATACAGGTGATGTAACTGAGGAGGAGAAAGTTGCGTGCAAGGTAGTCCTGAACACGATCCCATTTACACATAGTAAATGCTCAATAAATGTTAAATAATAATAAAGAAAATATAGCCAACACACACATTACCCTGTGTTTTATTACAAGATTGTGGTGCCTGTTTTGGTGAACCAGAGCAGGCCAGCTCGAGTAAGAAATAAAATAAATATGCGACGACAGGACTTAAACCCAATACCGGGACCACGCCCCAAGTTCAGCACATTACTGGAAGTCGCTAATAGAAGGCTGCCCATTATTCATGATCCGAGCTGTGAGGAATCATGAATAATGGAACAGAGTCCCGCTAACAGCAGACTGACGCACAATAATTTAAACTTGTTTGTATGGAAATAAAGGGCGAATCTTTGAAGTGAGCCTTAATGAGATTCTGCTTGATCTTCAGTGTATCCTGGGAGAGCGAGTTCAGTTTTTCCTCCAGCATCCGGCTCGTGTTGGTGGCGTGTAGGCAGGAAAGGGCCGCCTTGAATTATGAATGTCCCTTCTTGTCTTTGCAGCAGCAGGTGAGAGAGGTGTTGGTCTGCAGGCGCTGCGGGGGCTGGAGCAAGATGTCCAGGGCTTCCCGCAGTGGCTTCTGCTGCAGAGATTGCACAAAGGGCCTGGTGGGCTGGAGCGGTGTGGAAAAAGAGGTGCACAGCACCCAAGGATGAAATGGAGGCGCGTGCCCCTGGCCCTGGCCTCCAGAGCCTCCTGTGCACATACACACCGCAGGGCTCCCGCTGTGTCCCGCCCTGTGCCCCGGAGACCCGGGAGGGGGCCCTGGCCGAGGGCTGCAGAGCTCCGAAGGAGTCTGGGGCCTGCTCGCCTGGGCCTGTTTGCTCGAAGGTCTCGGGAAATGGGTTTGCGTTGGGGTTGACAAGGGAAAGGGATGCGATGCTACTTTTTTTTTTAAAGCAATGATTTTAGAACAAAACAATGCGGGCCGTGGAGGGGTCTCGTCGATGGCCTTCCAGGCTCCGCTCGGGCAGGGTTTGGTTGAGATCCAGCAGCATGTGAGGCTGACCAGGTTAGGATGCATGATTTTTTGTGTGCATGTTTTTTCCCAAAAATATACAAATTTTTATTAATGCGTATTAATTTTACAAAATACTGGGTGACATTATGGCATTTCTGTACAAGCATATAACATATTTTAATCCTAGGACTCCCTCCTTCGCCCTCCCTTACGCCTCTCTACCCCTGACTCCTTTTCTCTTGTCTCATCGTAGTCTTTCTTCTATTTTCATGTCATCTTCAGGGTTTTTCTTTTGTTTTTCGGTTTGGCTCTGTTTTTAGATTCCACTTACTAGGCAAAGAAAACAGAGATTAGAACTCAGCACCTGTTTGAGTCCTAGGTACACTTTGTGGGCCACGCTCAGCAGGGGTCGGCGGCAGACCGAGCTCCTTGCGTTGGTTCGTTGCTTGCAGAGGCGCCGGCCCAGTCCCTCCACCCGAGGCTGTGTTGGACTTCAGTACAGGAACCCAGCGCAGAGCAGATCTGAACCACCGGCACCAGTGCCTCTGCGGTCCACAAGCTCCAGAGTGCAGTTCCTGTCCGCCTCGCTCCTCCCGTGCCTCCTCGCTCGTCTGTGAGCTGACAAAGCTGAGCATCTCCTTGAGAGTTTTCTGTGGTCGATCGTTTCGCGCTTTAAATCCTTATTTCCGTTCTACCGCCAAGACTACTGAGCGCCCACGTGTCACGCACCCAGCCCGGGACCCCACAGCTGCCCACGAAGCCCTGCCTTGTCCACTGCTGTGTCCCCAAACCGAGAGCAGCCTCGCGGCAGAGGTAAACACCCAGGCAGCTGTCCCTGTCCCTAAGCTTAAGGCCACCTGCCCCTTGGACAGCTCGGGTCCCCAGGCTGGTGCCCTAGGGAGCCAGGCAGGGAAAGGACTTACAAATGTGACAGTAAGAGGTCACTTCTGCAAAGAAAGCAGCAGCAAAAGGGAGCAAGGAATAAAAGATGTGGACTGGGAAAGTAGTTCAGATGGAGTTAGCAGTAAGGGCTGCCAGAGAGGGTAACATTTGAACCAAGATCTAAATGAACAGAGAGGAGAAGTTAAGGAGACATATTCTAGATGGTAGGGCTGCTGTGTACAAAGGCCCTGGGGCAGGAACAAGTTGGGGGAAGCATCAGGAAGGCCCCAGGTAGAGTGGAGGAGATGCTGTGTGAAGAGGGTGGGCACCACACGGCCACATCAAATACACTGAGGGCCTGCAGGCTGCCCACCACCCAGGACAGCCCTGGCAAACTGTCTGCGCTGCCTGACGGAGGGTCCTCTCCTCCATCACCTTCCCCAATGCAAATGCCCTGAAATCCAGGCCTTGTTTTAAATCAGTTAAATCAATCTAGGATCAAGGTACATCCAGAGACGAGGACCGGAGCTCGGTGAGGGAACCGTGGAGGTGGGGTGGTTTCATCTTCCCCATTAGGCTCAGCTCTGCCAGCTGCAGCGCCAGCCTGTGTCTGTGCGGGCAGTCACGGGGCAAACCGGGGTCACCCTGGCGGCTCTGACCTCAGCGTGTCCCTCCCTGGCTGCTGTAAAATGGGTTGCTGTTCTGGCTACTTTTAATACCAAAGCATCTCAATAACAGAGTCCGCAGACCAGCCTCTTCTTCCGGCTCAACTATTTCTAGCTCTGGGCCCCAGGGGGACCCTACTCCCCCAACACAACAGCTACCCCAGTCTGGTCCAGCTACTTCCTTCTGCAAGACAGATACCTTCCTTTATGCTAACCATAACCATAAGCCAACAAATTACAATGAACTAAAAATAAACAGGTCCTGGGATGAGTCTTTGAGGAAAAAAAAAAAAGGCAGGCTTTTAATAATCAAAATCTTTACGCATCTCGTTTCATCATTATGCTAAGATGTTGAAAGAGCCAGATTTTTAGAACATGACCCGGTCCCTGAATGCAGAAGAAAACGCATTTCCTCATTTAATCCTGCCCTGACTTGGTATGTGTTCAATTACAAGTTCAAGCGAGCCACACCAACACTGTATGAATAGCCTTTCTTTTCTCTTCTTTTTTTTAAAGGGCAGGACCGGAATTTCATTGTATTGAACATAAATGAGAAAAAGTATATTGCAGAATAAAACTTAAAATGCTTTTAATGGAATTTTCATTATAAGACTGCCTGTAATAGAGATGACCTCATACTCACCTAAGATTTCTCTGGCTGTGAGTTCAGATTTCATGCCAATTAACATGTTAATGACATATATCATTTAAAGAGTCTATCATAACTTCTATCACATCATGTTACAGCTATTTCCTTGTAATTAAATCAGAATTACAGGGTGTAATTACTTTTCTTTTCCTGAATACCCATTCCTTTCAGACATTTAAATTCAAGTGCAAGTACTAAAAGACACTTGAAAGTAACAACCCAATAAAAATATTATCAATTAATGAAAGTGTTGGGTTTCTTCTAGTCTCTGGCTTCTTTTTGACAAATTCCTTTTTCTCCAGGTTCTTGGCATGACACGTAATACTTCATGAGCTCTTAAACCCTCAGGGCCCTAGATTCCATTAATATGCAGTGTGCTCACACATAAATATAATTACACACAATTATTAGCGGAAAAGGATCAGATAAGGTTTATTAAGGAAATATCCTATAATTACCCAGGTCCAAGACTTCCCTATACATGTTAATTCAACCAAGGGTTGGAATCTGCAATCAGTCCACCTACAAAACAGCTATTGACTTTGATTTCACTTTGGAAACAGATCGTTGCTGGCAGTTAAGATCACAGAAGGGATTTATTTCATTTAGAAGGCAACTTACTCTCATGATAATTCTGCAAACTCTGTGAACCCATAGGTAGTGACCTGGCCACCTCTGGTCTTGCACACCCTTTTCCAACACTGAATTTTAGCTGTGTCCTGCTTTGATTCCAAAGCTCATTAAGACTTCAAGTAACTATATATTATGTAAAGGTACAAATCTCCAATGAGGATGAATGTCATTATACTATATACCTAAAATGCACCAACAAAATTATTTTTTAAAAAATAAAAAAATGTTTTAAAGATTTCAAGTAACATCTAAGAACGTGCAAATTAGCTGGAGGTAGGCATGTGCTGTTCTGTGAGCATCTCTCAGAATTATGCCAGAACTATAGCAACAAACACGTATTATTTGAGAGAACAGACACTAGAAGATGGGTAGAAAAGCAACTTCTTTGTTGTCAAGAAGTTCTACGTATTTAGGTCAAATTGATCTTTCATTTGAAAAATACTCTAAGTGCCTGTGAGTATATGTAATGTTAGGTGTTATTTTAGGCCTCGGTGGTGAGTACTATGGTCAAGGTCATTTTGGCCAACTTGCCAACCTTCCAGGGGAACCGAACAGACCATAAACTAGTGAACCGTACGTAGAATGAATACGAGGATTACAGCTGACGATGAGGGGCAGGAGGAGGAGATAGCAGAACAAAGTGGTAAGTGATGGATCGCCATAGACAGTGCAGCCAGGGGAGGAGGCATCCCAGAGGGCCGTTGTCACACTGCCATGGCAACACTGGATAAACCACACACACATTTCCCCAGAAAACTCCGAGACCCTCTCTTTTGTACATGGCTGGCTCCCAGCTTTCTTCATGAATTCCCTCCTTCTTTCACAAAATCCATCCTGCTTTCCTCTTCCAAGCAGAGCAATTCAGCTTGGCCCCAGGTCCCTCCCTTGTAGCCCTCCACACACTCAGCAAAACCCAGGCTGTCACTGAAAAGGCCACTCAGTGACCAGCTGAATACCTCACCTCCTCCTTCCTACCCCACATGGCTAAACATAGGATTTCTCCTGAAAATGTTCCCTTCCCTCTCCCAGGAAAAGCCTGGTGCCTGCAGTTACCACTTTGCACATGGGTTATGGATTGGCACATGCCCACCAACTCCCCACTGACGAAGCCCGGGACATGGAATCCCGTGGGAATAAGCAGAGACAGAAGCTCCCTGTTTTTGCACCCTTCTTCCCATCTATGACCTCCTACACTTATCCTCTCCACAGTCAGGCAGTAGCTGAGTTCCGCCACACATCTGTGGGCATTTGTTTATGGCAGGTCTGGCAGACTGCAGGCAGCAGAAAGGTCTTCTTAGAACACAATCTCACCCGTTCACTTGCACATTGTCCCAGCTGTTTGGGGGCCACCAGACAGGGCTGAGCCGTGACATAGCCCAAAACCAGCTTCCGATCATACAAATGGGTGCGGCTGTGTTCCTGCACCACTTGATTTCTGGACACTGAAATTTGACTTCTATCAAAATTTGACTTTCACATGCTATGACATACTCTTCTCTTGCTTTTGTTGTTGGTATTCAACCATTTTAAAATTTACCTTCTTCACCAAAGCAGGCAGCCAGACAGATGGGGCTTCCGATTGTAATTTAGGGGAGTTGCTGACAAACTTCAGGCTCTGTGGGCTCTTGACTCAATCTCTAAAGCCAAAGTCCCAGCGTCCTCCTGGAGAGAGAGCTGAGTTAGCGTCCAGCTGAGCATGGCCGGTCCTTGATCCCCAGAATGTGTGTCCCCCACAGAGATGCTGTCCCTTCCCATTCTGCACCTCTGGGCCAGAGCTCCTTATAAGAGAAGACCACAATGATGTCCCCAGCATTTAGCTCAAAGCCTGACGCCAAGCAGTTACTCAGACCACATTAGTGAAGAAAAGAAACCAAGGAAGGTCAAAGCCAGAGCATCCTCCGTGTGGTTTCCAAGCCAGTCTCTAATATCATTAATGCTATGATAAAATAAAGCCATTACTTACTAGCAAGATGAATAATTAACCATTTCTCCAAGCCTAGTAGGTTGGGCAACAAGAAAGAAGGAAGGGCACTGCAGGTCCCTGTGAGCGAGAGCTTTAAAGGACTTCCAGAAATAGGGAGCCCTGGACCCCGGTCCGCCATGTTCATTGATTTCCAAACGAATTGAGGCCACTTCCTGGCAATTTTGGGGGAAAGGGACCAAACTGTGAGGCTCCTTGTCTATCTTGGGCAGTTTACAATTAAGAGCTAGCCTTGTGGACACTCAACCCTGTCGTGACACTGAGCCAAAGGGACTCTGAGTGCTGGGACAACCCAAAGTTCAGCTGCTTCCGGCCGTGTCCCTCCGTCCGGTCCCCTGGGTGCCGTCTGGCGTCTGTTTCAGCAGCGCACTGAGGGCTGCCTGGATGGCTCGGTGCAGAGCAGACTTTGCCAGGACTTCGCCGCTGCTGTTTCTTTTCCAACTGACAGCTCAGCCGGCTTCCCAAGCCTACCTGTTCATCCTCAGAGACGGTCACTGATGCTCTCTCTTCCCATTAGCCTGGGCAATGATTGGGATAATTTAGGACTTGCACTGCCTGATCATCTGCGCAGTTACAACAAATAAAAGATTTTAATATGCACGGCCGCTGCGTGTTTACTGTGTCATACTGCCGAGAGCCGAACGAACACCAAATGTGCCAACAGAAGGGGGATGTGAACTCCAGAATGATGACACTAATAAGGAAATTACAAAAGGCACAACAAATGGCATTCATGTTAAATCAATAATGCTCTGTTTATTTTTTTAATTCTAATCTTTCTCCCAAAAAAATTATCTTTCTAAACAGTTGGCGATTCCTATTCTTGTTTGCCTTCCTC
This sequence comes from Fukomys damarensis, assembly GCF_012274545.1. Taxonomy (NCBI): domain Eukaryota; kingdom Metazoa; phylum Chordata; class Mammalia; order Rodentia; family Bathyergidae; genus Fukomys; species Fukomys damarensis. The sequence continues at coordinate 8,621,764 of NW_022900934.1, read as the reverse complement.
AACATAATTAAAAACATGTTGCAGCGTCTACTTAAGACATCAACTTTCCCAAGGCTGTCTTGTCCACTGTGTTTTAAACAAAGACACTTGTTTTGGCATTGTGCCCTTAATTAATCATTGGAGGGTTTTATTGCTGTACAGGAAAAAAAAAGTGTCTTTGTTTAATGATTCATCACAAGCCCGGTTTCTGCAAAACTTAATCAAATACAGAACCAATTTTCTAATCATCTTATATTAAAAAAAAAAAAAGTCAGACTTGTTTTCCGGATGTTCTGTGAGAAAGGAAATATTGGTATTTGACACTCTGTTAATGTGCTTAGAAATTCTCTCGTGGGCAGGAGATGGGTCCTCTGCTTTCGGAGTTGGGAAAGGAAGTCCATTTTCTGCTGAGAAACCAGAAATGTCATGTAGCTCTTCAGCCTTGCACAGCAGGGGACGCCTCCTCAGAGAGGGCCTGGGGAACTCGTGTTGGGTGAGCCATCTCTGGGAGCCGGATGGGGCGTTCTGAGGTCAAGGCACTTCCGGAAGTGCTGGCCGCCCACTCGCTCTGTAGTCAGACGCCCTTTCTCAGACTTCATTGCTCAGGCAGAATCCACTTGAGGGCCCTGATGTAAGAAAAAAGCAGAACAAACCAAGAAATCTATAAGCTTTTGAGAAAGGTCTTGGTACAGCACCACAATCGCTTGAGAAAGAAGTAATATATATGTGGAATTAAAATACCTTACTTTCTCAGCTCCGTGTTCTTAGCTCATCCTAAGAAGGCGGGAGCATTCTATTATTATTATCATTATGGTTATTATTATTGTTTTTATATTCATGGCAATTTTTAATCAGTGGTACTGATCTGCAGTACTCTGAAAAAGGAGACTGAAGAAGATACCAGGCGAAGGACAGATGTCCCTTTCTCTGAACAGGCAAAACCAATACAGTGCAAATGGCTGCACTTTCAAAACTGTTGTACAGATTTAATGTATTGTTTTGTCTTGAGGTGCTGGGAATTGAACCCATGGTCTTCACACTGAGCCATATCCCTGGCCCTTTCTTTAAATTTTGAGACAGAATCTCTTTAAGTTACCAAGTAGCCCAGGCTAGGCTTGAACTTGTGGTCCTCTTGCCTCCATCTCCCAGGGGGCTGGGTTTGCCAGTGTGCACCACCACACCCAGCTTGGTACAGTTTTTTAACCATTAAATAAGATCTGCAACTCAGTCTTCCCTAGCTCCTGTTCCTGAAAGTCAAATATTACTATACATGTCATTTATGGGGCACTTTCCTTAAGCCAGGCATCGAGTACACTACTTCTAGGGCGTCTTCAAGACAAGAAGTAGCGTGCCCATTTTACAGATGAACAAGTGGAGGCTCCAGGACTGGTAGCTTTCTTACTGCTGTGACTCAGCCTTCCTGATGGGATGGGAAATCCCTAGGGACTGAAATCCCCCCCACTCTCAACTTCCCCCAGATTCAGCCCAACCCTCGGGACACAGCAGCCTAGGGCGGAGCTGCGAGGGCCGGCCCCTGTGCACACCCAGGTGTCTTGCGAGCCTCTCTCCTGCCCACATGTCGAATAGGTGTTTGCCCAGAGGGATTAAGGCGGCATTTTATTTCCTTTTCTGTTTAAAATCTACCCAAAGAGATTCACAAATTCGAGGGCAGCCTGGGCTATATCGTTCAGGGGCAGCCTGAACTAAAAAGGGAGACCTTGCCTTTAAAAAAAAAAAAAAAATCTACCCAAAGAGAGGAACCTTCCCAACCCTCAGATAAGGCTGTTCTGTCCCCTCTCCCAAAAGACGGGTCCCCTGTCATGGTCAGGAGAGCTCAGCGGTGACTTCTCAGGCGGCACCCGCCTTCTCGCCGCGCCTGCGCAGTTCACTGCTGTGTCCCTCTGCCCGGCTGGGGCACTGGTGCCTGAGCAGGGACGGGCACCCTGGGGGCTCCGGGCGGATGGCTGGGAACCAGGAACCAGGCTTCTTCTCTCTGTCCCCCGCCGCTGCACTTGGGCTTGGTCTTTGTCAGGTTCCCACAGAAACCTCGAGCCAGCGACGTCTCACACCAGCGGGGTTGCAGAAAAGGCGGATGGGGGAGGAGGCAGCCGACAGGGGGCGCTGTCCTTCGACCAGGGAGAGCTCAGGGAGCGTGCAGACCGCGCCCTCAGAGTGCACCTTCATTCACTTCCCGAGCCACGGTCATGGCCACTGGACTCGAGGGCACAGGCGGGGCGCAGGGACACTGCACCTCCTAAGGACAAAGATGAGATCCCGGAGCAGGGCAGCTGCTGGGCTTTTCTTCCTTGATGTTGGGGAAGACTGATTCAATGGTCCTTGGTGTGCCAGCTGGACGCGGTGCCCTACCTCCTGGTGGGTTCCAAAGGGCCAGAGCTGGGCACACACTGGTCTCATTCTCCCCTTAGCTCTTCGGCACTTAGTGCAAGGCATGGCACACAGTAGGTGCTCGGGAAATATGAGTGAAACACACATTCCTGTACATCCACATATGCATGTCTGTCCACATACGTACATGAGTGCTGTGTGTCAAGAACCTAGACCAAGGGCCCTGACTCATGTGCCTCTGGGAGTAAGTCACGGCACGGCTGAATCAAGAGACAAAAGGGAATGGCCTGGAGTATGGCCAACCTCAAGCACCTGCCCAGTCCAAGGAGGGTAGCAGCCACTCCCTTCCATGTGGCTTTCCAAATTTGCCGTGTGCTTGATCTCTCAGGTTTTCGGTTTGTTTTCTCCCAGAAAACACTACAAATGTATTATGTGAAATTTCTTGATATTTATCATATTGGAAACAGATGCAGATTTTTAAAATACACTGTTCAGATGGAACAAAGCACAGTCAGGCCAAGAAGTTCATGAGCTATTTAGCAGTTTCCGGCCGAAAGCAGCCTCTGTCCCTGTCTCTCCTGCGCTGTCCCCCTCGGTGTGAGGGCAGACGGTCCCATGTTCATAGCCCAGGTAGGTGTGGCCGCTCAGGCAGGTGGAGGAAGAAAGCAGCCTCAGCTGAGCTCACACACCAAGGCTCCTGTTCATCCAAACTGAGCCCCGGTGCGCTCCAGGTCAGCACAGCGTCCTCCCTTTCCAGAGCAGTGGAGTCCCCACCCTTCACCATTTGCTGGTGCTGTCAGCCAATTCGTGTGACTCGGTGACCAGGAGAGGCTCGGGTGTCCCAGCAGCACTGAGCACTGTGTGACTATCTGCATGTGCACCCCAGGGCTGCGTGCAGCTAGCGACTATGTCATCCCCACAGGGGTGGCACTGGACAGAGGCCTAGGGGCCGGGCTGCTTCTACCAGGGGACAGTGAAAGCAAAACACTGTAAGCCTGCAACCAGGAGGGCTCTGTCTCACACAAAGAGGAGACACGTGTTGTTAAGACAGGGCTCCGTCTGAATCCGCGTATGAACCAGCAGACTGACGCTTGTGAAGATGGGACTGTGCACCGTGGGTGGGAGTGGGAGCGATTTAGCCTCATTAGGCAAGGGTAGGACAGTAGCTGAAACAACATTTATGTAAGAGCTTACTGTTTTCCACTTGCAAATGCATGGCTGAAATAGTATCTAGATTTGGGCTAAGGGAATTGCTTGTGGCTGGGTGCTTTGGTTACAGCGGAGACTTTCCTGAACTCTACCGTGTGCTCGCTGTGTGATCTCGGGCAAGGCACTTGGTTTCCCTGAGTCTCAGTGTTCCCCGCTGAGAAATGGGACTAGTACAGTACCTACTTCAGGTGGGGCATAAGAGGTGAAATTCGTAAAGACAGGCACAGCCCTAAAAGAAGGCTTGGCCTGGCACTTAGGGGCACTATTTCCATCCACAGGAAGCACACAAGCCTGTTTTAGTTTTTGTTACCCAGAGATTCTGAAAAGAATGAAGCAGACCCCTCTGTGCCGCTACTGACATTCACAAGACCTGTTACTCGGAGGAACTAGCGAGTAGCATAGTATTTACCTGCTGTTAAAAGTAATATCTAAACTATACCCAGTAAAGTTGTTTTAAGATAATATACACCTATACGCACTTACGTTTACCTCCGCAGAGAATCTTTCTGCGAAGATCAGAACCGAAGATGAAAGTAAGAGGAGCATTTCCTGGTAGTGTGTGAATTGTTTACAAAGTTCCTGTATCACTGGGGTGGTTTTTTTCCCCATAAAAAAAAGCTTAAAAGCTTAAAAGCCAAAGGCCAGACTAAGCTCAGGGGCCACCACAGTGGACGTAAAGCCGGGCCCCGGCACTGTTTCGCACTGGGCCTCACCCTGTTGCACAAGCTGCTGAGCTAGGTGCAGGGACCCCGGCTCCTGGGTAGCAGCCCGTGAGAAGCCTCTCAGCCTGTACAGCGGAGGCATGGGAGGCCGGGCTATCGCCCTGGTGCCCACTGATTCTCAGAGGGATGAGAGCAGCCTCCTACAGCTCAAAGTGCTGAGGTCTGCCGTACATTAATAGGAGCGGTGGTCGTACCCCGGGGCTGATCTCTCACTTCCAGCTTCACAAAGATGGCAGCAAATCAGGACGTTCTGATGGTCACGCACGCAAATTAAAACGACAGCCCCTAGAAAAGTAAATCTCTCCCTTCCTCCCTCCCTCTCAGTTCTTCCTCTTTGATAAATACCCCTTTACTGAAAGCTCTTAAAGCTTCTATGAGAAACGTATTGCAACAAACATTAAAAATCAACAAAATGTTGGCCATTGTTTACATTTTATCTTTTTAGGCCAACGCGCAGCTGAAGAAATGCTAGCAGGATAAAAATTAACACATGTAATGACGCACTTATCAGTTCAGATGATACTGGAGAAGCAGACGTGGCTAGCTAGCTCTTCCACAATGAGCGAGGGCCCTGTTTTCTCTCCTTCTGTCCCCTCCTGCGCTCTGCACCTCATGCCCACACACGCGTACACACACACCCTCCTCTTCCACAGCCCCCAAATTACACTTCTCTTTCTATCCTAAACCTGTATCACGGATCATTGATCTACCTACAGCTACCGCACAATTCTCCCAAATCCATCCAAGATCCTCACCTCGTAAGATAAATAGTTAACAATGGGAAAACAGATCATAGTAAAACGTAACGTGTCGCCTGAGTGTGTCCACGCCGTATGTGTGTGTGTATACTGTGTGTATGTGTGCACATACATTCAGGCTCTACAACAGAAGATATAAGAGTAACCAGACCTGAGAGAAGCGTTATCTGCTTCTCTGCCCAAGTATCTGCGCCTTTTCCTTGTCTGGACATGCTGAAATAAAATTAAAGTGTGTGTGAACATCACATGTTCGGCAACTTCCGGGAGGGCTGTGGGGCCGGGAGGTCTGGCACCCACGTGGAAGGCAGGACATGGAGACAGTGGAGGCAGCACCCTGCCACCGGCAAGGGTCAGAGAAAGGAGCAAGAGATACACGGTGCAGGCTCGGGAAGAAGATGGTGGGAGGCGAAGCCCTAGAGATCCAAGTAGGGAGAGAACTGTGCTTTGTGGACCACACTCTGAGTTCGCGCTGCAAACAACATCCGGAATTCCGCTCCTCTAGCCTCATTTTGTTGACAGTAGTCAGTTCCCTTCCCCACCAGGCTTCTTTGGAGCCTGCTCTTTGTCCTTCTGAATTCTGCGACCTCTACTTGAAAGCAGACACCATGTACCTGAAGATAGGACCTCGCTGAAAAATAACCAGCCTTGAAAATTGGAAATCAAAAACGCCAGCCCCTGTCAGCCTGTCCTTGCCTAACCTGCTACAGAGTAGCCTGAAGAGAGCAGTGATGGCTGGTCAAGGCTGTGGGTAAACTGGAGACCCTGAGGCCTGCGGATTCTGAGAGTCACTGTCGGGCTCTTAGGAAAACATCGCCGGCCGCGTGATCCAGCACCGTACCAAGGACACAGTGCATATTCACCAGTGTGTGAGTGTGAGTCCTAATGCAGTAATAGCACTTCCTTCCATATGTAGAGAAATAACCCACTGACCCCATGTAGGCCGGTACGCCCCTGAGCTACATCCTCAACTGTGGAAATTCCTTCCTGATTCTTCACTCTCACCTGGTCCAGGCCCTGACAAGGCCGGATGCTGTTGAGAGTCGAGGGGAGAGAAGCTGGAAGACAGAAAACCACACCATGTTGGTCAGCAGATGTCTCCTCAGCCCCCGACATTTGGAGCAGGTTGGAGGCAGCCCGTGCCTCCCTGCCCTCTCCCGCTGAACACAAGTAGCACAGCCCCAGTCTATGACCACCAGCAGTGGCCCCTCAGAAGTATAACCTCCTCCCATTTGAGACCTTTGGCTTAGAGAGAAAAAATACAGATTAGAGCTAAGTACAGGTCCCCTGGTAGACGACCCGCGGGCACACCCATTTTCTCAGAAACTGCACAACCTCCCTCCAAAGCCAGCTGGGTAAACACACTCCGCTTGGCCCCTGGGACATTCCTGGGGTCTAACCTAAGCCCCATTATTGCATTTGCCCCTCTTTGTCCTTCCTCTGTCATCAATGGGAAACAAAAAATTGAGAAGAAGAGGTCTCCTACACCCACCGTCGTGGTGCCCCTTCCTAGCAGTCTAGAGACAGCCGGGAAACCCACAATGAGGTCGGCCCCTCATTCACGCAGACTCCCTGAGCCTCCTGGGATGCTGCCCACAGAGCAAGGAGCTGCAGGGGCCAGTCCCTCACCTCCTGCAGCTACTTTCTACCCAAAAGAGCCAGTAGACACATAAATAAGCGGTGATGTCTGTTGCCAGTGAGTGTTTGAGGCCACAGAAGTGAACCCTGGGCCAGCACGGTGAGGAAAGGCCCCGCTACGGAGGCGATGTTTAATCAGAGGCCGAGATCATTCAAAAGAGCAGCACCAGCAAAGGAGAAGCAGTGGTGCCTGTCCTTGGCGTGTGTGCAGTCCCGGTCCGGGGCTGCGTTCTGAGTGGAGGAGGTGGTGCTGGATTCTCCGAGAGACTTCAAGAGACAGCTATCTTCCAGAGCCCAGCATGGCCTGAGGACCTCTGGTGGATGGTGGCTCATGGGTTTCCTCAGTGACCACCGTCAGATCCAAGAGGGAGGAGGCCCAGGGTCCCAGGACACCCACTGGATGCTTCCAGAAGTTGCAGCCATTTGTTGGAGCCAGAAGGAAAATTCAGCTCTCTCAGGGCCTAGTAGCTTCAAGGACCAGGCTGTTCTGTTCTGCTTGTGACCCAGCCCCCTTGTCATACAGGCTCAGACACAGCAGGCAAGACAGTGACATCCTTGGAGGATTGCTTATGAGGACGAAGACAGAGGATGTGTTAGTAATGATGATGATACCCATCATGCTTTGGGTTTCTGTCGTGTGGGAGGCGCAGCACCAGGATCTTTGCATACATTTTTCTCCTCTCAGCAGCCCCAGCTGGCAGGTCTGTTAGCAGTATCCCACCGATTTCCTCACGCATCCTGCCGAGCCAGAGGCCGAAAGGTGCCCACACACTTCTCTCTCCGTCTCCCTGCCCTTGGTAGAAAGCAGGCCCCATGATCTACCCATTCCTTTTTCACGTAGCATCTGTCACGTGCCTTCCGCGTGCCAGGCGCTGCTCTCTGCGGGAGTCCAGAAGATGGGCACGCTGAGGCAAAGAGAGACCAGAAAGCAAAAGATAGAGTGTGTTTAGGGCACAGAGGGACACCAGGGTGGGGGCGCACAGAGGACAGCGAGGGACAGGCACGGAGGTGGGGGCTCTGGGAAATGCTACAGAGCAAGGGCAGGCGGAAAAGGGGAGCGGGCATGCAGATGGTCTGCACAAGAACATCCAGGCAAGGGGGAATCACAGGCGCAGTCAAGACCAGACAGGTCATCCTGCCAGAGAAAAGTGTCACAAATTGCAGTGCTCAGAGCACCAATCCCACAGAGGCTCTTGAAAGGAAACCTCCTAGGGTTAGCACCCTCCACAGGTGCTGCAGGCTGCATTTGGGGTTTGCCTCACCCAGTGGGTGACGAGAAGTCCTGCCCTGGAGGCTTCTGCAAGCCGTCTCCCCCAGGCACACCCACTATGCAGCCCTTCCTTCACAGGACACCAGCTGCAGCCCCCATGAAAACTGATCTGAACTCAGGGCTCTGTACGGCTCACCATTCCCGTTCCCACATCGGCTCATTCAACAAATGCCCGCTGAACACCCCCTTAACAAGCCCCAGTCCGGAGCCAGGTTGGGCTGAAGGGAGAGCAGGAAACAAAACCACTGTCTCCACCCTTAAAAAGTCACACCCGCAAAGCCAGTGAATGTCACCGAGGAAGATTCCAGCGTGTGGATGTCGACACCCCGTGAATTCAGTGACCCAGACTCCCCAGTAGATTGTCTTTGGAAATGGAGTAGTTAAGGAACCGGCCCGCTCCAAAGTCCTTCCTCTTTCCACTTGTAATTTTTCTGCTCTTGCTGTCACCGGTGTTAGTGCAACACACAGATGAACCTTACAGGACCTGCGTGGTTTTAAAGGACAGAAATGGTGGTTGCTTAGGGATACGAGAAGAAGTAAAACTCAGCAACCTCTAGCTTCTCAACGCCTTCTCCGGTAGAAAGGAGCAGAACGTTCTGAACCACCCGCTGCAGATCCAGTTTCAAACTTGCACTCAATCACCTCCCCAGTCTTACGCAGCCTCGGAGTTAGAATAAACTGAGTCCCACCGCCGTGTACACACACCTGCCACCTGCCTGCTCATTTGCCACCTGCACAGGATTAATTTTCAAAAGCCAGGTTTTTTTTCATAACAATCTGGAGTCCAAAGGATGGAAAGCAGCGCTAGCAGGAAGGGAAGAATAAAACCTTGTTTGTTTACTTGCGAAGCATACTTATTTTAATCAGCCCTGAATACGCTGATGTTTTGTTCAAGGAAATTGGGGTTCCCAGAGTTCCAGTCAGGGTTTCGGGAGCAGCATATGGACAGCATAGCAGTTTGAGTTCCTGCTTTGAGTCAGTCGCTGTTAAGGGTATCGCCTATTTAATTCCTTGCCTTCTTAGTCTCATTTTACAGATGAGAAAATAGAGGCCTAAAACTGTTCAGTGATTTTTCCAGGGTCACACAGACAGGCAGACAGCCAGCTGAGAAACCTAGCATTTGTGTTGCCTCCATGCCAAAAGTGTGTGCTTGGACCTTGATGTTCTTCAGCATCAATCACAGCTCTTTGGAGCCTGGGTGCCAGGCATGGGTTAGGTGCAGGCTCTTTCTGAGCTTCCTTATCCGCAAAGATGGTGCCAACCTCCCTATCCCATCAGACAAGAGGACCTGCACAGCCTACAGTAGAGCCTCAATCCACACCCTTTTCTCTTCCAGAGTTTTCTCTAAATCCTTGTCAACTGCTTTGTTTAAAAAAATGTCCCTGTGAATCAAATAAACTTCTCCTCCTAAAGAAAGGAAAGAAAATAGCCCAGTATGTTCTAGAATATTCTAGAACATTTGGTATATTCTAGAAATGTCTGAGCACATTCCCATGTCACTTCATGTAGAAGTGACATTCTACATGTCACCCATGTAGAAGGGGCATTGGTGCACCCTCTCTTTACCAGCTAGGCAACTAATATTCTCAGATCACCAATAACTGGTCTAAAATGACCACACCAGCGAGGTCACAGTTCACAGTTAAGTGCTCAGCCACAGCAAGTTTTCCCACAGTGGACAATGGCATCACATAGAAACATTTTGGGTTGGGGAAGGGGGTAGTGGGGAGAACCAGGCATGCAGCTGAATACCCTACAGGCTTTGTCCCCTTGCAGACAATTATCCAGCCTAAATGTCACAGTGCCAGGCTGGGAAATGTCAGCAAACCCAGGTTTATCTGCACATGCGCTTTCTGCTTCCCCAACCGAGCACTGCTAAACCTCAGTACTCATTTGGGTCCACAGAGACTCCGTGTGGCAGCTGTCCTGTAGACTATCTGTAGGACCTGTGTCAGCTGTTCATTGGCATCCCTGGTCCCCTAGTACCACTTCCTCCCCACACTGTGACAACCAAAAAGGTCTCCAGACATTCGAGTGCTCCCTGCTCCCTTTCCTCTTTACTCTGTGGCCATTCACCCCAGGTAAGGACCATCACCCCCAACAAGGGAAATCAGTAACTCTGAAATAGGAATAGCAAAACTGTCAGAAAAACACTGAGACAACATTCCAGACAGCTAACAGCTATGTGCACTTAAAAACCAGCGTGTTTGTTTAAATATACACACAGTTACGTGTGTGCATGTATACACACATAATTGTCTTTTAAGACTGTGGCACCTTTTGCGGGAAGAAATATTATCTCTTGTAATCTTCTGCCATAGTATCATTGAAGCAACAAATTGAGGTGCCTCTTTCTTTCCTAGACCGCGGCTATCACTTCTGGTCCTACTGGCTCTGGGGCTACACACCATGGTAGAAATAGAGTTCAGTGCTCCCTTTTCTGTGGTTGCCCACGTTCTGTTTGGGGAGCCCCATCATTTCCAAAATGAAGTAGATTTTAACCTGAAACAATGCTGCAAGGAAGAGGAAGCACCTGAGGCTCCAGCCATACCTGAGGCTCTGTGACTGCTTCCCCTTGGGCCCCTACAAAACCTTCCTCTTAGAGAAACTGCTCCACCTCAGACCCTGGGTGGTGGAAAACAGGGGTGAAAGCCAGAGAAGTCCAAGGTCTGACATCAGGGGAGGGAGGTGCTTGGGTCACCGGAAGGAAGCCTGTCCTCCATTATCTATCATGAGCATCCGAGAACCCCCAAGGTGCCTTCAGTGGTTGATGTAGAACTTCCATGACTAGGGAAACTGAGGCACGGCCCAGTCCAGAAAAATGGCAGGCAAACTTTCTGTGTAAAGATTAGATATTGTTGCACAACCTCTGCTGGAACTGTCCAGTATTGTCCCTGTCCACTGCCAGCTGCAGGTGATGAGCAAGTAAGCAAGCCAGGCCATGTTCCTATAAAACTTTATTTCTGGAATTTCAAATTTCACATACTTCCCATGTCATAAAATGGTATTCTTTTCACTTTTTTAAAACCCTTAAATACATTAAAATGTGCTTAATTCCTGGGCCATACAAAAGCTAACAGCGGGCTTGACTGAGCCTCCCGACCTCCACAGAAGAGTAGAGAGTCCTGCCCACTCCACAAACCCCATAAATTCCCATTCTTCTCTTCCTGAAATGAAGGAGATCTCCCTGGAAATGTGAACCATGTATGGTTTGCTCTGTAGGAACTCATCTACCAGGAGCTGAACTTTAGAACATTCTGTTTCCACAGCCCTGGGTAAACACAATCCTGTCTTTTTTTCTTTTTCTTCTACCACTCCATGAAACAGGTCTTTACAGTGGGAGGTAAACAAAGAATCGGCTCTCTTTAGGAACCCTAGTTTAAAAATAAAATAGAGAAGAAGAAAAAAAAAAAAACCTTGAATTTCTAAGCTTTGTAAACACAAAGCCCTCAGGTTCCATGTGAAGTTGGACGTGAAAGATTCAGCCCCCGCCACTGTCCCTCCCCCTGAGTCCACGCCACCATCTGACCCTCAGAACTTCTTGGTGGTTATAAATTCTTCATTAATTCTGGAACAAGTTTTTAAAAGGGATTCTTTTTTTATGTTATGGTGATCACAATTTTCAGATTTTTGACTCCTTAGAAAAGTTTTTCCCTCCCCCTCTTAACAGAGAAGGTCAATCCCTTTTAAGATAGAAGAGAATTTGAGAAGAGCTTAATGACAAAGACAAATGATGATTTTTATTTTAGCGGAAGTTTCCGCGCGTTTCCTGCCCGGCCTCACTACTGATAATAAAGTACACTTGACATATAACTGCATAAGTTCTTTGCTTTAAAGTTCACAAATGGATCAAAAGGGCGAATTCTCTCTTTAAAAAGAAATGTCCTGGAAGGAAAAAATAAAAGGAAGGTTGGGGTGGGGGGGGACCGGTTACATCCCTTTTGTCTTTTTCTTTTCTCTTTGTGGCCTGGAGACACAGCATTGAGTGACTTCTTCAGAAAAGAGATCAGTGAAATTGTCAGTTGATTACTTCTCCTTGATTAGCATTTATAAGAGCCCTGTGATACAGTATTTGCATTCCTATTTAGCCATGATTTTTGTGGGGCACCAATGATTAAACTTGTCACAAGGCTTGATTGACGGGGTCAGATCTTCACTTTCTACTCTTTTGAAATTAAAAACAAATGTGTCAGCTCCCTTCATGGGCCGGAGCGCCGTGAAGCTCGCCTGGCTTGTCACTGCAGATAGGTCAGGAATGTTTTAATTTTAGGGATGGATTCTGCTTGTCAAGTAGAGTGTGATGGCGTGTGGCTCCGGAGATGAGATGTGAAGGGTGTAACACAAAGAAGGGGAAGAACAAAGCCAAAGACACTCACATTATTAGACAGATTTAATTAGTCTGAATGGATATTATGCTAGATGAGGCAGTGAGCTGTGAAATTAACCCTTGATTACGGATTGGCGGATCACACTCAGAGAGAGAATCAGACCTTTGTGGCGAGACGCGAGGTGTGACTTCAGCCTCTACCCCTCTGGCTTGCGTGCCAGGTCCCCGCCCCCACCGCCCACCCCGTCTACTTAGACACCAGTGTGTGTGGAAGAGAGCGCGCCAATTCATCTGCTCCTCCCGAACCAGCTCTGGCAGGGGTTCCCAGAGAAGGGATTCCACCCGATCGCCTCTCTTCGAGGGGAGAGCAAGCGACAGGGCAGCAGCGACCGGACGTGAAGCGAAGGATGCACGAAGATACCAGTTTCTGAGTCCAACGTAAAGAATAGGACACTCTGACATTGAACAAAGGTCGTGAATTGCTGGACACTCGCGCTGAACTGTTCTCCCAGCCGCGGGGGTCTTGCACTCGTCCAGCTGCCCGGTGCTCCCTCTCCGCGGTCTTCCCCAGTGAGCTCAGCCGCAGTGACTGCCAGGAATTCCAAGCTTATTAAAAAGGGAAGGCACACCCGACAGTGGCTTACAGCTAAGCAAAAACCACTAATACCAAGGACTTGGACAAGAGGGGCAGGCGGGAGTGACACGCAGGGAAGGTAGGTGAGTCCGACGGGCGTGGCCTTCCCGGAATCCTCGCACGAGTTCGAGTCACTCAGCAGCTGTCCCTCTGTGTTCCCATCATTCCCCAGCACCAGTCCCAGGCGTGGGGAGGCCTGGAGCGGAATGTCGGTGGGGCCGGCCCAACCGGGACTGAGGAAATGGAGCCACGGAAACGCGTGCCTTGCGCACTCAGCCTTCTCACCAGTCGACCGGAAGTACAGGTCCTTTGCTCACGAGTGGGCTGAGGCTGGAGTCTGAACTGTGTGCTCAAAGTGCCTGACAAAAGGCCTCCTGTGTCATCGCTGGCATAGACGATGTGGGAGCTGACTCTGTGTCACTGTTCCGGCTCTGCCTCCACCCCATCTCCCTCGTCACCCTCCCCGGGAAAGTGGCTCCAGGTTAGGAAACTCTTGGACGAGGAACCTTCCGAACCAGTGGTTTTCAAATAGTGGTCTTGAGACTCTGGAGCCATTGCAACCAGCTGCAGATGATGCCTCCTTGGTCCCTGGTGAAAGCTGAGGGTGGTCAATGAGCTTGCTGCGGTTTTCTGAATGGAAAAGACAAGAGAAATTGTACTCCTCACCCTATAAGAATGTGACACATGAGAAGTACAGCATAGGAAAAATGCTGACGGCTCTACTGGAAATGCTAAGGTCCCCCCAAGTGCTTCGGCTGATTCAACTCAGGGGGCCACATTGCCCCCGTACATGGTTGCATCTCAGACTCCTTTGGTTTGTGGTCTGTGGAACCTAACTATTATCCAGGTAGACAGAGCTACAAGTACTGCTGTTTGGAGATGAGAACCGTTGTCTTCCCATAGATGACAAAGAATCTGTTTCTGCAGAAATTTATTGCCCTGGGTGATAAGAGAGATGGCCTGCTGCTTCCAGCTTGACTTCACTGGCTTTTAGAGGAGGAAGAGACCTTACGAAATTGTCTTAGTAGGGGATCCTCAGTACTCAGTACCTTTGACCTTGAAGAACATGCTGATGTAGACGGTACTTGGACAACCTCTTCAAGGTCATGTATTTGTTTTAAAGCATATGCATAAAGTGTGTATGTGTGTGTTTGTGTGTGTGTCAGGGTGTCCCAGCTTTAGCACTACTGACATTGGTGGCTGGATGATTCTCTATTGTGGGGACACTGCTGTGCACTGTGGGAGATTTAGCAGCACCCGTTACCACCACCACCCCAGATGGGACAGAGAAGGCATCTGAGACACTCCCGCCGTCCTCTCAGGACCCAAATCGCCTGAGTTTAAAAGCACCGATGTATCTCTGTGATTGCACGAATATTATTGCTTAGGGTGGGCTTTTTAAAAAGTGTCTCCAACTGAGGAACAATATTAGATTAAAACCTTACAGAGGAAAAACAGGTGACTCTGATGTGGCCAAAATCAAGAAGGTTATACGTGAGAGGAAGAAGTCTGCTTTAGTATCCAATCCACATTTTACAAACATAGCAACTGAAACCCAGAACATGGAATGGATTTGCCCCAAACCACCCGGACGTCTGTCACTATATTAAGCTCACAAAACCAAGTAAGAAATGCATTTGGCCTGGCACATGCCATAATAATGCCAACACATTGGACAGATAATTGTTTAAACTCTTTCCATAGAGCAACCCATTTAGTATTTACAAGCATGTGAGGTAGGGTTTCTTTGTCCATTTACAGGAAGATAAGGAAATAAGTGAGACAGATCTGCAGTGGGGAGGGGAAGACAGGCCATGCAGTGGAGGTCTGAGTAGGGAGGGTGATTTATCCTGTATTCCTTCATACCTATGTAAAAACACTTCTTGAAGTGCCTGCTGTGTACCAACTAATATGCCAGAGGAAACACCAAATACAAGTCAGTGTTTATCATTAGCTGCTACCCACACTGCTTCGTGTGATGCTTATGAGTTAGTAGAAGCCTATAGCTGCTGTTTCTTATATGTCAGTCCCAGAAACTGGAGAATTTGCCTCTTTCAATTGGGCCTTCCAAGTTTTGTTTAACCTACCTAGGAATAGCAAGATGCTTCTAAGTTAGGAATACATTTGACTGTAAATAAAAAATAACTTGCAGTTATTTGAACAAATCAGAATTTTCTTTTCTTACCACCATGGCTTCCCAGAAGCAGACAACAGCGGCATTGGGTTACTGGGTTAATGTGTTGAAAGAAGCTTCAGTGAGTCTCTCCACTGTGTTCGCCCAGCTACAAGATGGCTGCCACCACGAGCAGCCATTCCAGGCAGGGAAAAGAGTGAAATAATGACGCTAACTGCCTTTGTCTCGGGGGGGCAGAAACCCAGCAGAACTGCACTTCCCAGCCAGACCTGTGTAATTTTTTGGTCATCCCTACCTGCAAGACACTGTGAAGTACTTTGCTGGGCACATTGCCAGAGAAAATGAAATCAGGATTTTATTACCAAGGAAGAAGAGGGAAACTGACATTACATAGGCAACAAATGTATCCAGCCCTCAAACCAACCTGTCATCCTCTCCTTTCCTCACCAGTCCCTTCCCATACAGCAGCCCACAGTGAGTTGTTATGTTGTTTTCCATCCTGAATTTGCATTAACCAACCATCAAACATTGATTAGATGAATTATTTTGGCCAAAAGTATCTTAACGTAATTGGCTATATAAAAATGATTAATATATATTCGTACCTCTCATGCAGCTAGGACAGAATACCCAAAACTTGTGACTCCAAAGGGGAAATTTATTTTGGCTCATGGTTTCAGTGGATTCAGTCCATGGCTGCCTGGCTCCCAGGTAGAAACAGAGAAATGGTGTGGTAGAGGCCAGCCAGGAGGCGAAGAGAGAAGGGAGGAGCCGGAGATGAAAATACACCCTCCTAAGTCACACCCTTAGTGCTCCCCCTTCTGAGCAGGTCCCACTTCCACACATGACTTTTGGGTGTCATTTTGGATCTAAACATAACAAATACTACTGTCACCATCACCATCTTAACAACAACAGTCACCCATTTGGAGTACTTTCTGCAAATGCCAAGATGGACTTATCCAATGACCCATAGGTGTTGTCTCTTAGATGCTTAACTCAGTTTCTATGTACACTGGTTCTCAAGCTCAAAGACAGGCTCCCAGCTCCCACAAACACACAGAGCCCGACAGGACACAGGAAAGCTGAGCAGCCCCTCCTGCCTGGAGTCTGTGGCATGTGGAGGCTCCTCCCACAACCATCACCCATTTGGAGGACCTGAGTTGCTCTCGTGCTCCAGCCAAGCAGAGCACAGGTGGCTCTGCTGGGGTGCTGGCAGCTGCCTCTGCTCTTTCAGGTTTTCTCAGACTGCTCTACCCAGGACCGGTCCAAAATTGCTCCAAGCTAAATAAGGAACAGCACATGTGCTTTTTTTTTTTTTTTTTTTTTTTCAGCATAGTATTTCTGTGTTTCTGAATGCCCATGAGTGTAAAAGACAGAAAATAAAACCAAACCAGTCCAGGATACATGATATTCCCAAATCACATTAAAACAGGAAGCTTTTTGAATCAGGAATCCTGCTCATTCTTAAAGATTTTCCCTGTGGGCTTGGAGACCACCCTGGCTCTTAGAAAATTTATATAAAGAACAATTTGAATTCAGCACAGCTCAGTTTTTTTCTGAGTACCAACTGTGTGCAGGGCCCTGTGCCAGACTCTAGAGAGGGTGCTGGGGGTACAAAGATGAGTCAGACCAGGAGGGAGCCTCAGGGCAGAGAAAGCAAAAAAAACGCCTCAGCATCCAAGACAAGGGGCCAACAGGAAGCCCTGCTAAGATGATCCTGCTCTTTTCCGGTTCTTTCTCCAGTGTAATAAACTCATGATGTAGGAAGAACCCTAAATAAAAGTTTTAAACTCTCCTGTGTGACAAAGCAAGCTAAGGCAGGCATTACAGCGTGGTAGCAAAGAACATGCATTTGGGAATCAGCATTATCTAAGCCCAGGGCCCAGCTCCCTGCTTGGTAGCTGTGTGACTTTAGCTGAGTCGCTTTGCCTCTCTGAGCTGGACTTGACCTCTGAAGGCAAGGAGAATGCAAGACAGGTACTCAGCACAGTGCACGGACAGAGTAAACACTCCATTAATTTCTGGTTTTGACAGCAACAATAAGGACAATGTGTTGTCTCATCAGAGAGCTCAGTGCAGTGTCTGAAATGCACTGTGCACTCGGCTGTGTCTGCTGGGGTTGATGGTGTTGCTGCTGCTGTGAAAGCAGTTAGCAAAGTGACTGCCTCAGCATGACCACTCAGGAGCCAGGCCTCCGGGTATGCAAGCCTGGAGATCCCCGTGGGGGTAATTAGCCTGCTTTTCTTTTACATTAGACCCTTGACTTACGAACTTATTCCCGAGGCCTGGTTGTAACTCAGGTTGGCCAGTGAAGGCTCAGCTCCTCTCCGCAGCCTTCAGTCTCTCCACCTTACACAGGCAGCTCTCAGCATCCTTAGGGAGACGCTGGCCCCACCCAGGAGAGGACACTGTCCTGCTCCTTCCAGAGCTCTAAATCTGTGCCTGAGACCATCTGGAAGCACAAGTGGCCGGCATTTGGGTCCAAACTCAAGACTTTGGTTGTAAGTTAAAGCTAAAATTCCAGTCGTAACCCAAGTCGTTCGTACGTCAGACTGGTCGAAACTCAAGGGTCCACTGTACTTTCCAAAGCTGCCCTAGTCACCTTCATCCTGCCCAGAGCCACCTGAAGAAAAAACACACAACCGAACCCAGGGGCTCAGCGGCCCCCAGAGGACGCCCGTGACCCATGGGCGCTCCACGCTTCAGCTGAGCCTGGGTCTCACTTGCTCAGACGCTGGGGTCCAAGCCCCACGGTGTATTTCAGTGACTCCTTCCCCCTTCTGCGTGTACCCTGGGGCCCAGCAACCCCACGTGAGGCCCCGACGGTCCTCGGAATCCTGTCTTCTTGGTCCCATCTTGTCCCTTTCTTCCCCGCAAGTCCCTCCTATACGTCAAAGCCCTCCCGAAATCTCAGCTCCTATCCAGAGGCTCCTGGTAACCTTTTTCTTTTGCCAAGCGGGAAAAGCCCTCCCCTGGGGACCCACAGAGTACCCAATGCTCTCCCTGCACAGCTCGGGCTCAGCTGTACCCTGGTTTACGGCCACGCGGCTCGGGGCATGCACTGCCCGAGACGGAAGCCCCACTCCACGCGTGGTCCGGTGGGGGGACCCTCCTGCGAAGGACGAGGGTGTGACCGGCTCAGGCAAAGCCAGACCGGTGCTTAAACGGTGTCTGTATTTCAAGCTGGCTGTCCCAGGCTCTCAGACTCCCTACTCCTACCGTTCAAGATTTTCCTGTGGTGGCTCTAGAACCCCCAGGCGAAACACTCGGTGAAAAAAATCTCAGAAAAAAATCTTCCCCTGGAAGGACCTGGGTCACGTGCCCATCCCTGAACCAATCAGGAGGCCAGAAGAGTAGAGCACGGAGAGGCAGCCAGGTGAGCTCCACCCAACAACCCCCCCGGGGGGGGGGGGTGAGAACAAAAGAGCTGGTATCCCAAAGGAAAATCGTACTTGCAACTCAGAGCAAAAAGTTGTCCATGGCAACTGTGCGATCCCTTCCGATGCATCTGGGGGTAGGGGCCAGTTTTGAGACAGGGTCTCACCATATAGTTCAGGCTGGCCTCCAACTCATGGTGATCCTCCTGCCTCAGCCTCTTAGGCGCTGGGGTTACAAGCATGCACCTTCAAACCCAGCTGATACATCTCTTGATAGCTCATCGTGCTTAGTGGTTTGGCTGTCATAAAGTAGATACTCAATAAAATTGTTGATTGAAACACAAAGGACTGGGATTGAGCTCAAGAACTTAACCATTAGCTTTGCATCTCCTCTTGTGGCCTTCGTGGTTACACAAGTTGAGCCTCCCTTATCCAAAATGCTCAGGGCCAGGAACATTTCACATTTCTTAGTTTTCAAATTTTAGAGTATTTTCACATAAACAATGAGAAATATTGAAGAGATCTAAGTCTAAACAGAAAATCCATTTATGCTTCATCTACACATCATTCACATAGCCCAGAGATAACTTTATGTAATATTTTTAACAATTTGGCATGAAATCATGGGAGCAACCAATTTGACCATCAACAGATGGATGGATAAAGAAAATGCGGTATATATACAAAATGGAGTACTACCCAGCCTTAAAGAAGGATAAATTTGAGTCATCTGTAGAAAAATGGATGAATTTTGGGACCATAATACTAATGAAATAAGTCACAGTCACAAAGGGTTAAATATTATGTAGTTTCTCTAAGAGACCCAAAATATAAATAATTTAAAGACCATGTTAAGAAGAGAGCAGTAGACTCTGTAGAGACAGGAAGGGATTTGGGGATGGAGGAGGAAGGGCAGGGAAACAGTAAAATTGATCATGATGTCATGCGTATATGTATCCAACCCCCAAGCTGAGTATAATCACCATGTATTGCAAACACATTCTAATAAAACATTTAAAAACTAATCATCTTGTGCACAAAACGAAGTCTCCTAGAGTGGAATTTTCTACTTGCCACATCCTATTGGTGCTCAGATGTTTTGGATCTGGAGGCGAAGCGGATCTCAGGTGAGAGAGGCTCCAACTGTACCATGTCTGGCTAGGCCAAGACCACGCGTAGGAGGGTGTAGCTCTTTCCAGGACCATCTTGGCACGCTAGACCACAGCCTCTTCCATCCAGAGTCAGAAATAACGCGTTGTCTGGCTAGGCCAAGACCACGCGTAGGAGGGTGTAGCTCTTTCCAGGACCATCTTGGCACGCACGCTAGACCACAGCCTCTTCCATCCAGAGTCAGAAATAACACACAAGACAAGAACATTCGCTGACCCAAAGCTCCTCCTTTCCTGCACACAAGGAAAAGAAGTGGTTTTAACCTAGGGAAAGAATGGGCCACGACTGAACCCTTGGTTTGTCTGAATTTTTTCTTTCTAGCCATTTCTGGTCGTGAAAACTGGGCAGGATTTCTGGCATCATTTATGCTCCTTTGTTATTAAAAGCAGGATCAGTTAATAAATAATTATGATGTTCAGTTTCTAGGGAACAAGGAGATAAGGGCAGAAACACTCGAGCCTCACATATTGCACGCTACCGTACAGCTTTTCAGCAGAGTGGAGAATAGCCTAGCATCCTCTCTCTCTCCCTCTCTCTCTCCTTTTCCTTGTGGCATAAATCGTTCTAACTATATGTGCAAGACCCTCTATTCCCCAAGATATGAATTGGGAGCACTGTGTATGTTCTTTTAATTCCAAGATGCATTTGCAGTCACGTGTCCCCACCCCCCTTGTTTTCAAACTGAATTGTTTCGGTGGTAGCTTGGTGTGTCAGCTTGTAAGTCTATAAAACAGTTTTATACCAGCTGGAGATCCAACATGCTACATGAATACATAACAGTGCCTAACCAAGAAGGTTTGTAATTCAGTAATTAGCTGTAATTAATGAACACAAAGTGAAGACTCATTTACAGTTTAAATTATCACATTAGCTCCTGTCACCCTCTATGTACACAAAACAGCAGGAATTCAATTATTTTTATTCTTCAAAGCTAATTTAAAATTTAAGGGATGCCATTACATGAAATAATAGGTAGGAAATGTAATCGAAATCACTGGGAACAGTTGGCCGTCCTTAGAATAAAAAAAAAAATGCGATTGCTGACGATTTGGAAATGTTTTTTCATCTGTGAACAGATGAAGGATTGAAATCTCTGCTCTTTTCAGTATATTTAATTTAAAAGGAGAAGCGAGTTGGGTGGTAGCGGCATCTCCCTGCAGGGAGAGCCTTGTGTAATTGCGAAAGCAGCTGACGGCTAATCACGCCGCCCGCCGGCCTAACGGGCCCACAGCCTGGGCGTCACTGCTCCCGTTGTCCCCGATGGAGGCCGAGCTTCCCGCAGCACCGGGGACTTCCTGGAATCGTCACACCTTCGGCCCGGGAGACCTTGCTTCACTGTCACATTCCCTCCATCCTGCATCCTTCACCGGTGCGCCTGCTGAAGGTTCTTTCATCCGCTCATCAGCATTGACCAAGCACCTGCTTTGGCTCAGGTGCAGTTCGAGGCCACAGTGGCCGGGACGACACCTCCCACTGCTAACAGCGTGGAGCCAGTGTTCCCAGGGGCAGAGAGGAGCAACATGCAGGGGCGGCTTGGGCTTCGCTGTGCAGTGAAATCACAGGGGGAGTTTGCAAAATGTAACAGCAACATCCGGGTCCCAGCCCTGACTAATTGAGCCAGATTGTTAACCAGGTGATTCAGACATGCAGCCAGGGTTGAGAAAATGTGGGAGAGTGTTGCCTAATCCAGGTTCAATCGCGCGTGCTCTCTCTCTCTATCTCTTTCTTGCTCTCTCTCTCTCTCTCCAATCTTTTAAAAGTCCAAGTATTTGCTTATCTGGAAGGCTAGCCAAAAATAAGATGCAAGTTGAATTTAGGGCACCCAATGCATGTTTTTTAAATAAGACCAGCAAGTACAAAGGCCCTGAGGCAGGCGTGAATTTGATGTCTTACAGGAGCAGAAAGCAGGTGTGCATAGATGGGCTTAGCAGGTAAGGAGGAAGAGCAAATGAGGCCAGACACATCTTAAGAAATATAGATTTTTAGGGCTGGGGATTTCACTCAGTAGTTCTGCCTCCTGCTGTGCAAACGCTAGGTCCAGAGTTCAATCCCTAGGACAAAAAAAAAAAAAAAAAAAAAAAAAAA
>NW_022900934.1:8598068-8600103 GCF_012274545.1 Fukomys damarensis | reverse complement strand
AGAAAAAAAAAAAAAAAAAAAAAAAAAAAAAAAGAAATAGAGATTTTGTTTCAAACATGCTGAAAATCCATGGGAGGATTTTGCACGGGGACTCCATCACTGTGTGTGCATACGTGCGTGTGTGCGTGTAAGAGAGACGTCTGTGTATTCACCCTCACCACAGCATGTCTCCTTGGCACTGCCACTAATCTCTTTCCGTGGCAATTCCAGGAAGGGAAGAAAAAACCCTCCCTGTGTGGAAAGAATGCTGTGTCTGGTGATTGGGACTTTTCCCTTGCTGCCTTTCCCCTCCTCTCCTTATATTCATTTTTCTTCCTCCTTTAAATAGGCCACTCGAAGCTGCGCTGTCTAATTTTTCATAGGTGATCGACTGCTGAGTGGGGGTTTAGGTAGACAGAGGGAAGGCGCTGATAAGCCAGTGCGCGGATTCTATTAGGGAAATGCGGCCGTAATTAATGAATCCTGCCAGTAATTGGGAAGGTGTGAGTCCGCGTAATACCGTAATGATAGTCATCCGTCTGCGGGCCCCGTCCCTCGCAGCAATCCCTCCTCGCTCTCTGATCTGAGGCTCTTAGCCATGCAAAGCTGCCTGACAGGCCGCTGTGTCTCTGTCTCCCTAATTGGGCAGTATAGAGTTGTTTATGGATACTGTCGGCATTTAGGCCTCAGTCGGAGGTTGTTCAAAAATCGTTAGCCAACTTGCCTTAACAGCATTGTCAAGTCCGTGGTCCCCTGTTTCACGATCTGTTTTTAAGCCGGAAGAGGTTTGTGATAAAATTAAGTGATGCATCGTGTGGACTGTAAGCTCTGTGTGTGATTGTTATTAAACCGTTTTTGAAGTAAAAACCAATTTACGGTAATTTCTCATCCTGCTCCAGATAAAACTTCCATTCGTGCGCAGGAGCCGGGTGCTATTTAACAGTACGTCCTCGGTTCTGGAGAGAGACAGCACTGAGTATGTTACCGCCATCCGCAGACACGACCATTTGCAAGAACTGCGGTGTTGCACTTAATCTGGTTTCTAAGCATCCATCACCATTTTGTCTCAAATGGGCACCCTTACTGGAAAACATTTGCCACATTTTCTGGCCAATATCTTATTTTTTTTTCCAGCATCCAAGTGGTCGAGCTATTGTCTCCCCCAAACTGATGTGATAAATTGTTTCAAATGCCATAAAGCTAAAGGAAAAAAAAAAACCCTAAAAGCCCTTAACGATGATGTTTGATGAGGAATCTTGTCACAGAAAACACAGGAAACACCATTTTACTACATCATTAACACACTTAAAATCGTCAGATATAAACAGGCCTACCCGAACAGCTCAGACGGCATCTTCACCAGCTCTAAACGGGACAGAAATCCAAATCCCTCATCCCCGTTTCCGCCTTCCTGGAGGAAGCCAGGGCAGCCCGGAAGTAGAAAACTCCGCCTCTCCTCACTGGCTGGACTGCGTGGCTCCGTCCTCTGCACGTCCGGTTTCTTGGCTCAAATGCATTTCCGGGCCTGAAGCAAGCGGCTGAGCATGAGGGCGCGCGCATGCGCCGTGGGGAGGGCACGGGATTGGATCCGAGCGGGGAGAATTTGGCAAATCTCCGAACCCCTGCAGAGCTTCCGTTACCCCTTGCAACGGCGCAGATGGTACAAAATGCAAATGAGGCAGACTAAGTAGTTGGGAGGACGCCGGAGGAGGGTGATACACAGGAACCCCCACCAGCAGTGGGTGTCAGCCCCTGGGACCCGTGCAGAGCTGCGCCGGGCGTGGACAGGACCCTCGGTGGACATCTCAGAGGGTGCAGGAGGCGGAGGGCACCATGGACACTGAAGAGAGGGCTGGTGCCAGGCAGCCTGACGTGTTGCAGAGACCCAGGAACGGCCGCGAGGCCCCGCACACACTCCTCGGCGGACCCCGCTTCGCCTCCTCTGGAAATTCCACGTGTACCGGGCACAAAGCTGCTGCTGGCTGCGCCGTCTCCGTCCCCGCGGGGGCAGGATCCCGAGGGTCGGGAGGCAGAGGTGACCCCCGCAGGGGGCTCT
>NW_022900934.1:8562456-8597743 GCF_012274545.1 Fukomys damarensis | reverse complement strand
AGAGGGCCGCGGGCTGTGTGGAGGCCCGGGAGCCTCTGGCCTGCGCTGTGTCGGTCACAGGCCTGCCGGGGCGTCTGGTGCAGGCCCTGGCTCTTGCTCTCATGCACGCCTGCCCCTTGCCCCTCCGGACCTGAGTGGATTTTCCGTACCGACCGCGGCCGCCCTAGGCCTCTGTCGGCATCCGGGCTCACGCAGCCGAGGAAGCGGAAGGAGGCAGGGGAAGAGGAAGGAACAGTCCTGCCGGCCGCGTGAGCGATGCGGGATAATTGTCAAATGCTTGCATAAACACATCAATAAGGTGAATTTATTTTCATTATTCATATTTGCTGCTCTTTCCTTCTGCTTATTTATGCTTTAAACGGCGGTTACAGTAAATATAACGATAAAAAAGTGCCTACACTGGACAGGAAGATGATCAAGAAGCCCTGATCTACAGCGATTCATGTTTCTTCTTTACAATCGCTAACGAATCTTAACTGGAGCCGTGTTCCGTTCCCACGTGAGTGATAAGCAATGATTTATGATGGAGTGTCATGAAATCGGGACGCCATACAGTGAGACGTGAGCTAGTGGAAAATGTTTTCCCCGCTTCCCAACCTCATTACTCAAAGAAGCAGTGTCCCTTTACCAAGCCTAATTTAACTGACTTCTCGAGCACACCGCTCCTTGGGGGTGGAAACAGGCCCAGGTGAGAACAAAGCAAAGCCTGGTGTCTGCTGCCGCTGCCCTGGCTTCCGGGGTGGCAGTGTAAGGATCGCCAGCCCCCAGCCACGGGCTCCTGGGGAAGCATCTCCTCTCCCCGCCAAAGCAGCAAGGACGCTAAGGCACCCAGGAAACCACATCCACCAGGAGCAGGAACCCCAGCGCAGCCCTGAGAGCCTCGGCGCCTCGCCGTCTGTCCACTTGTCCACGTGTCTGTCCACTGCCGTGCAGGCCTTGACCGCAGCACCAGGACGCCCGCTGAGTCTCAAGAAAGGCTGAGGGCTTCCGTGGCTCCTCCCTTTCCCTCCACAAGAGCACAGAAGTCCCCAGCCTTTGCCCTCAGCACCCAGGCCCTTCACCCTGTGGCTCTGTGGTGTCCTGTAGTGCGATTCTGGGCTCCATGGGGCACCTGGATGTTAGCGTTTGTGACTCTGACAGTGGCCTGCAGGGGCTCACTCTGCCGTAACTACAGAGTGCGCCTGACTGGCTTTTGCTCTTTCGCTCCACCATCTCTTTGCGAAACCTTTTGCTCCTTTGCAATAGTTGTTAGCACAGCCCGCTCTCACATTCGTAGGAATCTATATCCACAGATTCAACCAATCTTGGATCAAAAACATTTAGAAAAAACAAAGCATGGTGGCACACACCTATAATTCCAGCACTCTAGGAGGCTGAGGCAGGAGGATCACAAGTTCAAGCCTATCCTGGGCAATTTTGACACTTAATGAGATTCCATCTCAAAAATAAATAACAAATTAGCAAAGGGCTGAAGATGTAGCTCAGTGCAAAGGCGCGCGCACACACACACACAGAAAAAACATGTCTGTACTAAGTATGTACAGATTTTTTATCTTTATTCTTTCCCTGTTTTCCCCCAAAATAAGACCTAACCAGAAAATAATCAGCCTTGAAAACCAGAGATTAAAAATGCCAGCCCCAATCACCCTGCCTCGCCTGCGTTACACAGTGGCCACCTCCAAGCAACACAGTAGTGACCTGTGAGTTTCCACCCTCACCATGGTAACAATCCGCACTTGTTTTCAAGGTGGGTCTTATTTTGGGGGAAAAACCGATTAACAATATACTAATATAGCAACTATTTCCATAGCATTTACAGTATACTAGGAATTCTACGTCAGCTGGGAGAAGGAGACCATACTACACGCAAACTCCATACCACTTCTTGTGAGGGACCTACTTGACTGTCTGTGCAGTTAGGTGTCTCTGGGGACCTTAAAACCAATGCCCCTGCAGAACCTAAGGGCAACTGTATAGCTCAGAGGCTACCGCACAAGCATCGGCCAGCAGGAACTCGGAGGCCAGCCTCGCCTCCTCCCTGGAATCTGATACCATGTGATTCTTCTAGAGTCTCCTCTGTGTTCCGCCACCAACTTCCTCTGCAAATTCCTCTAGTCCTCCCCTATCTACACTGGTGACAGGTGGGAAAATGGTAATATGGTAATTGGTAGCCTTTTATTTTTTAGGCAGGGTCTCTCTTTGTATTTCAGGCTTGCTCTGAACTCACTATGTAGCCCAGGCTGGCCTCAAACATGCAGTGATCCTCCTGCCTCAGCCTCCCTAGTGCTGGGATTACAGGCTTGTGCCACTAACCCCAAGCTGGTAGTCTCTTTTTCTGTCGCTTAATCACATGGGAGTGTGTCCAGCAGTTCCCTTCCTTCACTTTTTACTTTAAAATAATTTTAGGTTTAAATAGAGTTGCAAAGAGTACAGAGAGCTATGTCTGTCCTTCACATGCTACCTAATAATAGTGTAATCACCACCACAAGGAAATTAATATCTATTTACTCTTATTAACCAAACTACAGGACTTATTTGAATTTTATCCAATTGTACCCAAGTTCTTTTGCCGTATCTAATTTAGGCTCCCAAACTGGATTTCATCCACGTATGTCCTTCCCTCAGTGACTGTCCCACAGTCTTTCTTTGTCTTTTATGACTTTGGCACTCTGCCAAGTACCAGCCAGCTATTTCATGGAATGCCTCCTGTGTGGGGCATGTGTGATGTCTCAAAGTCTTCTCATGCCTGCATCTACTTACACATTTTTGCCATGAATCCCATCGCAATAAGGTAACCTCCATGACACAGACGTGATTCATTACTGATGATGTTAACTCTGATCGCTTGGCTAGAGTAGCGTCTGCCAACTTCCTTTAAAATATGAGATGTGTAGCTCCTAGAGTCCTCAACTCTGTGGTGTTAGCCAAAATACCATGAAACAAGAAAAGTCCATTCCATATCTTCTCTGGCCAGCTGTGGAATTTGTACATACAGCTGGATCTTTCTCTGGATCACACTTTTCCCTCCTGGAGTGGGTGTCATAGTCACCACCTTTCTGGGTGGCTAGAAAGCTTAGTGATCCTCTAGGCAAGACGGCAAGTGGTACAGGAGATCCTCGAAGCTCCAAGTCTCGGAGAACATCGTGAGCAATTTGCATGGGTATTTTTCAACCCTCACAGAAAACTGCATAGACAGCTGTCACCTCCTTATGGAAAAGTCTGGAACTTGAGGATTTGATTTCCTCAGTCACATCATTCCTGTGTCAGAATGTCTAATAACTTAGCAACTCCTGGACATTTTCCTGTGTTCCTTCCCAGAAAGCCAAGACTTACTTTTTGATGTCAGCCATCACGCTTACCCCCGCCAAGGCAGAGCGATTCAGCACTCAGCTGTGGGGCCCCAGAGCTGGAGAAACCTTGGTTCAGTTCCTACCCAGGACCCTTTGTGCAAGTTGCTTAAATTTTCTCCTTGTTGTAAAGACTAAACAAACACCTAGGACATGGTGGCACATGCCTGTAACTCCAGCTACTCAGGAGGCTTGCAAGTTCCAGACCAGCCCAGGCAACTTAGTGAGACCCTGTCTCACAAGAAAAAGGCCTGGGGGTGTGGCTTACTGGCATGTGCAGGACCTGGACTCCCTCCCCAGCACCAGTAAATAAATAAACAAATGAACAAATAAGAGTACTCACATCAATCAGGTCACAAGCAAGCAACAGTTACATAATTATCATTTGCTTGTTCAATAAATACTAGTGAGTCGCCCTCTCTGTGCCAGGCTCGGTTGAAGACTGTCAGTTGCCATTGCCCAGGGCGAGAAATGTCACTGTCCTCGCTGAATTTATACTGCAGTGAGTGAAGAGGGCAAACCCAAGGAGCACATATTCCCATCTCCAAAGCAATACTCAGTCAGCACATGAGCCAGCCCCACCATGCTTGGCCATGCCCTCAGCTTGGAGATCTGCCTGCCCCATCTTCACAGATTGAAATCTTCAAGGTCAGCCTGGCTTCCATCTGCTTAATTATTTGTTTCCTGGTTCTTTAATTAGATTGATTACTTCCTTGTAGGACCTGCCCCCTACTCCCCTAACCCATTAAGGGTGTCTCGGTGCTATTATTTATGTACACATCCATCAACGTCCTCTGGAAGCTTCCAGAGCAGCCCTGACCTCCCTTTGGCAACACTGGTCGACTTTGTGTTGCACAGTTCAACTTTTGTCATCAGATGATAAGTTGGTTCCCTGAGGCCAGAGACAGGGAACAGCGCGTTCCCATGCAGGCAGCCAGATGACTCGTGAGGAGGGACCCCCTCGCTGAGCCCAGGGCCTGCTGGGAGGAGGTGCTCAAATATTTGCTGATTGCACAGACACATCCATGGATGGACGAATCTTAGCCCTCTCACTGAATTCTAAGTCTCGAAGCAGTGGCTACCTATGGCTTGATGGTTTAATATTTGTTGAAATGAACTGAGACATAGCAGTACTGGACATATTTGCTCCGTGAATGAGTTTGCTTTTGATTTGGGCCTGTTTTCTCTTTTGGTACCCCTATATCCCTTTCCTTAATATGCACCTCCCCCTCCTCAGAGAGTTTTTTCGTGCTACATGGTGAGAGTTAAAGGTAAATGAGAGCATGCACGTAAGGCATTTCAGTTGCCTTGACAATGGAGTGCTTCAGAAATCATGGGATTGCTTTCTGTTCGCAGGATGTAATCCCTGACTTTTTTTGGAACTTAGGCAAAACACACAAGGATGGGGCCAAATGCCTTTACCCCATTACTCTTGATGATTTAATAAGGGATTATTACTAATTTCACTGGAGGGGAGACTCCGAAGACCACATTATTCTTTCATGTACTCATGCAAACTGCCAGCAAAAAGCAAACAAAAAGTGCCAATTTGTGGCATTAAGAATTTATTCCATTCCAACAATGCCCCTCTCTTTCCCTCCCTGAACACCACTCTCCATGAATCTTTTTTTCCCAGCGTAAAAGTGACAGATTGGAAACTCTGTCTAGAAAAAGTTGACTGAAACTCCAAACCGACATCCTATATTGTTTATGTTGCTCATGAAAAATTTTTAAAGCTCTTCTAGATAAAGTGTCAGGATTTTTACAAAGCATCTGCATAGTACAAGAGTCTCCAGGGAGGTTGCTTCTTCAGGATGGAAATTTTCTCATTTTCTGGTTCATAACCACCTAGATCTAAAATGTGACCAATTAAAATACTCAGCTATGCAATAGGGAATAAAGCATTCATATTTTCATCAACATATGCTCCAAACTTGCTTTGAAAAGTGTATCGGTTGGATATTCAATTTGCTGGACTAAAGTATAATATTTATTTAGTTGAAAATGCCTAGGCTAGCTGGGTATGTAAGGATATCTGCCTATTTTCCCTGCACTCTAGGAGGCTGATGTAGGAGAATCACAAGTTTGAGCCCAACCTTAGGCAATTTAACAACTTAGCAAGACCCTGTCTTGAAATAAAAAATTAAAAGAAGATGGAGATCTAATGCAGTATAAAGGCTCTGGGTTCAGTCACCTGAAAAACACACACACACACACACACACACACACACACACGCACACACACAATACTCATGCTAAACCCTCAGTGATTTAAAATGCTTCCATTTGCTTTGCCTGGGTGCACCAGCCACACTCAGACTTTCTTTTAGTTCCTTGAACAAATCAAACTCTTTTCTGCCTCAGAGTCACATATTTTGAGGCTTCCAAGAATTCTTTTTCCTTTGATTTTCATCCTGATGGATGAGGTTGATCCAGTTCTTTGGGCCTTGTTGAAATAGACTGTCCCCAAAGAAACTCATCATGAAATTCTCCCTCTTCTCCCAAGACACACCCAAGCACACCTGCAGATGAGATTAAAGCCCCTGTTCTTCCCCCTCCTGAAACTACATGCTTCTCTCTGTGATGTCTGCCTCCTTTGTAATATTTTTTTTCCTCTTTTTGTGTTTGCCCCAAGTCAATGGACACTGGACATTCTTAAAAGTACGGACTGTTTCTTTTTGGGGGGTCTTTTTTTTTTTTGAAACAGGGTCTCACTATGTAGTTGAGACTGACCTGGACCTCACTATGTAGCCCAGGCTGGTCTCAAACTCACAGCGATCCTCCTGCCTCAGCCTCCCAAGTGCTGGGATTACAGGCATGCACCACCACGCCCAGCTTGGGACTGTTTCAATCTTGAACACTTCATACGGTGGGCATAGATTCGGTGTGTAATTGTGAGATGGATGGGCGGATGGGTGGATGGGTAGATGGATGGATGGATGGAAGGATGGATGGACAGACAAAGACAAACTGCTAGGGTCTGGGAGAACCTAGCTGAAAAGACACGAGGAAGATCAAATCTTAGGAATGGATAGATCTGGGTAGCTCAAGGATGAGTAGTCTAGAAAAAAAGATACAAATTAGAACCAAGAAGGCTGGCCAAGGTCAAGGCCAAGAGGAGACTGGCCTCATCTGGAGTAAAGAGCAAAAGAAGTCAATAGCAACAGATGGTGGTGAGGTGGCAGCAGCAGCTTCGGATGCAGGTCATATGCTGGGGCCAGGCGAGCTGGTCAGGGCTGAAACTGAGAAGTGTGAGGGCTCCGAGGCCTTATTCGGTGTACCCTAGGAGCCAGTACTTGGAACTGTGTAGAGAGTTTGAGTCCTAGCCTCTTGCCTTATTAGCTACAAGAACTAGAGCCAATCAGTCCACCTCTGTGAGCCTTAGGGACTTCCCCTGTGAAACGGGGACATCAGCATCCTAACTTCACCACAGGGCAGTACAGAATCAAAGAACGCCGTGCATGTGCAGGTACACGTCCTCCCATGTTTCTTCCAAGTCCTTCCTCTCTGTTCCTCCAAGAAGCTCTGTTCGAGTTCTGCTCCTTCTTTGTGTATTTCTCAAGGCACGTTCTTACATCGTATGACTGTTACCTGCGTCTCCCTTATCTACCCTCCATCGACTCCAAAGCCCTGGAATGAATCCTACCCACCGTGATTCGTGGACCCCCTGGTAGCACACAGGGTGAGCTGGGGACGCAATGCCAGGCCTCTGGGGGCCCAATACCATGGGTTCATAATCCCCACAAGGCTCCGTGTGGCCCCTCCTCCACTCCCAGGAAGCTCTCTTCTCTCATCCGTACGGATGACACAGAACAAAGGCCTGATGAACAATGAATGAATGAGTGAATGAATTTGCCTTTGGTTAGATGTGGCAATAAAGAGAAAGAAATTTAACTTTGTCTTCTAGACTTTGAATGCCTCTGCCAACACCTAAATCTCTTCCAGGGAGGGCAGATGGCAGCCTGCACGATGAACAATTTAATCTTTAGAAAATGGAACAACTTTGCCAGCAAACTCCATTTTTCTCTGCGAACACATTGTCAATAACATGTGCTCTCGAATATGTGGTGAAATTGATGACTGGGCCCTGATTTATGGAAACAACAACAAATTAAATGATT
The DNA here is from genome assembly GCF_012274545.1 of Fukomys damarensis. Taxonomy (NCBI): domain Eukaryota; kingdom Metazoa; phylum Chordata; class Mammalia; order Rodentia; family Bathyergidae; genus Fukomys; species Fukomys damarensis. The sequence continues at coordinate 8,590,275 of NW_022900934.1, read as the reverse complement.
ACCTTTCTCTTTCCTAGCTTGGGGTCTTTCGGGCCAGTCGTGAATTTTTTTTTCCCCCGTGCTCTAATAATAGAGGAGGTCTAATTGAAATGCCTCATTGTGTTGTGGAGTGAAAGAGGGAAGGAGAAATGTCCAAAGTATCTTGATTTAAAACCGGGGTGGGAAAAGCCACCCATGTGATGATAATGATTAACTGAGAGACGCACGCATGGGCCCTCCCTCCCCACATAAAAGCATAGATTGAGGGAATCCTTTATACAGTTTTGTGGCTACTTATTTAGCCCCTTGCCGGAAATTTTCTTGGTAATGCACAGACTTGAGGCTTTGGATTTCAGTAAAAATAGACCAGGATGGTGGAGGGGCACCCCAAGGAATGAAATTCTCTGGACAGTGGCCACAATGGACTCTTGGAAGAAGACCAGAGAATTGCAGTCTACATCAGGAGACAGCCCCCATCTGAGAGTGTCTCCTTCTAGAATGGAGGTTCTAAGCCACTGTTTTCAGAGAATCTAATGAGGGCTATGCTTCTCTCTCCAGAAAGATCAAATGTATATTTATAAACTCTTAGAAGTACATATAAGGCTGGGTGTGGTGGTAATCCCAGCACTTGAGAGGCTGAGGCAAGAGGATCGCCATGAGTTTGAGGCCAGGCATGTAGTAAGTTCAAGGTCAGCCTGAACTATATAGTGAGACTCTGCCTCAATAAATAATTTTTTTAAAACACACATATGAGAAAATGCAAAACTTTGCATATATGGCCATCTCCTCCCTCTGCCATAAAGGTGGACAACTTCAATGACAACTGCAACTCAGCATCTCAGTCTTCACCGACCTGCATGATGGGCAGGATTAAGAAACACTTCTAGGCATGGTGGCACAGGCAGGTAATCTTAGCACTCAGGAGGCTGAGGCAGGAGGATCACCATGAGTTCAAGTCCTGCCTGGATACATAACGAGACCCTGTCTTAAAAGAAAAAAAAGAGATACTTGACTTATGGGCTTTCTTAAGCAACAAAAGTTCTAAACCATTTTAGGCTGTAGACTTCTTTGACTATCTGATAAAGTCCATAGACTCCTTCTCAAAATTAATATTTTTAGGGGGTGAAGGGAGGGCAGGGGTAAGGGGAAAAAATGAGAATCAAGACTTCTCATGTAGAGGTACAAGATCCCAACAATGAATGTAACTGTACTGTATCCCTAAAATGTACCAATAAACTCAATTAAAGCTGGAAAAAAATTATTCACAAAATTAATGTTTTTAAAGGCATCAAATAAACTACTGAGGGTTTTGAAAAGCACTGAAGATAAATAAATAAGGCTGGGGATTTAGCTCAGCGGTGCTGCCGCCTGCCTCACAAGCACAAGGTCCTGAGTTCAATCCCCGGTACCAATAAATAAGTAAATAAATTATTAAAAAGCATTGAAGTACAGTTATCAAATATTTTGTGATACAATAATATATGAGCCTAACCAGTGCTACAGCCAATCACTTGCCGTAATATTCAAAGTAACAATGAATAGACCTAACGTTGTGGATATTTGCAATGCTATAATACCACAGAAAATACCTATGACAGTGAAAATATCGGTGGTAAAAATCTCAGTATTTCTACTCTTCCAATTGGGCATCTATTCACGGTGGAGGGAAATGCTGACTCTCAGGGAGAGGTGAGAACAGTTTTAGATGTGGTTTTCCTTCCCACCAAAGTCCACGCAGCCGCTGAGGCCCACACGTGGCTCTGAGGAAGCCCCTGTGAGTGTTTCTCCGAGGTGTGGAAGTCACCCTCGAGGCTCCTTCGCCTGTCTCATGTGCTCAGTGTGATTTCGGAAGCCCTGACTAGGAAGGCACAGGTGCGAACACGGCCTGGATTGGATCGCCTTTGCTCTGAAGGTATAAATCAAGTGCTCACCGTGCCTAAGGTAAGAACAGAACAGGAAAGTCCTGTCTGTGGAGAACTCGTTTAACTGGAGCAGGTGCCACAAGAAGACAGAGCTCAAAACCACCTTCTCTCTGTGTGAATGTTTAGTGTTCAGCCCAGTGCAGGGCACAGGAAAATCTCTCGATATTTTTTTGATCAAGGAATAAAAGTCAGCAGTGAGCAGTGAGGGAGTCAGGTATACGGCCCTCTGAAGTGTTTCATCTGAGGGCCCGTGAGAGGATGACTCTGCCTGGAGACCACTGGAGGAGATGGAACCAACTGTTACCCAGAAAACACTGCACGGCCTTCCGCAGAGAATGTTCCATAATGTGTTCACAGACAGCCACTTCCAAAGAGAGCTTGGGGACAGACACCCTGCAAAAGGCCAAAGAGGCACATTCCAGACTCCACAGTCCCTGTCATCGTTGCTCAACATAGCCACTGTAGTGTGGAGCCGCCACAGACAGCCCCCAGACAAATGCGCATTATGTGCCAATAAAACTTTATTGATTGCTGCCAATTGGAATGTCATGTGATGTTAACACATCAGGAGATATCTTTCTTCCGTCTTTAAACCAGTTAAAAATGTAAAAACCCACTCCAAGCTCATAAGCCGTATAAAACTTAAGAGGTCAGGTTTGACCTCACGGCCACAGTTCACTCACTCACAGAAAAGACAGCGAGGCTCTGCTTTGGGGTTTTTATCATCCAGGCTGAGCCTCTGTCTGCAAAGCTTTGGCTTTGGTGCCGCCTTTTGGGGATGCTCTGCCTGGACATGTGTTCCTCAAGTCCCCTCTCAAACGTCACCTCCTCAGAGAAGCCTCCCCTGGGCCCCTGCTCAAAACAGCCCCACTGCTGCTCAAACTTCCAGCCTCTCACTTTCCCCACACCTCATGCGCTCCCCTCTTGCCATTCACCCTCCATGACATGGTCCTGCTGACTTGTTTGCAAATGTCCTCTGTCCTAGCATGTCGGAGTCCTATCTGTCTTATTCCCTGTAGTGTCGCTGTATCAAAATAGCACCCAGTAGCTAGAATGAAAGATTCTTCCCAATTTTGCTAAAGGAACTTGTGACACATTCACGGGCAAAGCAAGAGACAAAAAATGCATAGCCCAAGTTTTGCCAGGCACCCGGTATTACTTTTTACTATTGCTATTATTGGTACATCTATTTAGAATAAAAGTTTTAGTAGCAGTTGAATGGTTTTCAATAAATCTTATATAGAGCCCAACGCAGGAAAAGAGATGAAAACGTAGCTGCTATTCTTGACATGAGGACAGGAGATCCTAACAGATTTTCCCAGGCTTGTTCCTTCTAGAAGTTTCCACATCTTCCCTCTGAGAAAATCCTTCAAAGTCCTTCTCCTGGTCTAAAACAAATATCTGAGACAGTGCTTCCTGAGGTACTCCAAGGTTTCTGGGGAGCTGGTCTCCCCTTTAGATGTAAGTTAAAATGAAGAAGCCAACAGTTACAGAGACCTGTCTGGGATGTGCCTTCCCACACACTCTGAGCCCTTACAAAGTGAAATTCTAAAACAACCCATGATGTCACATTTGCCTCCTGATTTTGTAGAAATGTACTGGACCTCGCATCAGTTGCTTTTAGCAGTATCTGCCCTTCCTACCCCACAGATCAGGCAGGAGGGATAAGCGGAGTGGGCTCCCTCTGATCCCTCTTCCTTGGTTTGCAGATGGCTGCCCTCTTGCCTCGTCTTCCCTGGTTTTCCCTCATGTCTCTCTGTGTTCGAATTTTCTCTTCATATGGAGAAGCCAGTCAGATCAGATCGGGGGTGCCTTAGCCTCATTTTAATTTAACTATATCTTTCAAGACTCTTTCCAAGTAGGGGGACCCAACTCAGCCCAGCACACTGGCTTCTACCTCATCTACAAAACTCTTTTCATCATTGTGTTGCCATCACGGATGCTTCTGAGGACCACTGCCCTGCTCCTGGCCTCACTTCAGGAAGAGCAGCTTGTGGCTCTGGGAACCCTCCGTGCAAGCTTTCCACGAACTTCTTTTATATGCTTCATTTACAGCTATGCTTGGAAAGACTGAAAGATTTCTAGTAAATCTTATGTGAGGTGTTTAAAATACATCTCATCGCTGCAAGACAGCTGATTTGGGGGTGGAAGAAAGCTTTGAATTACTTCAAGAAAGAAAGGGTGGTTTGGTGCTTCTTTAGCACTCAGAGAAAACCCAAAGCGTGAGCCTGAAGGCACCTGTTGGAGACAGTGTGGCCCAGTGCTGCAAAAGCCAGTGAGGGCAAAGCAAGCAGAAGCAGATTCGAATCCAGGGCCACCTCTTAGAGCCACGGTAACCCCGACCACTTTGCATCCCCAGAAGCCAGGGGGCCCTGTTCATCATTCTCACCTGGATTTTGCTGTGGGGGCCTCTCTGCCCAGGTAAAGCACCTCCCGTGGGCCAGGAATGAGGCAAGTCCTCCAGAACTAACAATGACTATTGTTGCTGAGGCACAAACAAACAGCTCCCAGGGTTCTGCAGGTCTTGTACAACAAGACCATTTTGACTGGGGCTCATAAATAAGGTGTGCTGTCTTTATAAACACCACTCGCTTTGGTTTTTTTATTTGTGTGCACTGTGAGGGAACTGGGTTTGCGCACAAAGGCGGTGGAGACAGAGAGAGACAGAAAGACGCAAGGAATGCTGTAGAATGCACGAGTGATGCCTTCTACTGTGCCTGTGAATGAAGGGACTGGGGATTAAATGTCAGAAGCCAACAACCATTCAGTCAGTCCCATGTTTGAGCCTCAGTTCTCAGTCCTGGAAGCAGATTCCACTGTCCTGAGAGACTGAAAAATCCCAACATCCAATCCGCATCCTGGATGGACAAAGGCAGACCTGTGGGAGGGGGACCCACAGTTGGTTCCAAGTGGCTCCGTGCAGAACAGAGCCAGGCTGGTGCCTGCTGAAACCCAAGGGTTGCAGTACACTGCCTACCTCTTCTTAGCTGCCTACCATATCCACCATGACTGAGCCTCGGCTTCCTCCTCTGCCCTGAGGTTTTCGTCAGATGTGATTGTTTAACCCTTGGGTCAAGATGGATTGGGGTGATGAATAGCAGGCATCTCTTCTTATTCTCATCATCTTTGTCCAAGGCTTCCTGGTTGCCATCTGCAAAGGTCTCCCCCTTTCAGTTCTGTGATTCTACAATGGCAGAAAATGCACCAAGCTGGAGGGAACCAACCTAGTATTTCCAGCAAGTGAGGAGTAAGAAAGAGGAAACAGGGACCTGGTCTGCATTCTGGGATAAGGAACGGTGTTCTAAGGATGTGCTGTGCAAGCCAGTGGGTAAGAATGGGGTGGGAATTTTCCAGCTAGAGTTGTGGGCGGGATGAGGGTGGAAAGAGAGATTTGGCTCAAAACATAGGCAATGAACTGTTCCAAACATCTTCCTAAGGGATCTCGAGGGAGCTGGGCTCAGTAACAGGCCTTGGGAAACAGATACTCTGGTGAAACTGGGCCCAGGGTCCAGACAATCTTGATCTCGTTCCAGCTGTGTGGGTAGAGGGGAGAATTTAACCACCCAAACTCAAGAAATAAGAACTCATGTGCGGCCACTCTCTGGGGGAGACTGGCAATGACTAGTAACAAGCGCAGTGGTGAAGGGAGATGGTTACTCCTAGAAAGCACTGTGGTACCTCAGTGACGAAGGAACCCGGGTTCAATTCCCGGCTCTACCACTTACCCGGATGTGACCTTGGTCCTCCTGTTACTTGGATCCCTGTCCCAGAGCTTCCCAGCCCTCTCAAAAGCAGAGTTCAAAAGAGCTACTTTGGGGGATTATCATAGAATTCAATAAAACAGTCAAGCCTCCAGCCAAGAGCGGATTCCAACACATGGAGTCGGTCATGACAATGAAGGCAGGCTCTCCCCGGCAAGCAGGGGGCTTGGACCCCAGGATCCACACGCGCGCTCCTACACCAGCCCTTCGCCAACATGGACACAACCAGGAACACTGCCGCCGTGGCCCCTGACACGTGGTCGCCATGGAACAGCCCGGCCGTTTCCTCGCCATATGCTTCCCCTCACTCTTCCTGAAGGCCCACAACTCACTCGTTAGGCAGCTGTGAAGCTGCTGGGCTTCCTCCGCACCGTGAATCTCCTTGGTTGTAAATTAGTTGGCGATAAATGACATCTGGTTCTGCGCTCCATGCAGGGACGACAGGCCCCCCCTGTGAATCATGTCGCCGGGGCTGGACTTGAAGCCCTCTGAGCTGTTTATGGTGGTGTTTGTCTGTAGACCTCTTTTGAACAATTTAAGTGTTTTCTCGGGCTGCGTGAATGGGGTTCAATAAAATGGATACAGGGAAATTGCTTACTTTCCCTCTGCTATGGCCGTGCACCAAAAGCAACCATACTGGAGAACTGTTGAATATTACGTACGTAATTGCCAGACGCGAAATTATAATTAACACTGAAGCCACCCGAGACGTCTCCCCTTTTCATTGTCACAATGTTGTCCTGATCTCTGACACCCTTTTAATTTGTCTTTTGAAAAGATGACAATGGCTGGACAGGTTTTCAATCCTTATCACTTTTCATTATATAGCTTGGCTGAGTAATGTCACTTTGGAAGATCCTAGTTAGCTCCATCGGCCACGAGAAAAACTGGCTTTGAAGTCAGAAAGGCCCAAGCCCACAGGCTGGCTCCTCCATTTGCTGACTCTTTGGCCTTCATTAAATCCTTTCCCCAATCCCTGCCTTGGTTTTCTCACCAACACATAGGAGCACCCCCATCCTCCGTCAGGCAGAACTATAAAGTGCCTGGCTCATAATGAGCACTTAATAAAACGGTAGGTATTATGACTGCTTTCTGCTTTCTTCTTTTAATATCCACATCAAATGTTTTGAAATGCTATTTTATCCTCTTCTTTTTAATAAACAGCAAAAACTTTTCTTAGCTTCATATTTGAATTGACAACTGATTTCTTTTCAACATTTGTTTAGTGCAGGGACTAAAGAGCCTCTCTTCTATTTAGTCTTTTAAATTTCCAGAAAGAAAGACTAATCCATTTTCCTAAGACCTGCCGACTACTTATTTCTAATGCATAGGCAGAATTTTATGCAGATATTTTTAACTTTATTCTACATCTCATTCCACAGAATTTTTAAAAGTTCTGTACTGTGCGCAGGACAATCAAATCATTAAAGAAATAAAAGTGATTAAATGACTCTGCATTTTCTTCGGCAGATTCTCCTTTAATGTATGCCAGGCGGTGTTCGTGAAAGGCGCTGATACATCCCGAGACAGCAAAGGTGGGATGTCGGGTCAGAGGGATAGGTGCCCCCCGTGTCACATAACTAGTAAGTACCAAGAACAAGCTATCAACAGAAAAGGGAGAAGGAGTGTGGGTAGCAGTCAGCGTGTTCAGACGGCCACGTTAACGGCTCAGGCTGGGCCACACCTTGACTCCAGCTTCCTGGCAGTGAAGGCAAAAACGCACTCACAATCCACCCCGAGCCTGACCTCTTCCTTAAGGAAAACCTAGGCCAGGATTGACGACTAAGCAAACCTGTTCAGAGGACTTACTGTCTGCTAGAAAGCGCTCGTGTAACCTTTGTAATACACGGAGCGCAATAAAGACAGTGAAAGGTATGCACGATAGAACCAAACATTTAAAACCGGAAAAAAATAACCTGTTCCTTTCTGTTTTAAAGAAAAATTAAAACCAATTCTTCTGGAAAAAAAAAATGTTTTACTTAACACTGGGCTCCATCTCTTTTTAATAATTATTCAATCTAAGCTTTGTCAAAGCACACTGAGGAGTGATTCATGTTAAAAAGCGTGTGGGGGAGCAGAGGGGGAGAGGTAGCAGAGAATGCTCTCTGCCTTATCTTTTTTATTTGGATTGACGTACCTTTGATTATAATTAGGGACAACCGTTCAGCAGGTGAGACGCCGTAATCCCATCATTAGTTGTCCAGAAATGTTCGTAGGCCAAATGCTCGTGCCACCCCTCTCACTTCCACTCCGGCACCACTCGGGCAGCCCTCTGTTGAAGAGTGTGCTCCAAGGAAAAGATTTCCTGCCGCCCCTGAAGTCTTCTAGGCTGACACACAAGTGAGGGCACAGATGACCCCCAGCGACAGTGTGGGCACCACTCTCTGGAGGCCCCACGTTTTCTCGCCTCCGTTTCGTCGTCACTGTTGTTTCTGTCATTGTCCTCCTTCTTCTTCAAGATGTTACCCTGCTCCTACCAGTTTCCTTCTACCGCCTTTCTGCACGCTGTAGCAGAAGGGCTCAGACCATTTCAAGGGTTGCCTATAGAGTAGGCAAAGTGTGGCTTACTTGTAAAATAAATATTTTCAATCTGCCCGCTCCATTGGACACTCAAAACTGTTGACATGAGCCGGGCGTGGTGGCGCACACCTGTAATCCCAGCACTCAGAAGGCTGAGGCAGGAGGATCGCTGTGAGTTCGAGACCAGCCTGGGCTACATAATGAGCTCCAGGTCATCTCAGCTACATAGTGAGACCCTGTCTCAAAACAAACAAAAAACTGCTGACACCGGTTAGAGGTCAGACTGGAAGATGTTTGCTTTGGCACTGATAAGAAAAACCCATTGGGACATTCCCCTCCAATTTCAAAGCTGTAGGCGGTTGTTTGTCTGGTTTGTGTCACCAGGCATCTATATGCATTTGAGACACATGACGTAGTACAAGTCAAGCTTAAGGGGAAGTTCAAACACTGAGATTTTCCAGTGTGTCGATTACAGCCAGTGCACTGTCTATATTTAAGTATTCCAAGGAGAAGACTTTCGAGACAAGAAAGTCTTCAAGGGTCTGATAAAGAGCCCCTTTGACAAAGAAAGTGTGATCTCACTGTCCGGATCCAACTCAGTCAGGAAAAATTAGTTCAGTGGCTGAAAGTAAAGGCTCTGAAATCAAGAAAATATATATTCCAATGGATGATTGGAGTATTTGGTACTACTTATAATGGGGTCACCTTGGACAAGTCACTGAAGATCTGTGAGTCTGGTATTCTCCCTTATAATCCTGGCTACCTTATCAGATCATTTTGGTGGTTAATGAAGACAGTGAATGTTTGGTGAATCTAAAATTGACAGTCGCAACCAGGAGACACTGACACCTATACAACTTTCAAATGTTTTATATCGACTCAACCTTTTTGATGCTTTACAGCGGGTGAAAAAGTTCATCCTGCCATCCAGGAGCTCAGCCTCTGTTCTTCCTGACCTAGGCCACAGCCTCCCTTTCCAGAGTCATTAGTCTTGATCTCTGTTTTCAGAGGTAGGGAAAAAAAAAAAAAAACAACAAACTACTTGGAAGAAAAGAATTAGTAAAGGCATCCGATACATCAGATAACATTTTAAAATATTATCCACTTCCCCACCCACCCTGAGCCGTGCCTGGCCTATCAAAGAAGTCAAGGCATTCCAGCGATGATTTTATTCACCCCAAGAATTGCAGTTTGTCCGGCAAAGTTTAAAGGTTTCTGCACACAGAGATTTCGCTTAGGAGAAATTAAATGAAGTGCTAATGATGAAGTCTAGCGATGTAAGTAAGACAGTTTGAAAAATATTAACTGCAGGTCTCTCCCAGGATTACATTAAAAAAATCACGTCTCCTTTTCTACTTTGCTCCTTGTCACACTCCTTTCTTAAAGATAATATTCTCTGTGTTTTCAGCGTTTACATTTCACTTTTGTTTTTTTCTTTTCCAACCAAATAGCTTTCAGGGGCCCTGAAATTGGAGTCAGGTATCCTCTTATCATCAGCTCATCTCCTTGGGAGCAAACTGTTGATACCCCCTCAGCTTCTACCTCTTTATCTTTAGGGTCCTAATAACATCTGTCCAATATAGGCCACACGAATGTGCTTCGAGGAAGCGTAAATCACCTTAAAATGGCAGGCGGAGTTGCCAGAACCAAGTAAATGGCAAAGCCTCTTCACGGCCATTCGTGATGAGCAGCGACAAATTTTGTGCACCCTCAGTTGTCTCATAGAATTACAGAAGTAAAATCCCCTCTCATGCTATTACTTTCTTTTGGATTTTCTTAGCAATGAACATTTTAAATTTTTCTTTCCTTGTAGCAACAGGTAGACTATCTTCAAGGCCTCCTTTGCCCAACAAATATTTATCAAGTACCTACTAGGTGATATACACTGAGTCTTGTGCTGTGGTCAAAATGCATGCAGCCCCTACTTTCCTGGGGTTTACATGCCAGTGTAGAAAGCTGATGCTAAATTGAAACTTTCACATCAAGGGGTATAAAGATTTTATCAATGGGTGATGAAAATATAGAGTGAATATTTTTTAAAACTTTTTTTTTTTTTTGGTACCGGGGATCGAACTCCGGACCTTGCGCTTTCGAGGCAGGCGGTGGAAGCACTGAACTAAATCCCCACCCTTTAAAAAAATTGTTTGATGACAGTGAAAGATACACTGCCACTAACCCCCATAAAAATACTCCCTTCTCTTAAAGCACACCCACCCCACCCCGTCTTGGCACTTTCTACAGCCGTTCTGTAAGTCCTGTCACGAGCGTCGTTAACAGGTCTGACCAAAGGTAGTGAATGCTGCTGGCCATTGCTGTCCAACAGAAAGGCGAGTTTGCGAAAACATCCTCGCATGCCTTCGTCCACCTCATTCACTGGGTCTGGCGCTCCGTCTCTTCCCCAAAGCTGAAATAGCCATGAAAGGCAAACGCTTTGAACTGATTCAAGACACAACGCAACTGAAGACCCTCACGAAAGACTTCCAGAACTGCTCCGGAAAGTTGAAAGAACGACGGGACAAGTATGTTTGCAAAAACAGGGAGTATTTTCAGGGGGATCGATAGCAGTGTGTGTTTTACTACTGTAAAAAAATTTTAATTTGTCATATGCGTCCTATTTTTCAATCACAAAGAGTATGACAGAGTGCTTGCGATATAGTAAGTCCTGTAAGAACAACAGGAAAAGTTGAGGTAAGCATTGAGCAGAAGAATTTATACAGGTCCGGTGGTAAGAGAAGGCTTCTCAGAGGAAGTGACATTACATGGAGACATTGAGGGTGAGGAGAACGGGAGCAGGTGGGAGTTTGAGGACAAACTGTATAACTGGAGGAGAAGACACAGAGAAAGGAAACGGGGAGGCTGGCGATTTAGCTCAGTGATTCCTCCACCTGCGCTGGAAGCACAAGGACCTGAGTTCGATCCCCAGTACCAAAAAAAAAGGAAAGGCAGGCGGAGGTGGGAACCGTGGTGAACGGGCTTTCCGGCTGCTGCAGATTCCATCTCCTGCGCAGAGAGATGCTGCGGGTGGAGGGAGGTCCGTGAGGAACGGGGAACTTCGGCTCCTTGTGTTTGAAAAAGTTACACGGAGGTAATCGTGAGATGCTCACTCAGAGATGCCAAGGAGCCTGACGGGTCACAGATGCGGACAGGCGGTCGGGATCGGCAGGGCTGGCCGGCTCCCCGCCTGCGTTTCCGGCGAGGTCGGGCATATGGGCATGATGTGGCCCTGGAAGACACATGGGCGATCGGTGCCCAGGCTGTGGGTGGAGTCCGCGAACCTGCCAGGCACAAACATGGGTGATGTGAGCGTGCTGAACGGGAGTCTGAAGGTCGTGAACAGTGGTACAATGGTGGCTTGGTTTCCTGCCACGGCAAATAACTTCCAGCAATCGTCCAAAGCAGGGGACAGGCAGTTCCTCTTTGTCAAAGCGCTTTATTTCTGGCAAGTGCGGCATGTGCTAAACTTTACATAAAAGACTGGGTTGATTTGAAAAGTGGAGTGAGGTTCTAGGCTCGAATAATTACAAAAAGGTTTTGAACCAGGAACAATTCTTTTATTCGACTGTCCCCCCTGGAGCCCATTTAGCAGTATTGAAAGACATTGTGGGTTGTTATTACTGAGGGTAAAAGGGATGATGCTGTGAGAATCTCATAGATAGAAGCCAGGGATCCTCCAAAATCCTACAGTGCTCATCACAGCTTCCCATGGCTCAAAATAGGAGTAGTGTCAAATACAAGAAACCAGCCAGACGTGGTGATGCACACCCGTAATCCCAGCACTTGGGAGGCTGACGCAGGAGACTCGCCACAAGTTCGAGGCCAGCCTGGGCTACATAGTGAGACCCTGTCTCAAAAAAAGAAAAAAACAAATACTGAAACCCTGACCTACGAAGAGGTTTTCAAAAAGGGCACAGGAAGCTAAGCGTGGTAGTACATACCCATCATCCCAGATACTCAGGAGGCTGAAGCAGGAGTATCTCAAATTCAAGGCCAGTCTGGGCAGCATAACAAGATCCTGTTTCAAAAATAAAGGAAGAGGGGGGAGGAGGAGGAACTGTTGTGTGGTGAGGGAATACACAGTGTAAGGTGCTTCACACTCCCGGCCACTCAGTGCCAGTGTCTTCCCCACTGTAGCGACCCCGAGACACCCTGAGAGTGGCAGTGTTCGGGGGCACCGCAGTGGTGAGGGAGTGGAGTAGAGGGCTGGCAGGTGTGGTCAAGGGCACAGGAAAGGAAGAGCTAAACAGAATGATGCACCAGAGGGCGAAAAGGCTGGTGTGGCTGAATTAAAGCATATAATTCTGTACGTCTGTCGGTGCCTCTGTAATTAAATTCAAAATAGTTACATCAGGCTGGGGATTTAGCTCAGTGGTGCCGCTGCCTGCCTCGCAAGTGCAAAGACCCATGTTCTATCTCCAATACCAAAATAGTAGTAATAATAATAATAATAACAATAATTACATCATTTCTCCTGGCTCTCCCTCACAAACTCCACTTAATGAATATGGCCGATGACACTTTAGACATATAATTAAACTTTATATTTATTTCTGTTCTGGTAGCTTAACATGCTAGGGGAAAACCCACTTTCACCAGCAAAGCTCGGCCTTGGCGAAAATTCAGGAGATGCCCAGCGTGGCCCACATTCAGTTTTGTTTAATCCAGTCTGATCAGAGACAAAGAACAGAAGGTTCTTGCTTCCGCTCCTTTTGCTTCTTGGTTTTAATTTTTAGGCTAGAGTTTCAGATTAAGACCTAGAGAAAGGTTTTTATTCTTCTTTGAAGGTAAAGAAGATAATTCCAGTGTCTTAGTTACATTTCTCATTGCCTGAACAAAATGCTCCACACCCAGAAGTTAAAGGAGGAGAGGTTTATTTTAGCTCACAGTCTGTAGAGGTTTCGGTCCACAATCAGCTGGCTCCAAGGTAGGGTTTCGTGGCAGAGGGGGGTCACAGTGGAGAAACAGCCCATGGCAGAGCAGGCAGGAGGCAGCGAGCAGCAGCAGCGAGCAGCCTTCCCTTACTCCCTTTGTATTCCATCCCAGGCTACAAATCTGTTGATTGGTGCCACCCACACCCAGGGTTAGACTTCCATTATTCACACTCAGAATTGTGCTAAACCCACTTAGTTAGCACACACCCAACTTCCAGTATCACACTCCCTAATGCAGCGTCACACACCTGTGCTCCAGCCACCTCCCCCAAAACCCGGCTGTGAGCCTGTGAAGCTTTGGGGTGACATCTGGATCCAAGCCAGCACACCCAGCCACTCAGGGATCACAAATGCAGTGCTAGCCTGGGCAACTGTAAGACACTGGAGATGTCGCCGTCTGGTACAGCATTTCCTTAGCACGCACTCAGTGCTGGGTTTAAAACCCAGTACTGAAAAACAAAGCAGTACATTGCCCCAAAGGAGCCAAGATGAAGGCCTCGTCTTTGCCATTCTTCTTCCAGTACAGGAGCAAGCTACACCCGGCCTAGCGCAGAACGAACACTCAGAAGATGTCATCACAGCCACATCCGGAGCCTCTCACACTGAGGCCCGAAAAGCCAAAGTCAGTAACAGAATCATCACCGCGAGTTTAAGAGCCTGAACAGGTTCCTTTGTTTTTGCACAGGAATCTATCCAGAAGCTGTTTTCTCGAACACAGTACTCTAGTACATTTGTGAGCGTTTCATGGAGAGGAAAAGAGCTAGCAAGCGAAACTGGCAAGCCCTGGGTCAGACAGCTACCTGCTGTGTTGGTGTGGCGGGCGTCACCGAAGGGAGACTGTGGGAGAACCTTCTTTTCCTCCTTGTTCCCCTGCCCAGAACAAACTTTGCCCTGACAGGATCCTAGCCGTAAAATTCTGAGTGTTGACCAGATCTGCGGCAGCTTCAAGGAAGGGATCAAGGAGGCAGGGGTCCATACAGCTGCTGTCCTGGCCACGTGGTTAGGAAGGAGAAACTGCACGCGCTTCCAGCCCTTGGGCCAGGACCGCGGCCTGTCGCGCACCTGGTGGTGCTGCACTCTGGCTTTGCTCATGTGCCACCGCCTCCCCCTCCCAACTGCACGCCCCTCTTCCTTTGACCCACGGGGGTCCCCACCAAGGCAAAGCAAATACTGCCGGGGAGGCTTCGCTTCTCAAATGTGTAGAGAACGTCAGGACCAAAAGACCAAGGGGCCCGAAGAGGCTTTCATACAGGAAGGTCGGCATCGAGAGCCATGTCTGCTTTTCACTAGCTGTTGTCCTTTAGTAAATCACTAACCTCTCTGAGCCTCCCTTCCACTCCACCTCTTCCAGTGCCCAGAGTGTTCTACCACTGACCTACACTACCCATCCCCTTTATTTTTTATTTTGAGACAGATCTTGCTGAGTTACTAAACTTCCCAGGTGGCCCAAACTTGAGATTCTCCTGCCTCAGCCTTCCCAGTAGCAGCAATTATAGGGACATATAATATCAAGTGAAACAAATCAGACACACAAGCTTCTCTTACATGAGAAATCCAAAATGTAAATAAAGAGCAAAATAGAAGATAGATAATAGGAAATGGAAATCTTTTCAAAAGGAAAGAGGATCAAGAGATGGAGGCAGAAGGGAGAAGAGGGAAAGGGGATTAAAAAAAGAATTGAGGTATGTTGTGTATAGGTACCAATTCCCCACAACAAATGTAACATTATGTACTACAAACCTGTACTAATACAAAATAATAATAATAATAATAATTAATAATAATAATAATAATAAGGGAAGCTGGGCATGGTAGCACACACCTGTAACCCCAGCTACTGGGAAAGTTGAAGCAGGAGGGTGGCAAGTTCGCAGCCAGCCTGGACAACTTAACAAGACCTCATCTCAAAATAAAATAAAAAGGGCTGAGGGTGTAGCTCAGAGTTCCCTGGGTTCAATCCCTGGTACAAAAAAAGAAGAAAGGGGTAAGGAGGGAAGGGGAAGAGAGAGAGAGAGAGAGAGAGGGAGAGAACATGCAATGTACCTCGAATTTGGCAGTTGTACAATAAAACCGGTTGCTAGTATTGCAGCCATACTATTTTTAAATGCCTGTTATGATTATTTTGTGTATTTCTCTACACTCATCAAATGTCATATGATTCTTAATTTGTTTTTGTTGTTCTACTAGAAATTTGTCAGCTTTTTCCCCAAAAAGACTAGTTATATTTATATCCAGTATGGTTTTTCTCACTAAAATGAGCACTACCAGTAAATAACAAGATGTAAATAAGGACCTCCACTCAGATCTGGCTGACAGAAAGCACATGGTTGCCACACAGTAATTTATAGCAAAGTTTTGGGGTGCAGAGATCACCACACTAGTTTTTAAGTAGCATTTCCTCACCACAAAGATGTTCACATCTCTTTTTTCCTTTTTTTTTTTGTTTTTTGTTTTTTGTTTTGCGGTACTGGGGATCGAACTCAGGACCTTGTGCTAGAAAGGCAGGTGTGGCACCACTGAGCTAAATCCCCACATCTTTCAACTCAAGAACTTCAGACTTGAGAACTATGCTAATAACATCTTACACACTGAAAAGCTTTAGACACGAAGATGTGCATCACAGCATAGTGTATTATTAAATCTTCAAAAGTGTAAGAATGGTTTAGCCCCCTGGGATCACGCGTGTGACAGTCATCGTACGGAGGCCCGTCGTCGTTGACACACACGACCACGTATTCCTAGTGGACATCCAGGAGAAAGAAGACTGAAGGGAGTATAGCAGATAAGAATGAGAACTCTTTCGAGAAGGCCAGCCGGATTAAATTTTATTTTTCAAGACGCTTTATAACTGAAAAAAATCATATACCGTGAGTGTGTGTGTGTGTGTGTGTGTGTGTGTGTGTGTGTGCGTGTAGATATTTTTGTGGTGGTGATGGTGGTGCTGGGGATTGAACCTGTTATTACCAGGTTTGGGGGCGCTTGTGTCTCTTTCTGGATTTGATTCCAGCTTCTTCTCGTCTTGAATAAAGAATTAGACGAAATAAGCAAAAGGCAGTGGCCAACTTTATTTGAAAAGTGAAGAGTAAGGGAGAGACTGGCTCTGCAGAGCAAGCTTGGGACCAGTAAAAGAGGAAAACAAGATAAAAGAACGCACTGGCGATGTAAGGCAGGCGATTGTGAGGAAAGCCAAAGTATCGAGCTGTTCTTGGTGTCTATATCTTTTATGCCGTCCAGATCTGGAGGAAACCTGTGAGAACTTCTCCACACAGGACCTGAGAGGCGGCGCTGGGCTCCCAGGCGGACGTCAGTCTGGGGCATCCCATTGATAACCGGCTGGAGTTCTCGTGAGGAGTCCACGCCCAGGGCTTCCGGAACTGCTCTGCGCATGTGTACTGGGTTTTGTACTTAACAGCGCCCACCTATTTCCGCAGCCAGCCAGGCTCGCCACGCCGTACTCTCCTCTCAAATCTAAGACCTTCACGCTGAGCTGTTCTCCGCACCCTCTTTTCGTTGTTGTTGTTTTTGTTTGGGTTGGGTTTTTTTGAGACGGGATCTCCCTCTGTAGTGCAAGCTGTCCTTGAACTCACAGTGTAGCCCAGGCTGGCCTCAAACTCACCAAAATCCTCCTTCCTCAGTCTCACAAGTGCTGGGATCACAGGTCTGTGCCACCACGTCTGAATCTATTTATTTATTTATGGTCTTTTGAGACAGTATCTGGCTCTGTCATCAAGTTGCCAAGGCTGGGCTGAAACTTGTGATCTGGCAGCCTCAGTCTCCCCGAGTGCTGCAATTACAGCTGTGTACCACCACACCTGGCTACTTTTTTGTTTTTAATTATGATAAAATACACATAATGAAATTTACCATCTTCACCATTTTAAGGGTATATTTCAGTGCCATTAAATCCATTCATACTTTTGTGTAACCAAAAAATACTATCTCCATGCCAGGTGTGGTGTTGCACACCTATAATCCTAGCCCTTGGGAAGTTGAGGCAGGAGAAGTGCTAAGAGTTCAAGGCCAGCCAGAACTACACAGGGAGACCTTGTCTAAAAGAAACAAAACAAAACAGTCCCAAAAATATTGTCCTCTTCAAAATGTTTCACCTTGCAAAACTGCAAGTCTGTACTCATTAAACAAGAACTCTCTTTTCCTCTCTGCCCCCTAGTGTTTTTATGATTTTGACTACTCTAAGCACCTCATGTAAGTGAAATCATACAGTATCACTCTGTGACTTCTTCCCTCTCGGCATAATATTCTCAAGGTTCATCCATGTTGTAGGCTGTGTCAGAACTGGCGTCCTTTTCAAGGCAGAGTAATATTCCACCACACACATGGGCTCCATTTTGTTTACCTATGTATCCATCAATGGACACTCACTTTGCTCCGCCTCTGCCTTTTGCTTATTAGGCATAATGTTACTAGGAATACGGGTGTGTAAATATCTCCTCCTCCATAAATAACTCTTTTCGCTGTTCTGATATCTGACACATCCCCCCAAGTTGATCCTCTTGCTCAGCATCCCACATCCGGCCATACTGGACCTCGCCCAGGTTTAGCTGTGGCTTCACACAGAACATCAGCCACATGAAGTGGTAGCACCGGGCAGTGCGACTCCCTGGGGGAATGATCACCTGGCCACAGAGCAGAAAGTAACACATCTTTTTCTGTCGTTCTGATTCCCATTACAGGACCAATGCCTTAGTTTCAGCTTTCCAGCCTGGGTCCCTCACACCGAGCCCTTCTTCAAGCACCACCTGCTTCTGACATTGAACCCACTGACCTCCTCCCGACACCCCCTTTTTTTAAAAAAAAAAAAAAAAAAAAAAAAAAAGTGCCCCCGGCCATTTCTCTTCATCCCCACTAACAATTTGGTAATGAAGTATCGATTTCCACTTCTCTGCTTATGGAGGACACTGCGCTCTCATTGATAAACTGCAAGGAGGCTGTCTCCTCTCCACGGGCTCCTTTCACTGTCATGAGAAAACAAAGTGCCACTGAAGAAAAATAATGACTGGGAACATTGATGTACTTATTCTGTCAGTTTGTAACAGGAAAGGGAGGGGATATCAGTCTTCACAGTTTAATGTCCAAGTGGGTTGCACTTGATGTAGACACTTGGAAGCTTACTTTTCATGGTAATGTCCATTTCCTATTTATAACCCCTCTGGGAACGTTTGTCTAAAGGAAATGTTTCTGTTCAGTGTAACAATTACGGTTGCACCTGGATTGCCCAGTCCTGCCCCTGCACTAGGGAGCCATTAATCACTGCAAAGTAGAAGAATTATTAAGTTAAACCGGAGTTGGAGCCAAGAAAACCTCTGAACAATGTTCATCTTCTGTGAAAGTTGTTCAAATAGTTAGGCTTAACTGTGTCACTGCCAAAGACATTTTCCCAGCCAGTGGTAGGCATCTTTATCACGATCATTATCTTGATTGGTTTAAAAACATAGTTTTAAGCATGCACCGCTGTCATATGAGACCTGGAAACTGGGAGTTGTGGGGAGACAGAGAATCTGAGAGAGACAGAGAGAGAGAGAGAGAGAAAGAGGAGATGAGATCATTGCGGGGTGGAAAGTTCAGCAGCAGCCTTTTCTGGTAATCTCTTCCTACAAGACCTGTTGTTTATGAACTCTGAAAAGCAGCCTCACTGTACAGCCGACAGAAAGTATGAAATAGGGTGTCCGTTTTAAATGTGTTCCTGCAACTTTTTTCATTAAAACTTTCAGGGCCCAATTTTAATTTGTGGAATATTCCCGTTAATAATGAGATCTAATTAAGACATCCATTAAAAGCCCGTTAAAGTTAATTTAACGTAAAAATTCCAATAGAACTGTATTAGATTTTCTCCATTAAATTAGCGTTATGGATTTTTAACGGATGTCTTAATTATATGTTATTATTAACGGGAATCTGTATTACACAGATTAAAATCAGGTCCTAAGTCAACTTGGAAAAGCTGAAAGCATGCTTTAATATTAAAAGTCTTGCACACCCAGTCCACAGTTTGGAAATGCAGGGGTAGGATCTATTTACGCTACTTGAGCATTTTTTTATACAATGGAAAATAACCTAGAACAGATAAATCCATCATTGCATTTAAACAAGGAATTTCGCTTACTCACAAAGGACCAGTAAGTCTGGATTGTGTTCTAAAGTGCTGCTCAGCTAAAGGTGAAATATTTAAACTAGCCCAGGCACGACACTGGGAACTAGATAACTCAGAAACAAATGAAGTACCATGTATTGTCACTTTAATTGCTAAAGTTATCAAAAAATACTCAGCACTGACAAAGAGAAACCAAATATGTCCTCTTCACCATTTCTCATAGAAGCTGCCTGTTGGAATTGTTTTGGAAATTTTAACACGATCCCTAAATTCAACATTGGGATTAAAAAAAAAAAAAAAAAAACTTCTTATTTACCTCCTAGGGAAAGTGTTGCCCTTATGCCACATATAATGGCAAATTGCTTTTTTTATGGCATGCATAACCTAGATGGGAAAAAATATGGCGCTTCAGGGAAGGAGGAAAAAAGTAAATGAAGTTCCAGGAATGTCATTCTGAAGTAATGAGGCATGGACAGAAAATATACCCCTCACATCATCGGATTGAGATGGCAGTCGAAATAGCTTCACTGAAGTGCCAGGACTCATCTATCAATCAATCACCCACAAGGAAAAACAGCAGCAGTGCAACGGGGCAGCTTTTATGGGATTTACTCATGGGCATAGAGAACAGCGGCTCAAATGTAGTTCTGACATGAAAAGCAAGGTGCTGATATTATTTTTTATGATGGGAGGATCACAAAGTGAATTGAGAACAGAGGTCTGTCTTTGCTTAACCTGCTCAACCAGAAACGAATGGAACTCACCTGGAAAGGAACAGTCTTGGGATGGGCGAAGATGGAGAGGTGGACCGCACTGAGCGCCGTCCCTTCCACAAGGAAATTCTATTAGAGGGAAATCAGCGTATGAGCGTGGGGGCTCCCGAAGCTGATGACAATTACCTGCTCTGAGCCGGGGTTATCAGACAGATTTACATAGTGCAGATCCTGCCACCACCCTCCAAAAGCAAATTCTGATCTCCTACGTCAGCGGGGAGCGGGGGGAATAATTCTAAACTCCTTGGAAATCACTTCCCTTCTAAGAAAAAAATAATAAATCACCTGCTTCCACGAATAATCTGTACGGTTTTGCTAGTGCGATTTCTCTGATGGGGTAGGGTGGGAGGCGAGAGACAAAAATATTGATAAATTCGGTATGACTCATGAATGCTCGCTGGGCAACTGTGACTGTCACTGCTGAGGGACAGCTGCTGATGTTCGCCTTAGAACGCGGATCTGGCCTGCCACCGTGAGCTGCAAACAGCTCTTGATGTTCTAGAGACCAGGCCTGTCTTCATCTGGTAAGCCCTATGAGGCTTCTAGAAACTTCTTTCTGGAGGAAAAAAACTAAATAGCATGCATTTGGGAGGACATTTTTAATCCTCTTTCATAGCACTTCCTTCCTTTTTCTGAGTAACAGTAGCTGGGAAAAGTTGGAACTTTAGAAAGAGGAAGGAGAATGGTGTGCAAATGTCGTGAAAATTACCCGCGAGTATCTCCGTTGCTGCAGCCTTCCTTGGTAGGAGGGACGGGAGACAAATTGCCGGTCCATCCCTTTCCCCTTCCAGCTGAGGCCACCAACCAACTGAAAATTGAAATGGCATTACAGAACTTATTTACAAATGTTTAAATGTTATGTATTTTGCCCAATTTTGTAGTTGAGCAAATCCACCAAATTTCCAACATGTTAGAAACACTGGAGGCAGGCCAGGGATGTAGCTCAGTGGCAGCGTGCCTGCTTTGCCGGTGCAAGGTCCTGAGTAGGACTGCGGGTACCACCGAAAGAAAGAAACACAATTTGTTCTGCAAATTCACTCAACAGAGCTTCTAGGGCACCTCCAGTGCGTGTCAGGCGTGGTTCTAGACACCGGGACACACACAGGAATGGGCACGTGGCATCCTGGCCCTCCTCCGGCTGACAGCCACGCCCCCACGTAGTGATACCCGGACAGCTAGGGGCAGAGTTCACACGGGGTCGAAACCAGAGTATTTCAGAATAGGGAATTTTCCGTCTGAAAAGCAAACAGGGAGGAAATAGCTTAAAAAGTAGGTCAAGGCCTAAAAACAGAATATAATCATGGAATAAATTGGATAGCCCAGACACTTCCCATAGAATTTCTTTCAGGCAAATAGACTTCTTAAAACTCATCCACAAAATCTGCCTGCTCGGGTTTTGCATCTTGCGTGGTTAACAGGCGAAATTTTATAGACGAATAAACCTCTGAAATTAGTCAAAATGCAGAAAAAAAAGGCAGTACTATGTTCAGCAAGCACTTCTGTAGCTGTGGTTAAGTCGTGAAGAGGACTGAGTGTGTGTGTGTGAATGTGTGTGTGTGCACCACATGCACTACACACACGCACGTGTGCACACACACACACACACATGAGCTTCACCGTTACTCTCCAAGGCCTATGGAGAACACAGCGGTAGGAGGCTGAGATTTTCTGAAACGTTCACAGTAAATGCACAGATCACAGGCCTCACAAGGTCCTCAAACTCTGTCGCTTTTCTATTTGTCACTCGCCAAATCGTTTGCCTATGCCCAAACTTGCATTTCTTTCCCTCACTAAATGTTTTCATTTTTAAAGGCATTTGAAAGTGGAGCCGGGGATTTAGCTCAGTGGTTCCGCCACCTGCCTCACAAGTGCAAGGACCGGAGTTCGATCCCCCGGACCAAAAAAGACATTTGAAAGCATCGTTTCACACTGTCCTCTCTTCTCAGCAACAAGAATAGGAGTGTGTAGATGTATGCTGAAATAACAATAAGCAAATCTATTAAAGGCCTTAGCACACACAGACCCTGTGTAGTGCTAAAGGATAATAAAAGTAGTGTCTGTTTTGAGGGTATATTAGGCAAAAAAAAAAAAAATCACAAGTGAACTTTCAGTTTATCTCGTTCCCTCTGTGAGATGTTAAAATGCTCATTTCACTTCCTCCCTTTCTCTGTGGGGCACTTTCTCAAAATACCTATGACGTACTTTTAGACCAAGATTGAGCTGGAAAGAGAGACACGACTTTCCACCCCCGCCCCCCGACAGAGGGACGCGTTTCCATTGTAGAAATGCATTAAACATTTTGAAACCTGTGAATCATCTTTAGAGTTTCTACAGTGGAATTTTACCTCTTCATCCAAAGGAAAAGCCACTCAGCCCCTTCAGCTTCCTGTGACACCGTCAGAGACCCCCAAGGATACACAATTTCCAGGCTCCGGTTCATCTTCTCCCCATAGTCACGAACAATGGGCTAACGGGACGGGACGTGGGTGTTTCTCCAAAAATTATTCATGCGCAAGGCAGCCCAAAGCTTCAGGGAACACTAGAAATGTTTTATGGATTAGAAGAGGACTGTTTTAAAATGTGAATGCCAGATGCAACCCTATTTCGGCAACAGGACTCTGCTCATTTCCTTTGGAAAAAGGTTCTTCTAGGAACGACACCCTGAACTGACACACTTCAGCAAACAGATGATCTTACCAATAGCCATACAATGATCATTAAGGGCTTTTACAATACAGTGCGTCTGAAAGAGATCACATACAGCCCTTTTTATCATGTTTATTTGCTTAAAACATCTTTTGGAAGTACAAGTGTAACTCTGTGGTAGAACCCCCAGGAGAAGTTGAAATAGTTGAAGAAATGCATTGCTTAAATAAAAAAAAAATCTAAGCACTTCCTCCAACCCTTTCAGAAAATAAATTTCAGCGTGTCCACTGAATTATTTTGAACCTGAAACCTACTTTTGGATATCTGTCCCCATGCAATAACTAATATTTACACAGTGAGCAATCATACACTTTTGGCTCTAAAGTGAAGACCATGCCTGGTAATATATTCACTTTCTAGATGACTCACGTAATGTTCAGGAATTATAAATGTGTATGTACATTTTTAAAGCACACAAAGTTTGACCAGTCTGAAAAGAAAAAGTAAAAACTGCACCCATTCTACATGAAGATAAATACTGCAGAAAAACAAACATTCCTGTCCTGAAATACAACATTTGGGGTTCAGAACACATCAGATGCTAAGAACATGCAATACAAATAAAAAAAAAACTGATGCAAAAAAAATCTCTTTTGGCCCAATATTCATAAATGTCATTAGATCCCAGGTACCATCTACTTTTATACTTTTTGGTCTCTGAAGATATCCTTCTAATTCCTTTCAATTTTGATTCCAAATACCCAGGCCCTGTCGACTTCCAAACCCCCTTGAAAATCAAGAAGCTGGCTGATCAGATATAATCCTTAATGCTCAACCAGTTCTTGCTTGGCAGAACTCTGGTAAATTTTTAGGAAATCCAGCATCAAACATCTCCGTTATGTACCTGTCCCCTTGCATTCATTGTGGATTTTGTGTCTGTTTCTTTTCTAAAGGGCAGTGGGAGAAGTGGGTCAGAGTTTCAATTCATCCTTGTTCTGCAGGAAAGTGTTGTTACTGGCTAGCGAAGAAAGGCAAACACATTTTTGTATTAGGAAAGCAGCCCAGTCATTTTCAAAGACAAATGACTACGACCGTACCTGTAGAATGTTTCTGATCAAACGCACTAATTTTCTATCACCTGCATGCTGTATATAAGACATTTGCCTGTATACTAGGAAGAAATCCCGGGCTGTTTTCCTTGTGTACAAGGCAGCTTGGATGGCTGGGAATGTAAGCCTTCCGCGCATTTTTATACTGTACATATTTGTATATGCTAACTATAATGCCATTGTATGAACACAGATTTTGTTATATTTGCTTTGTTTCTGTTTCGTACCAAACTGGCCCACAATGGGGATTCTTTTGCATAGAAAAAAAATGCTTGTAATTTTGTCCTGATCGTTCTCTTTCAATAGCTTATGAAAGAATTAGATCTGAGTTTACACAGAAATTATAAGAATCATGTTTGTCTGTCTGCATGAGGTCCCGTCCAATTGCTGGATCTAGGGAGGAACCAGTGTCCTAAACCAGTTTTCCTACAAAGGCATGCTTTCACCCCGTGGGAAAACTGCAAACGTATCCATGTAGAATTATCTTCTTTGTATTTTATCTAATAGTGCCTGAAAAATTTTTTAATGTCTTCTTAGAGGAAGAATTCATAATTGTCAAAATTTGAAACATTAGCTTAATTTTGTTTTTATGACCTCGCGATTCTTCTCCTTATTGATTGGGTTGCTGTTGTAATGGGGCCCCAGGCCACGCCTGACATCCGTGTTCGTCTTCTGCATTAAGGATGTTTTTAAAATTATAGAGATTATTGAGCCAACAGGCTGTTTTAATCAAAACCATGTTTCACTTGTTTTTGATGATAATAAATTGTCCTTGTGATGAAAAAGAGGGAGAGGAAAAAAAAAAAACTTTTCTGCTAGGAAGATTATACCACCCTGTGGCCAAACAGATTCATGACAGATAGGCATTTGTGCCCACTTCCCGGGGATCTAGAAAATTAAACTCCCTGGGCTGGCCACAGTTGCTTTCCTGCACCATCATCTGGTCCTCAGAGCTACGGTGACTGCAGATTTCCAAGGCTTCTGGCCTCGTTGTCACTGCCAGCAGACAAACAATCCAGCCGGAAATGATGTCTTTCCAGCTCGGACAGAAGGAAGAGATTTTCAGAAGAGGTGGCGCCTTCTTTTGTCCCGTGATGCCACCAGCCTGTCATCTCTCCTAATTACAAACTATCTGGTCTCAATGCCCCATGTAACCCAAACTGGATCAAAAGCTACATTTCAGATCAGCCCCTCGCCAAATAAAAATGACTTTGGATGTACTGAAGATGTGGGCCTGTGTGCACCGGCATGGCGCCGGAATCACCTGAGAATAAGAGGTTTTAGTACAATTTTATCACCAGAAATAAATTCTGACTGTGGAGAGGAAGAAAACCCTTAAATTATAACACAAAAGCCATTATTTTTTACATCTAAAGAGTTGTTTTTAAAAGAGAATCATTCTACTTTGAGAACTGTAATTAAAGCCCTAAATAATAGATGCCACTTCTTTTAGCTATTGTGCAAAACTAACAACACACTCACCAAGGTTGTACGAGCCCCTCATTTCCATCAAAAAAGGTTTCTATAAGTATATTATTTACATTTTTAAACCTGATAACTTTCCTTTGTGGTGGGAAAAAAGTCTCTCAGTCTCTCTCCCTCTCTCTCTCTCTCTCTCTCTCTCTCTCTCTATCTCTCTCTTTTATTTTTTTATTTCCACTCAGCAGTTATTGGAAATAGACTGTTCCTATCTGAAACCTTGTTGTAATTTACATCAGGAAAGCCAGCTGCACGTTGAGGACCTGGGTGTGTTCACTTACGATTTGGCTGGCAGCTGTCCCTCATTTTAATGCTGCAGGTACTGAACCACCTTTCTGAAGCCCAGCTGACACCGCAGAGCAGAGACCCTC
Organism: Fukomys damarensis; assembly: GCF_012274545.1. Classification (NCBI taxonomy): domain Eukaryota; kingdom Metazoa; phylum Chordata; class Mammalia; order Rodentia; family Bathyergidae; genus Fukomys; species Fukomys damarensis. Next base: position 8,564,678 of record NW_022900934.1, on the reverse strand, counting down.
ACGACACCATCAGCTTGGCAAACGCCATATCGCGGTCAACGCCAGCTGCTGCTCTGGCCAATTGGAAAAAAAAAAATGAAAATTGAAGGAGAGAAGGAAAAAAAAAACACAGATGCACTTAAAACATGAAAAGAATTATTTATATGATAAAATATATTTAGATTTTTTCAAAGCACAAGACTGAATAGAAGCGCTCTTTTTATGCTTTCTGGAGATGTTCCTGTTAAATGTCTTTCTACATCAGGCTTAATAAATCTGTAATGACGTTTGATGGATTCATTTCTGCCTAGGTGTGTTTTTTAAAGACGGCAAGAGAGGAGAGAGTCAGGGAGCCGGGAGACGGCGGGGAAGAGAGGTCCCGGCCCCGGGGAGGCCAGCGGGACATCGGTGCTGCTCCATTTCCAGTCTCCTCCCGCCTCCCTCAGGTTTTTATTCCACAGGTGCCAGCACCCGCGAGCCTGGTTTCTGGGCTGGCGGGGCCTGGCCTCCCCTCTGGGCAGCCCGTGCCTGAGTAATTTATGAAGTCATTTTCACAGAGGCTGCTCCAGATTCAAGGCTGCGAGACAGGGCAGGCACGGTGGACTTGGGCCCGCCTTCCCCGCCTGAGGGCGACGGCCCCGCTTGACCCTGGTTCCCTAAGACCTCTCCCCTCCATTTCCGCTCACACCCTAGGAGAATCGGACCGTGTTTCACACACGAGCTGCCGCACAGACCCTGACGCCCCACCGGAAATGCTGTATCGCGTGCTTGTTGAGCTGTGCCGGCTGTGGTATCTGTCACCTGTTAGCCCTGTGACTTCACACCCGACCATGCACTGGAGGGGAGACCTGGACGAGGGGCAGCTGAGGGCGGGGAAGGCAGCTGGAGGAGCTCTGGGGTGAGTGGATGACACCAAGTCAGAGCTCCTGGCCTTCACTCAGGGAGGAAATATTTACTGAGCACCTACTGTGTGCTAGGTCAAGAGCTACACCGATGAATGAACACAGTCGTGGTTTATGACAGGAGGATTGTGGGGGGGCAGGGATCGAACTCGGGGAGGCAGGCGGCAGAACCACCCGAGTTCTGAGTTAAATCCCCGGCGAGAGCAGGGGAGTTAAACTGTTACAATCCAGGCTCTGACTTACGTTATCTCTGTGATGTTAAGGCGAGACTACAGAAGGAAAAGAGCACGATGAATATAAGAACCACACAAGCCCAGCGGTGGCCCATGCCAACCTGAGGAGTCACAAGGCTCTTGAAGAAAACGATGTCAAAAGTAAAACCCGAGCCATCACCAGATTCTCCAGGGAGCACTATAGGGACCAGAAGCACACAGGAACGCGGACCTTAGCCACCCCTCCCTGCAGCCCAATTCACCCACAGGTCCTGTCGCAGCATCTGTGCCCATCAGCTTTCTGTCACTGTTGCAAAATGCCTTAGAATAACAACTTTAAGGAGGACAGGTTTATTTCGTGTCCTGGTTTCAGAGCTTTCAGCCCACAGCCACCTGGCTGTATTGCTTTGAGGCCTGTGGTGAGGGAGAAACATCATGGTGGAAGGGAGACTGAGAGAGGGGCCTGCTCGCCTTGCGGCAGCCAGAAGCACAAAGGTTGCCTGTGCAGGTGGCTTCCTCCTCCTCCTCTTTTTTGCTCCTTCCAGGTCCCCCGTTTATTGGATGGTGCTTCCCACACTCAGGAGGCATGCGCACTCAATTGGCTTTCCCACATGCCAATCATCTCTGGAAACACCTTCACAGACACACCCCGAAGCGGGCTCTAGTTTCCTGGGCGTTTCTCCACGTGGTCAAGTTGACAATCAAGGCTAACCATCACATACACAACCAGTCTGTTCACCTCATCTCTCCTAGACTTCCATGGTACCTGACCTGGTCCCCATCGGTCACCTCAAGCCCTGAAACCTATAATCACCTCTCCACACAACAGCTGGAGTGATCATCCAGTAAAGCAAATCAGGTCGTCATTTTGCTCAAGGGTCTTGCTCATCTTTGTAAGCCAATCAGTCTCTGACCGAAGAACTCAACTCCACCACTGTAAGGCAAAAGCAGCCACAGACAATAATAAATAATGGGTTGTGTGTGTCCCATTGAAAGTTCATTTATAAAAACAATCAGTGAAGCCAAGCGTAGTGGCGCATGCCTGTAATCCCAGCACTCAGGAGGCTGAGGCAGGAGGATCACTGTGAGTTCGAGACCAGCCTAGGCTACATAGTGAGTTCCAGGTCAG
>NW_022900934.1:8543559-8562124 GCF_012274545.1 Fukomys damarensis | reverse complement strand
AAAAAAAAAAAAAAAAAAAAAAAAAACAAATTTTTTAAACAAGCAGTGAGCCAGATTTGGATCACAGTCAGAGTTGGCCTATCCTAGATCAACGTCCTCCATCACCAAGATTTCCATCTGTTTTAGACTGAGTTCCTGTGAAACAAGCTACGAGATGAGGTTGTGAGGGACTCATACAGGAGGAATCTAGGGGATCCTGAGAGAGGAATGGAAGCTACTAAGTTTGGATCTTGAATCTCCCCCCAAAATCCCATGGGTTTAGGCTTGGTCCCCAGGTGGCACTATTGGGAGTTGGAGGACTCTAAGAAGTAAGACCTGGGGTTTAGGACTGTGGAGCCCAGACCCCCGCACCGTCCTGGCCGTGAAATAGGCTGCATTGCTCCACCACACACACACACACACACACACACACACACACACACACACACCGGCCATGATAACCTGCCTCACCCCATACCTATCAACCATGGACTGAAATGTTAAAACTATGACCCAAGGGTGGAGGGGGTGAAGGGAGGGCTGGGGAATGGGTAGCAAAAAAGAACCAAGATGCGCCATGTAAAGGCACAAGATCCTAATGATGAATGCAACTGTACCGTATACCTAAAATGTACCAATCAACTTAATGGAAAAAATAAAAATAAAAATAAATTCTTGGTCTCTTAAAGAAAGCTAAATTTTAAAAAAGTACTATGACCCAAAATAAACATTTTTTGTTTATAAGTCACTTATCTTGATATTTCATTATAGAGAAGGAAAGCTGACTAACAGGAAAGGGAATGATGCAAATCGGGGATTTAAGAACAATCGTCACCTCGAGCAGTGGGGCTAGAGCGCTCCCCCCCCAGGAGCTCTAGGATACCCGGATGGTGCGCCTCGGTCATCCAACCAATGGATGAGAGAGCTGGGAACTCACACACCTCCTCGCGTCAGGGCAACGCTACTGCAGGGAAGATGGGAACGCGTTGGTCTCCAGGCGTCCAACCTGTCCAAAGGATGGCGAAGTAGGCTTCAGCAGCCAGAGAACACATGAGGCACAGAGCGACAGGTGCCTGAGGCCAGAAATGGAGGCACCCGGTTAATATCCCCTGAGCCCTCATCATGGGCACTTTGTGTCGTGGGTCATTTGATAATGCTCAGCTTCCCTGCAAGCCACCGGGCCAGGGCAGAAACCAGAACCTTGTTAGCATGCTGCATGCGAAGCAGTAAATATCTGATAAATAAGTGAACGATGCTACGCATCCGGGGACTCCCGTTCACAGTCTCTGCAATGCTCCACCCCCTGCCCACCCACAGCCTACATCTGCCCGGGGCGTCCAGGGATGGGCCAGGGAGGACTCCTGAGCAGGGAGGCTCGGGGGCAGGACAAACTGAGGGGTTTTCAAGCAAGTCCAAAGTGCACCCAACCTATTTCTTTCCTATCGCAAATGTGCAGACACAACAAACAAATTAAAACACTACAATAGGGTTGAGGATTTTACTCGGTGCTTGTATGTCCTTGTAAAAATCAACAGCAAAGATTTCAGAAAGATAAAGTAGCAAATAAAATTATGATGAGGGAATGTCCCTACTGGTATAAAAATATACATAAAGCTATCATAATTTTAAATGCTGGGTTGGCTCAAGAGTGATCAGACAATGCAATGTAAAAGAAAATAATGTCCTGGCTTCTGTGCAATGTTAAGCAAGATGTTAGTGGGTCCGGGGATTTAGCTCAGTGGCACCACACCTGCCTCAAAAGCGCAAGGTCCTGAGTTCGATCCCCAGTACCAACAAAAGACGTTAGCATACTATAAAAATAGGATTTTTATAAAAGTAGGACTTTTAAATATTTAGAGAAAAGGTGTATTGATATCCAATAAAACAGTTCTTAAACAATGGTAAACTTATCAAAAATTTAAGTATCTGTATTATGCCATACAATATATTTTAAGTGGGCCAGCTGAGGATTTAGCTCAGTGGCAATGTGCCTGCTTTGCAAGTGATCCCTAATACTGGGGATAGATAGATAGATAGATATAGATATAGATATAGATATATACTGAATATATATACTGAAAAAATATATATATATATAAATTAATGAATTATATCTAAAAATTAAATCATAAAACAAGTAAAGGAAAATTAAGCAGGCGGCTGATATCAGAGAGGAAGTCATTCCCAGCCTTAGAAGCTTTTCAATTCCCAGGCTTAAATTATTTCTTCCTTGAGTACAAAAGAAGAAATCATAAAAACTAAAACCCCTTAAGTCAAAAAAAACATGGGCAAGCAAAAAACACTGTAAATACAGTGCAAAGTCACAAGTAGCAGGAAATTATTTGTGCTAATATATGGTTAATGCTGGCTGCTGTAACAAATGACATAAATCGTGTTGTATGCCTCTCAGGAAAGCATAAGAAATAGCCAAACAGCAAAATTCTGGCAAAATTCATGGTACAACAACACAAACACACTCCAATGGTTAATAAACATTTAAGAAGATGTCAAGTGGCAGTAATAACCAAAGATGCATATAGTAAAAGCAGAAGAAATCATTTTCACTTACAGACTGACAAAAACAAAGCAAGCTGTTGTCATTGCTGGAGAGACTAGGGAAGGCTCACCACAGACAATTCCCACTGGCAGCAAAAGTAGGTTGGAACTTTCTAGAAAGTGATCGAATAGTTTCTACCAGGACCTCTAAAATGTGCACACCCTTTGATTAACTGCCCTTTCAGAGAGTTTTCCTTTGAACACAACTGAAGGTGTGTGCTGAGATTTATCCAACAAGTATTTCATCGTAACCTGGGTTAAAACTGAGGGAAACCGGAAAGATCCTAAGTGCTCTAAAACGGGCAACTGATTAAATAAATTACGGTGCATTGTGTGATAGAATAATTCACAGTCACAAAAATCCCTGTGCTTATAAAATCAGCACATAAGTCACTTAACTCTTGCTCCCAAATTTCCTTTGTTTAAAATGGGAATAATTATTTCTTTCCGTTGGTCAAATAAATTAATCTAAGCCGGCTGTGGTGGCGCACACCTATAATCCCCGCACTCAGGAGGCTGAGGCAGGAGGATCACTGTGAGTTCCTGGGCTACATAGTGAGTTGCAGATCAGTCTCAACTACATAGGGAGACCCTGTCTCAAAAACAAACAGACAAAAACAATCTATGTATAAAAATAGCCACACATATATATTAAAAAATAAACAAGAAGATAGGAAAGGAACACGGCCAACCACAGATCCAAGCACAGATCGAAAATCGTCAGTCAGAGGACTGAACATGCCCCGAATGTGCACAGATGTTTCTCCTGTCGCTACTCCCTAAGCAGTGCAGCTTAGCAGCCACTGACACAGCATCTCCAGGGAATTAGGTGCTACAAGTCGTCTGGACAGGAGTTAATGTACACAGGAGACTTTGCAGGCGCCACACCCTCCTGAGGAAGGGACCTGGGCACCTGACTTTGGTCCTGATACTGAGGGACGATCATACAGTCAGCGAGACTGGCTGGCTGGTCTTGAACTCACTTTGTACGTCTCCCAGGTGGACCTAAAGCTTGCAACTATCGTCCTGCCTCAGCCTCCTAAGTGTTGGAATTATAGTCCTGCACCAGCCCGCCTGGCTAGCACTTTATATTTTATGTACCCTTCAGTGCTGGGGTTGAACCCAGGGCCTTCACACTTTACTATATCTTTTTTTTTTTTTTGTAAGACGGGGTCTCTCCAAGTTGCCCAGGCTGGGCCCAAACGTGCAATTTCCTGCTCACGGTATGAACTGATATCACTTCCCTTTCCCCAGCCCAACCACCCAGGCCCCTTTCTGGACTGTTCCTCGGGCTGCAGAACCGGACCCCTCCAGCGCGGGCCAGGGAGGAAGGGTGAGCATCCCGCTACCCGGACCGTCCCACCAGCCCTCACCTTCCACTGATGATGTCTGATGCCCGGGTCGCGCAGCCCGAGACCCTGCCTGCGACGCCCCCAGATGTCCGTCCTCACGATGTCACCCATAGGAGCCGCGAGCGGCGAAGACAGAGACAAAGACGCCTGCAAGCGCTCGCGCCCGCTAGGCCCCAGCCCCAGGCAGATGCTCCCTTGTCAGACTAATTACACTTCTGGGTGTTCTGCGACTTGCTGTGTTCCCAGGAAGAGAAAGAAAGATGAAGTTCTCTTTCAGGCTTTCAGGGTAGATAATGTCAAATATTTACAGCACAAACATCGTTCTGGAGACGCACCCCTCTGCCGCCGCTGATTAGGGGCTGCCAATCAAGCCGCCAGGCGAGGCCCTCCCAGCAGAAAGGGAACCCTCCGGTCCCACGACCCCCGGGAAGGTGGGAGAGGGGCCTGGGGTGAAGCCAGCAGCTCCCACGTAGGCCGGGGCTCCTCGAGCTCTGCCTGCAGCAGCCGCGGGCCTGGGCGGAGCGCCCGGGAGCCCCGAAGGTGGATCGCTGTGGCCCCCACTCTGAGAACCAGCTGGGAGCCTCTGCCCCGGCCTCCTTCCTTGGGCTTCAGACCGGTAGCTTCGACGTCACTCCGGAGCCTGAGAGGGAGCACCGGAACCTAATCACCCCACGTGCGGAGCAGAACTGACCTCCCCACCCCTTTGTACTATGCCTTTGCACTGAGCTACTTCCTCGGCCCTCCGTTTCGTTTTTCGTTTGTTTGTGTTTTTTCTTTGGCGGGGGACAAGACCTCATTAAGTTGCTCAGGCTGGACTCCAACTTAAGACCCCTCTGCCTCAGCCTCCTGCAGTGCGGGGGTCCGCATTTAACAAGATCCCTGTTAACGCTGAGAAGCTCTGTTCTAACCCACTGACTCCTCAGAAACCCCTGGAGCCGCTGTTACCTGCGGATTCTGGGGCCCACCTGGTTTAAATAATTAGCACGGGGGCCAGGGATTTAGCTCAAGTGGTTTCGCCGCCTGCCTCCCAATTGCAAGGTCCTGAGTTCGATCCCCGGTACCAAAATCATCATCATTATCATCATCCCGGTACTTGAGGGGGCAGAGTGGGGAATAGCAAGGTACCGAGAAGGTTCCAGAGTACCTGCATCCCGGGGAACCTCGGACTTGTTCACGGTGTTGGTGACGGACAGGTGCACACTGCCTCACTCGCCCCTGGGGAGGCTGCTGGGAACAACAGCTACCCTGTTTCGAGACTGCCGGTCGCCAGCCTGGGTCCTTTCACCTCTTTTCACAGCAGCCTGAGAACGCAGGGCTCAAACTCCTCCCTGTCCTGCGGGTGGGAAGCTGAGGGTCGCGTTGGGGAGAAATCAGCTCGCAGGCCTGACCAGGATGCTCGGGCCGGGCTCCCCACAGCCAGGGCCCAGCGAGGCCACCTCTGGGCCAAGGTCCGAGGGCGCAGGTCAGTCAGCAGTCAGCCCCTTAATCCTGGGCCCACGGACGACTCCTAGGGGCACAGAGATGATCGAGACTTTACCTCTGCCCTTGGAGAGAGTCTCTATCTAGAAAACACCACACCAGGCCAGGGGTTTAGCTCAGTGGTGCTACCGACTGCCTCGGAAGTGCAAGGTCCCAAGTCTGATCCACTGTATCAAAAGGAAAGAGAGAGAGAGAGAGAGAGAGAGAGAGAAAGGGAAGGAAGGAAGAAGAGGAAAGTGTTACTCAGCCCTCACCCCTTGGCCCCAAGGCCTATCCTGCAGGTCTCAGCATATTTGAACCTTTGATTTTTACCCCCATCAGCTTCCCGTGGGGCACTCATCTGAAAGTCAACCATTGCTCCTTTGATCATTGCTCTTGGCTCCTGGCCCCTCGGCGCTGGGCGGTCAGTTCCCAAGAAAGAGGCTGGGTCTTTTTTGATCTTGTTCTCCAATTAGTCACCAAGTGCACACCCAATTGGACACTCCCTAAAGTGCCAAATAAATGGGCGTAATTTAGAGCAAAGCACTTTGAAATATGGCGATAAGTACATCTGTTGAACAGATGAATTTGTGAAAGAATTATTTATGAAAATCTCAATGTGGCTTCTTCAGCCTGCAGTGCAAAAATAGCAGCGGATCTCTCGGCCCCCTCCCTTGAGAGCAGCCTGGGCTTCAGTCTCTCTCTTCCCCAGGTGAACGAGAATACAGAGGCTCAGGGCGCAGGATCCAGCTGTCCCTGATGGAGGACATTTGAGGATTGGGATAGGGAAGTGAGGAACCGCCGGCCTGACTCTGGGGACCAAGGGGATGCAGGAGACACGGTCACCCCCAGGGGATCCCGAGGAACCCAACCAGCCAGCAGAGGTGCAGGGCTGACACCCATAGGCTCCCGCACTGGACAGAGGGCGCCAGGCCTAGGCAGCTCCCACTGGGAGACTTGAGCATCGCAGGAGGGTAAACACCGCCTGAGTGGAGTAAGGACACCTTGGACAGGAGCGTCTCTGTTCTCATCACAAGGCAGCCCAGGCCAGAAGCTCATCTTCAGCTCTCTAGGGCCCTCAGGCTTTGTTTAACTCTAGGGAGAGGAAAGAACTGTCCACAAATCTGACTGAGCAGAAGAAAAGCCCTACTTCTAGCTTGACTCCGTCCAATGAAAACCAAATGGAAGCCATGTACATGGAAGATTCGCTCTCTTGGTGGCTGCTTTTAAAGAAATAAAAACAGATGAAATTGAACTTGAAAATGTACTTCATTAACTCAATATGTCCCAAATCTTATTTAGATGTCCAATCAAAATGTAACATTTTTAACAATTGCTAGCCGCTCAGTTCTCCGTCTTCAAGTCGCAATGCTTGCTTGCTCGTACAGCTCGTCTCCTGCGGACCTGCCCTGGCCCAGGTGCTCACAGCTGCGTCACAGTGCTCAGCTGTCCCGGAGAGACGGCTGCGTTGGAATATCTGCCCCTCGAGAGCTGATGTTGAAATTTAAGTGTCACGGTGACAATGTTAAGAAGTGGGGCCCAGGATTTACTGCAGTAGCATTGTAACTGCCTGACAAGCACAAGGTCCTGAGTTCGATCCTCAGTACCAGAAAAAAAAAAAAGAAGAAGAAGAAGAAGAAGAAGAAGTGGAACTTCCTGAACAGATTAACTCTTCTGTGGAGTGAGTTCATCACCTGCCCCTCCTCCCGCATTCTCCCTTTGCCCTTGTGCCACAACAGCCTTCTGTCCCCGGAGACATGGCAGGAATGCCCTTGCCCGGGACATCGTGGACTTCCTGGCCTCCAGAACTGTCAGCCGATAGATCAGCTCTTTATAAATCACCATCTCAGTGCTCTGCCAGAGTAGCACAGAGTGGACTAAGCTGAGAACTTGCTACATCCTTTGGGAATTCTTTTTTAATTGTCTAACATTCATGTTCCTCTCTTTTCTAATGTTAATGCCCACCTATCTTTTGGAGAATTACGACTCTGTATTAGTTATCTGCTGCTGCTTGCTCTGGGTTGAACTGTGTCCCTACAGAACAGACACATTGAAGTCTAGCCCCCGTACTTACAAATGTGTCACGTGTGGGAGTAGGGCCTTGACAGACATCACCAAGTTAAGATGACATCATTAAAGGCCAGGCATTTAGCTCAGTGGTGCTGCCCCCAAGGACCCGAGTTCAATTCCTGATACAAAAAAAAATGAAAAAAAAAAAAAAAAAAAAAAAAAGATAAGATCCTTAGGGTGGAAACTGCTACAGTGTGGCTGATGTCCTCATAAAAAGATTGAAGTTGGACATAGACACTGAAATACACACAGGGAAGGTTTTACTGCAAGACATGTGGAGGAAATAGCCATGGCCAATCCAAGGATCCTGCGACTCTGGAAGCTGGGCTAGGCCAGGGGACACTCATGCCTGGCACCCTTGGGGAGCTGGGATCTGCTGACACCCAACTGTGGCTTCTGGCCTCCAGTGAGATGATGATTTCTGTTGTCCTAAACCACCCACTTTGGGGTACTTTATAGCCTTATACCCTGGCTGTAAACAATTCGTCAGAAAATGTAGCAACCTAAAACTAAATGTGTTATTCACAGTTCCTCCGGGACTATGAGCTGGGTCCTCGGGTTCACAGTGCAATCAGGGGTTGGTCAGGGCTGTAGTCATCTTAAGGTCCAGCAAGAGCCAAATCCATTTCCGGGGAAAATTGGTGTCTGTGCCTAGATCGACTTCCTCTGGGGCGGCAGGGCTGAGTGCCTCCCTTCTTCATTGGCTATTGGGCTGAATGCCTCCCTTCCTCATTGGCTGCCAGGCTAAGGGCCTCCCTTTCTCATTGGCTATTGGCTGAGTGCCTCCCTTCCTCATTAGATGAAGCATCCTATTCCTCAGTGGCTGGTGGGCTGATGACCCCTGTTTCTCATTGGCTGTCGGCTGGAAGCTTCAGTTGGTTCATCACTACATAGGACTCACTTAGGGGGGCTTGTGGCTGCAGCTGCTTGGTCACAGCAAACACGCAAGAGAGTAAGAGGACACAACAAGACAGAAACCAGAGGGGTTTTGTAAGCTAATCTCAAAGTGAGATCCCTTTGCATTTGCCTCATTCTGTTTGTTAACAGCAAGTCAGCAGGTGCAGCCGGTCCTCGAAGACGTCACACCAGGAGCTGGGGACCGGTAGGTCATCCCCAGAGGCTGCCTGTCACACCCCCAGACTATGTGAGGTGCAGCCCGGACACGAGGTCCACCACACTCCTCCTCCTGAGACTTGCGGGGCCTCCTGCTGCCCGGGCCCCTTAGAACGGCTCCATCTTCTGCCCTCCTGAGCCTGTGCGAAACCAGGAGTTCAGCAGCTCGAACTGAGAAAGTTCTGTTTCTGTGCGCACCACGCTCCAGCTGGCAGAGGGGTGGACACCTCGGCCTCACTTAGGAACATGAATGAATTCGAAGATTAAATTGGGGTGCACTTGAATTGCCACAGGACACCCTCCCCCCGTCCTTATCTTCTCCTTCTTCTGGAGCTCTCGCCTCCCCCAGAACTGCTAACATCAGTCAGGATCACATCAAGCTTCCTGGCTCGGTGACATTTCCTGGTTTATCACCTGAAGGCAGAGTGAAAACACATACACGTGCATGTGAGTAAGTGTGTGAGTGTTCCCAGTTTGTTCACTGGCTTTCTTGGGTATTCTGAAATCAACCAGGACTTCTGGGGACTTCAGCAATTTTTTTTTTTTTCAGTTTTTTTGAGACAGGGTCTCCCTATGTAGTTGAGACTGATCTGGAACTCACCCTGGAGCCCAGGCTGGTCTCGAACTCACAGCGATTCTCCTGCCTCAGCCTCCTGAGTGCTGGGATGACAGGCAATATTCTATGAAATTCATTTTTTATTTTTTGTTTTTTTATTTTATTTTGGGGGGGGGCACCAGAGATCAAACTCGGGCCCTTGGGCTTGTGAGACAGGCAGCAGAACCTCTGAGCCAAATCCCTGTCCCTTTAGCAAATATTTGATGATAAAGTATTTTCAGAGAGCCATTTTCTGAGTTAGCCACACCCAATAAACCCTCCTGCTTCACCGAAGGCTTGTCTGGTGGTCAGGCATGGAGACCATGTTATTGAAAAGACTCACGAAGTAGTGAAGAAAAGCTTAGGAAATAAACTCTCGTTCCCAAAGGAACACTCGATCCAACTCTACTCACTCTAAAATATTCAATTTATGGCCTATATTGAATCCTGTGTCTATAATTTACTGCCCTAACTACAAGGGAGGCTTTTTTTTTTAATGCAAACCAATTTTAATATATTTTACTATTTTCCTTGCCTCTGTTAAAGCAGAAATAACAAATTTTGTTGAAAGAGCGGGAGTCAAAGGCAGTAGGGATTTGCAGGGACACCTCCCATCATTGCTTCCCCTCTATCAGACTCTGCTGGGTCCCCTGAGCATCCCGGTTTACCGCTACAGCCCTGATGCCCATCAAAGCAACACCGCACTTAAGAAACCAAGAATGGTTTTGAAAAAAAAAAAAAAAAAAGAATGGGTTTGATCAACAAATATACATTTCTGGGCTTGGTGGGGCACCCCTGTAATCCCAGGACTCAGGAGGCTGAGGCAGGAGGATCACCAAGAGTTGGAGGCCAGCTTAGGCTACCTAGTGAGACCCTAGCTCAACCTCCCCCACCACAAAAAAAATAAAATAAACAAACAAGTGCAGGGAACCTACCATGTGTCAAGAATCATTCTAGGTGCTGGGAACCGGGCAGTAGGTAAAGATGACAACAACTCCCCCCTCTTAGGAACTGTCATTCCAGAGATGGGAAAGAAACAAACGTGAGAGATGCCCTGTGGGGAAGGCTTAGACGTACACAAGTCCTTCCTTCAGTAGAGGCCCCAAGGAAGTACAAGGAGGTGCTAACAAGAGATCAAGGAGAGAGCCGGGAGTGGTGGCGCACGCCTGTGATCCCAGCACTCAGGAGGCTGAGGCAGGAGGATCTCTGTGAGTTCGAGACCAGCCTGGGCTACACAGTGAGTTCCAGGTCAGTCTCAGCTACATAGTGAGACCCTGTCTCAAAAAAACAAAACAAAGAGAGAGATCAAGGAGGAAGCGCTGTAATGAGGTGGCATTGTCTGGTGCATGCTCTGAAGGGGTCCTGCCCGCTACTGTCCCTGGAACTGACTCCTAGGAGGCTGCAAGGGGATCGGGCACTGGGCTGCTGCCACCAACCTAGGATGAGGGGGCGATCGGGAAGGCGGGTCCGATTGTGGACGCCTCTGTAAGTTGTCCTTACGCTAGATTTGTGTTGTGAAAGTAGGAGCACGCTCTGAGGATGGCTTTGAGCTCTTAGCTTGAGTTGAGAAGAAGAGAAAGATGGAGGAGAAGGAGGAGGAAGAGGAAGGGGAGGAGGAAGAAGGAGAGGGAGGAGGAGGAGAGGAGGAAAAGGGTGGCGTTGCTATTTTCTGAATAGGGAAGACAGAGGGAAGATTGTGTTTGTGGAACGAAAGTTAGGAGTGCAGCTCAAAAGATGTCCCATCGGAGATGCTGTATTATTAATGCTGGGTAATAAATCTCCCCAAACTCACGGGTTTCCATGAGTCTGGGAAGTCAGGAGCAGAGGAGCTGGTGGGGCCGGCTGGGGTCTCTCAGGAGCCTGGAGTCAAGCAGTTCCTGGGGCCGCAGCATCGACTTCCAAAATAGCGGCCACAGGGCTGCGGCCCGAGGCCCTGGCTCTGGGAAGAGGACTCGGGATGTCCTTTCATCGGCCGCTGGTTTCTCCCAGAGTGAGCCCCCGCCAAGGAAAAGGCAGGAGTCACCATGCCATAGGGGACCTGGTCTCCGCAATCACACCCTGCCAGGGCTGAAATATTCTGTTAGCTAACAGAAATCGCCACTTCCGCCCACATCCAAGAGTAGGAAAATGAAGCCCTGCTCCCTGGAGGAAGTTGGGCCAAATAATTGGGGAACATTTTTTTAAGCCATCACAAGTGCCCGTGGGATATCCAAGCAGAACTACGGAATGGGCGGTAACAGAACCAGAGCTCAGGGGACGGATGTGGGGTGGGGAGACGGCCCGGGAGCCCGTCGTGGTCATTACTGTCGCTGCACTCCGCGGTGGTTTTGAGCAGAAGTGTTGGTGCCAGCCCTGAGTTCGAATTCGGCGCGACACCCGCACTGCCTGCCCCGGAGCTCGGTCAACCTGCACGACCTGGCCGCAGTCCCCATCCCCATGGAGCCTTGGTCCCCCCGGAAACCTGAGAGTGGGCGCAGCACCCTGAGGAGACTGCGAATTGGGGAGCCAGGGGGAGGGAGAAGGAAGCGGACCGGGGAAGCTCGCCGGAGTCTGCGGATTCCTTTAGGGCTCTCTGCGCGGCAGGCTGCGAAGTCCCTCTCTGTCTGTCCTAAGAAATGGCCAGTCGGGCCCTTGGGGCCCACAGAACGACCGGCCTCAGTGGATTTTTGAAGTCTGAAATGAAGAGGAGCCAGAGTTCAGGAAGGCGGGGAGAAACTGCTCTCAGAAACCAGAGCTCCCGGAGGACAGCGAGAGAAACTCCCTAAATTCTTTAAAGCCCGGCGGGAATTAGCAGAAATCTGCCCGAGCTTTGGATCTGCAGACGCTCAGAGACAGGGGACTTCAAGGCATTGTTACCTGGATATCAAAGGGGCTGGGGGGCTCTGGCTGTCGTCCGGGGCCATAATTGTAAGATCAAACAAGCTCCGCCACACCCAACGGAGAGGCAGTGAGCTCGCCTAGGTCAGTGCCCTGCCTGTTCCTCCGGACTTCGGAGCTAGGAGCCGGGGGCCTGGTGGGTGGGAAGTGGGGAAGAAAAGCCGGGGAGGTCAATGACTCCCAGAAAAAAAAAGGCTAAGGCGATTCCAGATGGACGGGTGCAAGTTTGATAAGAGTTCAAGATCTCTAAATGTGCAGTGCAGAGCCACTCTGGAGGGGGGGTTACTCGCGCTCCACAATCATTTTCTTCAGTTTTTATTTTTGCTACTGTATGTTTGCACGACACAGTGATCACATTTCTTGGTGGGGAGCTGCTACGTGTACGTAGCACTTCTCAATTTTTTTTTTTAACAGTGATCTTTTTTTTTAATCTTATGAGTGTATATTGTTAATGAAACGTTCCAGATTTATAAAAAAGATATTAGAGAGTAATAAAGCAAAAACTATGTTCTTATTCGGTTGAAAGAGAAAAAAATCTTGCATAGTTATGAAATCTTAGCCGGGCGGGGTGGCCTCTGTCGTTCCAGCCCTCGGGAGGCGGAAACAACGTTGCAAGGCCAGCTTGGGCTGCATAGCGGGACCCTGTCTCCAAAAAAATCAACACACACAAAAAAAGAAAGAAATCCTACAGAATGATTTGAGTTTTTCAACTCTTGGCATGCATCGCTGTGCTTAAAAAAGAGAGAGAGGAAAAGAAAGAAAATTATTTAAAAAATAAAACCAACAGCGGTAGGAAGAATTTTAACAATGAAATTATAGCAGCAGGCTGCGGATTTAGCTCAGTGGTTCCCTGCCTGCCTCGAAAGCACAAGGGCCCGAGATCGATCCCCGGTACCAAAACAACAACAATAATAAAGAAATTACAGCAGCAGTATTGTTTGTACTCGTGGCTGTTTTCCTTTAATGAGTAAGTAATCATACCCTTTTCTTTAATCTTACCAGGTCCCTCCTTCTCCCCGAGTAAGCCCTTTGCATCTATCCCTTTATATTTCTGTCCCTGTAGAGCGTGCAGTGTTATTTCCTTATTTTCTCAACTTCCTGTCAAGCGTGTGGTTCAGGCCACGAAGAGCTCCTCCGATTCCTGAGCACAGGGCCCGGGTTTCCAGCACTCAGTGAGGAGCCTCTAGCCAGGCAGGCAGCACCGGCCGGGCAGCCCGGCAAGGACAGCGCGCGGCCCTGTAGGATCCCGCTGAGTTGCAGGGGTGGGCAGCCTTCGGGCCTGCTGCCCTGGCCTCTGCGAGCCGGGTCGAGGCCTTCTGTTGCTCTTTTCATTTCCTAGCGCGTCCTAACCCAGGAGGCCTCGCCCACACGGCCGCCCTGAGCTACACCTGCAAACGTTCTCTTTGCAAACAGGCTCGCGCGTGCGGGTTCCCCGTGTACGTATCGTCTAGGGGCACACGATCCAGCCGACCCATTCTTGGAGATTAACTCCGGGGCCTCGTGTGTGCTAAGCCGGCCTCCCACTACCGAGCTATGTACATCCCCAGACCTTCTAAAGTTCCCAAGCTGGCCTCAAACTCTGGATTCTCCTGCCTCGGCCTCCTGAGGAGCTGGGATTACGGGCATTCACACTCAGCCCATTGCGTCCTGTAATGTCAGCCCCCCAGGGCCTGGAATATGTCTCCTCGGTCCTCCCAGGGCTCACAGCCCCTGCCAGAGCCCCAGGTATGTGGGTGTCCTGCATCAGAATTTTCTGGGGAGGACCATTTCTGGAGAGTTTCAGAAACCCCAGTGCCTGGGCCATGTGTCAAACCCAGGGCTTCGGAACTTCAAGTGATGGGAAAGACATACCATGATTTTAGCTTCCTGGCTGATTTCCAATTCCTGGATGCATTTGCCAGGTGGATGTGCTTTCTTTGGCCAATAAAGTTTTCTGAAATTAAATTTGTTGTCAACATGTAACAATCAGCTGGAGAGTTTCAGAAACCCCAGTGCCTGGGCCATGTGTCAAACCCAGGGCTTCGGAACTTCAAGTGATGGGAAAGACATACCATGATTTTAGCTTCCTGGCTGATTTCCAATTCCTGGATGCATTTGCCAGGTGGATGTGCTTTCTTTGGCCAATAAAGTTTTCTGAAATTAAATTTGTTGTCAACATGTAACAATCAGGAAATTTCACACCAAAATTTAATCTTTAGTTTCTCTCTTCCTTTTTTTTTTTTTTTTTTTTTTTGAGATAGGGCCTCACTATGTAGCCCAGGCTGGCCTCAAACTCACAGTGATCCTCCTGCTTCAGCCTCCCAAGTGCTGGTACTCCTGGCTAGTCTTTCTTTAAAAATGGAAATTTTTTAAATTCAGTGGCTCTGAGGTCACAACCCCATGCGACACCATCCCTCAGAGCTGAATGCCCCTCTGAGATTGTCTCCTGTCCAGAAGTACTGCAGTCTCCCTGCTGCCCCTTTGGTCTGGAGATTTGAATCAATTTTTATGTTTGTTTGTTTGCTTGTTTTTGAGACACGGTCTCACTTTATAGTTGAGGCTGGCCCTAAACTCACTATATAGCCCAGGCTGCCATCAAACTCTTGGTGATTCTCCTGCCTCAGCCTTCCGAGTGCTAGGATTACAGGTGTGCAACACCACACCCAGCTCAATTTCTATTTTTAGAAATAGAAATAGAGCCACTCTGGCTCACAAGATTGTTTAGCTCAGAGTAGAGAATATTTCCCTGTACAAAGCTATCCATCAAAATATGAAAATCAAAGACAGCGAGAGAAGACCTGAGGATTTTTCCAGACCAACCCCCTCACTCCACTCTACTGCCTGGCTTCAGGAGATGCTGGAACGGACGAAACTCTTATAAATTCTTCCAAAGGCTTTGATACAGTAAAGCAAAGGTCAGGAAAACTGTCAGGCACTGTGTGCTCTACTTGGCCACACATCTTTCCCAAAGCCATGAAGTAAAAGCTGTCAGTTTACTACCCTTGGAGGAAGAAGAAAACATCCTGGGAAAGGGCAGGTGCTTTCGAACACTGTGGCACGGTGCAGTGGGTGGTTTTCCATGTCCTCCCTGGCCACAGCCAGAGCCGAGATGACAGGTATGACTTGCACAGGAAAACCAGGAGACTCCCATCCCTACCCAAGGCAGGGGGTCAGCAGCTGACCCCTGTATTCCTTCTCAGGAAACCCATAAACTGCTGCTCAGAAGAGTTGTTTAAGACTACTTGTAAAAAGCTATTAAAATATTTACAAAATCAGATACTTCACCATGTGTGTTTCTTCATTAGAGCATTAAATGACGAGACACACAGCAGGGTGTAATAACTGCCATGGTTCATGGTTCTGACAATGACAATGAGGTGAATGATAGTTCCAGACATCCGCCTCTCCTGCAATCTGATAAGAAAACATCCCAGGCTTCTGTTGGTGACAAACTCACAGGGACTTCTGCCATGATGCAGTTTGTTGCCAGCTTGCACAAACAAGAAAATGTCCAATTAGAATTGGAATTTAATGAAAGTACCTGCTTAGAAACTGTCCCTTATACAAGTTCGTGGATCTCCTGGATTCTCTCCCTGAAATCCCTAGACTAAGAACCCCTGTGGAAGCCAGGCATGGTGGCACACACCTGTAATCCCAGCTACTCGGGTGGCTGAGGCAGGAGGATTGCAAGTTCATGGCCAGCCTGCGTAGTAGCTTAGAAGAAGCCTATCTCGGAATACAATGGAAAGCACTGAGGATGTAGCTGAATGGTACAGCACTTGCCTAGCAGGTACAAGGTCCCAGGTTCAATCCCCAATACCACAAGAAAAGCATCTCCCATGAAGGAAGGCAGAGAGGCAGACAATAGCACATTGTGATTAAAACTAAGACCAGTGAAGTAATAGGCAGAGGAGTGCTGCAGTGCTTTTAAAATATGTCTGCAGAATTATGGGCTAGATTTGGGTTCATGTCTAATAAACAGAAGGTAGGGACATGACATGACCTTCAAGTCCCCTCAGTGGAGCCCTCTCTTGCCCTGCCTTGAAATCCAGCCTCTACATGGGGAGAGAGTCCCAGCCCTATCGGTAGTCTGTGTGTCACCATCCCAACAGACAGCCCGGCTGAGGGCCTGTGTGACAACCACATCGGCGTCAGGTCCTTAATGTGACTCCACCCTGAGCCACCATCTAACTGCAGCTGCCTATGGAGCCCTGAGCAAAAACCGCCCAGCTGAGCCCTGCCAGCCTGAGACTCTTTCACCAAAGCAGGCATGAATGACTGCAGTCATGTTATACTAAACCCAGACTCAAGAGCAGAGAAGACTCTTCACAGAGGAGCTAACATGCAGCTAAAACTGAAGAATGAGTATCATGTAGCCAAACTAAGGCGGGGGGGGGAAGCCTTAAGCAAATTCACATCAATGTAAGAGAGCATTTCAGCAGACTATTGCCCTGACTTCATTCAGTACCACGCTACAGACATCTGAGCCATCCCCTCCACAGACCCAGGTGAGTCCTAGACCTGTGCCTGTTTTCAATCCCCCTACAGTGCTTCCTGATCTCAGGTCCTGCACAGATTTGTGTGTGATCTTCCAGTGTTTTGGCTTTGAGATAAGGTCATGCTACCAATCACAGAAACCATCTTCACTTCCACATCTGCAGAACCCTAGGCCGCTGTGATTATGAAAGACACAGCTGTTCTCTTCCCTTCCTGCTGTATAATCAAGCACAAAATTAATGACCCATTTAATGTAAATAAATGCAGGGTCACTGTATCTCTTTTGTGTGATCTGAAAAATCCCCACTGCACTCCAGCTGCCTCCTACCAATGTTCTCCAACCTCCAAACTGCTCCTCCCCTTTGTTGCCCGATACTTTATTTATTATCAACAACGCTGTCCTTTGAAGAAATGTGGCCCGTTTCCAAGTCACACAGCTTGTGTTTTAAATGCAAGTTCCCCAGAAGAGATGTAGGACATCAGTCCTAACAGCATCATACACAGGAGTCGGTCTAACTTCTCCTCTGCTGGAGAGAAGAGACTGGGCAGCTAACAGATCACTAGATCCTTTGTAAGAAGGGGAAGAGACTGTTCGGTGTAGCTCAGTGATGGATCATTTATCTTCCCTTATCCCCATCACCAAAAATCGGAGGAGAAGAGAGTAATGAAGTGCAAGAAATCTGGCATCTTGGGTGAACCCCTTCTTTTGATGACAGGATCCCACTGAAACACCACGTCCAGTGCTAACAGATGAGGTTTAGGCGGGATGACATGGGCAACATGACCTGACCAATCAGAGCCCAGGGTCTCCCTGAGAGCCGTGATTGGCTCGGTGACCAGCACTTGATCCTAGGACGGCCAATGAGAGGCATTCCTGTGTCTACCTGCACATTTGCCCTGGGTGGAAGGATGCGCCGGAGGAAGTGGCTGACAGAGACGGCAGTGCCAGAGCCCTCACCGCATGGACCAGTTTTGAAAGAGACAAAGGGAACCAAAGGAACCGATTCAGAAAAAGCATCCAATGGCGCCTCAGCACAACAGTAATGCCGACTAGAATTGTCCGGAAAGAAGCACTTGGGTCACTCACTCTGGACACAGATGAAGTGGGGAAAAAATTCCAAAAGCAAGAGGAATATTTGAATGCAACATTTCTCATCAAATTTAATACTAAAAGACACCTTGTCCCTCCTCTCAGGGCTCCCAGGTGAGATCAGAACAGAATCCAGGCAGCCCACAGACCAATCACTGCTCTGGCCTCCTTGGGAAAATCAACGCCCTCGCCAGGTGTGGTGGCTTCAGCACTGGGGGCTGAGGCAGGAAGATCACCACCCGTCAGGCTACACAGTGAGTTCAAGGCCGGCCTGAACTGCACAAGAAGACCCCAGTTCAAAGCCACAACAACAAAACGATGACGATGATGATGGCGACATTTTAAAAACCTGCCCTCCGCCTGCCCTCCTCACCGTCCCCTCTGTTCCGGCTTTCCTGTTCTTCCTCCCTTTTGCTCTGCCATGGGGACCCCCCAGCCTTGCTCAGCACACTGCTGGGAGTCGGGGCTGAGTGGACTCACTACAAAGAAATGTTTGACCTCAAAGGGGGGAAAACTCAAACTTGTACATTCAGAAAGGTCTAGACATGTGGAAAGTATGATTATTTTTTGTAAAACTTAGCTGGACATGGTAGTGCACACCTCTGCACCCAGCAACTCTGGAGACTGAGGCAGGAGGATCTCAAGTTCAAGGCCAGCCAGGACAACTTAGTGAACCTTGTCTCCAAATGAAAAGAACCGAGGATGGAGCTCAGTGACAGATCACTGACCTAGCATGAATATGGACGTGGATTCAAATTCTGTCACGGGGTAGGGGTCCTATGACTTTGACCCTTGTATTGACATGCAGAAACCTTAAGGAAGAAGTCTCCTTCCCTCTGCATTTAGTTTGCTTTTCTGCCCTGAAAAAAAAAATCACAGCAGGCACTGGTAGTGTATGCCCATTATCCCAGCACAGGGAGGCTGAGATAGAAGGACCACAAGTTAGAGCTGACCTGGGAAATCCAGCAAGACCCTGTCTTAATAATTAAAAAAAAAAAA
>NW_022900934.1:8538201-8543460 GCF_012274545.1 Fukomys damarensis | reverse complement strand
AAAAACTAAAAAAAAAAAAAAAAAGAATACATTTTCTTCCTTTATAAGAAAATTTTACAGGTGCTATTTCTATCTACATTAGGTTATTATGATTTTTTAATTAGGCTCTCTGACCAGGAATCTTATGATATTTTAAAAAATTAATGTTCCGCCTCATTTCAGAGAGGCTCACAACAGATATTGGGACTTACTAGCCATAGCTACATGGCTAATGTGTTTGTGTGTTTGGCACCTTCGTATTCAAAGAATTTCTTTGATGGCTGGGGGTGTGGCTCAGTGATTGAACACATGCCTCAGACAGATGCTCCAGGCCAAAGTTCCACCTCCAGCACCACAAAAAGAGGGCAGCGGGGAGAGGCACCAACTGTGAAGCCAGGTGAGGTGGTGCACTTCTATTGTCCTCACTGCAACTCAGGAAGCTGAGGCAGGAGAGTCAGAAGTCTAAGGCCTACCTGGGCTGCTTAGTGAGAACTACGTTTTGGGGGAAACCATAGGCTAAAGGGACCTTAGATCAATCAGATTAGATTAACGTGGTCTAATTACATCAGAAACAAAACTTTCTGTAAGTGCCACAGAGTCAGTGTGGTTGTAATTTATCAAAATGTGCTCCAAAGTGACATTTTCCAGTGTTCGCTGGAACAAACTTCTTGCCTGAGATGGCGGCAGACAACTCCCAAAAATGAAGGACAAAGCTTGGGGGCCGGGGATTTGGCTCAGTGGTTCTGCTGCCTCCCTCACTAAGCAAAAGGGCCCGAGTTCAATCCCCGGTACCAAAAAAAAAAGAACAAAGCAGGGCATGGTGGTATTACACACACCTGTCATCCCCACACACAGGAGGCAAAGGCAGGAGGCTCACAAACCAAGGCCAGCCTGGGCTATGTGATGAGTTCAAAATCAGCCTGAAGTAGCTAGCAAGACCCTACCTCAAAAAGAAGAAGTAATACTAATAATAAACTAAAAATAAAAGAGGGATTCTCCACTAAGGAAATACAAATCCATCCTAGATGTGCTGGGTTTCTGTACTAGAGAATCTTTGCCATTCTCTTCTGCACTGTGCATCTCTGAGGGCACCTACTGGCCAGCAGATCCCGCACATTCATCACAGCCACAGAAACTCACACCACCAGACGGGCTGTGTGCCAAAGCCAGGCTCAGCATTTGGTGGGGTCCAATAGATGTACTCTGCACCAGAGCTCAGAATTCTGAGTCTAAGAATTGGATAACATATTCTGGAACATCAATGCGCCAAAAAACATGGTCTCAAAAATGCAACCCCGGAGCTTTCCACCCCAACACTACTAGTACTCCTGCTGCTCTGTCCTGGAAACCATCCTATGGGCTGCAGGACGTCTAACTGCAGCCCTGCTCTCTACTCACTCGATGTCAGTTGCATCCCCATACCCCCAAATTGTGGCAGCCCAAAATGTCTCCAGATGTTGCCAGATGTCAGGGAGAGGGGAGAACTTTAGCTGTAGAACCTAGAAGAATATGAGCAGCTTTTCAGGGACAACTGTGTCAGACTGCCCCTTCTACTAGATTTGAGCAAACCTGGGCCTGGAACACAACCTGAAAAACAGTTGGTTCCAGTCTGGTGCAACGACACACACCTCTAATCCCAGCACTCTGGGAGGTTGAGGCAGGAGGCTCCCAAATTGGAGCCCAGCCTGGGCAACTTAGCAGCTTATTAAGTTGGGGGTGGCTCTGTGCAAAGGCCAATAGTTCAATCCCCAGTACATGAAAAAGAAAAAAAAAAAGATCTTAATTGTCTGTGGTGCAATCAACAACACAGTATAGCTATTTCCACCTGGCTTCTGAGCAATGTTCATTTGAACTCACTACAACACTTTCTGAGAAATTTTACTCTAGTCTGCCTTTGACCCAATAGTTCCACTTCTAAAAGATCTAAGAAATCCAGAATGTGATGCCCAGCAGACATATATAGATTGGAACTGGAATCAACAGCACTCTTCACAGAACTAGAGAAAACAATCCTGCAATTCCCCTGGAACCAGAAGAGACCCAAAATATCAAAACCAGTCCTGGACAACAAGAGCAAAAAGCAAGAGGCATCACAACCCCAGACTTGAAGTTATCACACAAAGCTACAATGATAAGAACTGCATGGCACTGGCACAAAAGCAGAAAGGACCATGGAACAGAACAGAGGACGCAGAAAAAGCCCCAGGCACATACAGCTATTTGATCTTTGACAAAGGTGCCAAAAACATACACCAGAGGAAAGAGAACCTCTTTAATAGATGGTGCTGGGAAAACTGGCTCTCCACACACAGAAGACTGTCTCTAGACCCACATCCCTCACCATGAACTGTACTAAAATCAAAGTGCATCAAAGAATTAAATATTAAAACAGAAACTCTTAACCTGCTGGAAGATAAAATAGGCAAAACCCTTACAACCCTAGGTGTGGCCAAGGACATTACAACCTGAACTATGTCTGCATAGGAAATAGTACTGAGAATCAACAAACAAGATCATATCAAATTAAAAAGCTTCTGAATGTTAACAGGAGAGAGTGAAAAGAAAACTGAGGGGTCAGGGATTTAGCTCAGTGGCACTGCACCTGCCTTGCAAACGCAAGGTTCTGAGTTCGATCTCTGGTCAAAAAAAAAAAAAAAAGAAAACCTAGAGATGGGGGAAACTTTTTACCAGCTATTCCTTAGACAGAGGACTCACTCATATTCAGAATATACAAAGAACACAAAAAAGTTAAGCCCCGCTAGAATAAAAGATCCGAACAAAACATGAGCAAGTGAAATGGACACTTCCCAGAAGAAGTACAGATGGCCGACAAATATACGAAGAAGTGCTCACCATCACTGCCCATTAGAGAAACGCACATTAAAACAACACAAAGATTCCATCTTACCCCCCAAAGAGAGTGGCCAGCATCACGAAATGGGATGAGTGCTGGTGAGGCGTAGGGAAAAACAGAACTCCCACAGTGTTGGTGGCAATATAAACGAGCACAACCACTCTCCTCCAGAAAACGAATACTGGAAATTTTATTTGACCCCTTCCAGGTATCTCTGTTTTGTTTTTGTGGTACCAGGGATCGAACTCAGGCCCTTGCGCTGGCAAGGCAGGCTGCAAAACCACTGACCCTAGTCCACGGCCCTCTAGGCATCTTTCCGAAAGAATTAAAGCCATCATATTCCAGTGACCCAGGCACACCCATGTTTATTGCACACAACTCATAATAGGTAAATCTTGGAAGTGGCCTACATGTCCATCAACACATGAATGGATTTTGAAAAGGAGCTATGCCTGGTGGCACATGCCTTTAACCCCACCACTCAGGAGGCTGAGGCAGGAGGATTGCCATGAGTTCAAGGCCAGCCTGCTGACACCCTGTCTTAAAAAAAAAAAAAAAAAAAAAGTGACAGTCACATACAATGGAGTACTACTCTGCCATAAAGAAAGATAAACTTGGGCCATTTGTAGGAAAGTGCATGCACCTTCAGAAGGTGTTGAGGGAAATAAATCAAACACATACACCTAAGTATGGTGTGGTTTCTCTTATATGAGAAACCCAAACCATAAACAAAGAGACAGATCTTTTCTAGTGGGAAGGAGATCAGACATGGAGGGGGGGAGGGAGAGGGGGTAAAAAGGAATTGGATGTACTGTGTGTGTACCAGCTCCACCCAGGCAGGTAACCTTTGTGTACCGCTCACTGTACTACTGCAAAAGTTAATTTGAAAAATAAACATTGGCCAGGCGTGGTGGCGCACGCCTGTCATCCCAGCACTCGGGAGGCTGAGGCAGGAGGATCGCTGTGAGTTGGAGACCAGCCTGGGCCACATGGTGAGTTCCAGATCAGTCTCAACTAGATAGTGAGACCCTGTCCCAAAAAACCAAAATAAACATTGGATACTCAGAAGCAAATTTAATACACAGTAGTTGTGTCAAAATACATCTTTCTTCACCAATGGAAAGATGTTACCACCCTCAGAAAGTATGTTAGTAACTGGGGAAAAAATTTCTCTTACGCCATTACGAATCCAAAGCAGAGTCTAAATTTGATTACAAAGTGCAGTCTCAAGACAAAAACTAATGTTTCAGTGCATGAGAAGAACGGAACTGAAGCAGCTGCCTCAGGCAGGCAGGGCGGTGCACGACTATATTCACAGCACTCAGGAGGCTGAGGCAGGAGCATCGCCATGAGTTCAAGGCCAGCCTGGACTACACAGTGAGACAAAAATAAATAAATAAAATAAAATAACTACCCCCAAACCGGGGTTTCGGTTGGCTTTTCTCTCACAGCAAACCCAGCTCCCCTGTCTAGAGCAGCCCAAGGGAACAGAAAGCAGCAGCCAGCCCACTGCTGTGGGGAGGGTCGGAATTCCCACTGCCAAGGTCTGGATTCAGATCTCAGTGACGGGCACAGCAAGCCGGGCACAGGGCTGCACTTTGGGAGGCTGAAGCAGGAAGACCGAAAAGTTTAGAGCAACCCTCCCCCAAAACATAGATAGACAGACGGACAGACGGACGAACGGACGGACGGACGGACAGACAGACAGACAGATAGATGATAGATTATAGATAGATAGATAGATAGATAGAGGATGCAGCTCAGTATGAAGACCCCAGATCGAAATGAGTAATATATTAAGGACAGGAGGCGATGTGTAGTGAACGCGGGGCAGGTGGCAGGCAGGTCCGAAGACGAGCTGTGCTCTGGCTGGGAGATGGACAAGGCGTCCCAGACACACTGAGATCACTCCTCGGATCCAGGAGCGCACATCTGTCATCCCCGTCACTCAGAAGGCTGAGGCAGGAGGGTCGGAAGGGGAGGTGCCGCCTCAGAGCTGCAGCAGGGCTGCGGAGATACCCGAGCTGTTCCCCCTGTTGCTCTAATTCCCAACACCAACTTCTATAGCGTCTGAATGAACTTCTCACCCACATGACACTTTCCGGTTTTCTCTCTGGTCCGTTTCTTCTTTCCTCAGTGCTGATCTCCCGATCACCTCGCGCCCTTTGAGGAAATGGCGGCCGTGGTGAACAAGTACCGCTTGTATTTCCGAATACCCTTGAAATCCTGGTGTCCCTGCGACGACACAGGGATATTCTTCCCAATGTTAGTAGTTAATGGCTTGCAAAAATCTGGGTGCTTGCGGGGCGTGGTGCTGTGCCCTGTGATCCCGATGCGTGGGAGGCTGAGGCAGGAGGATCGCCGAGAGGCCAATGCAGCCTGCCCTGAGCACACCGCCTGCCCCGGCCCTGGAAACGAGCGTCTCC
>NW_022900934.1:8536758-8537713 GCF_012274545.1 Fukomys damarensis | reverse complement strand
CTGCGTGTGTGTGTGTGTGTGTGTGTGTGTGTGTGTGTGTGTGTGTGTGTGTGACAATCTTGCTAATTCCCAGGCTGGGTTTGAATTTAATACCCTCCTGCCTCAGCCTCTCTGAGCACTAAGATTACAGGTACGTGCCACAACGCCCAGCTCAAATGCACATTTTTAATAAGGGTTACTCTGCGTGTATGTGTCTCCCTTATTCCTCCAGCCCACTGTGTGCTGGGAGACACCCGGACTGCGTTCAGGAGTCCAGTTGGCCCGGGCTGCGGTGGAGCAGCGACCAGCAGGGCACCCTGGGCAGTGTCCCGAGTGGGCACAGGAGCGGCTGCCCTAGCACCCGAGGCCAGGAACCATGACCACGCTTGGTCGTTAATTTCTGTTCAGATCAGAAGCGAGCTGAAGAGAATAATAACGAATCCAAGGCAGGCATGATGGCACACGCCAGCAATCCCAGACACTGGAGGCTGAGGCAGGAGGATCGAAAGTTTGAGCCCAGCCTGAGCAGCTGAGTGACTTAGTGAGACCCTGTTTCAAAATAAAAAATAAAAAGAGCTGGGGATGTAGCTCAGTGGGAATTCAATGTCCAGCACCTCCAATAAATAAATAATCCTACTTGCATCTTTATTCCCCACCACCACCTTTGGTACAGGGGATTGGACCCAGGACCCCATGCATGCTGGGCACTGAGCTACATCCTCACCCGTTTTTATTTTGAGGAGACAAGGTCTCACTAGTTTTCCTAGGCTGGCCTCAAATTTTCAATTCTCCTGCTTCAGCCTCCTGAGTATCTGGAATTATAGTCGCGGGCCCCCACGCTGGGCTGTCTTTATGCCAAGTTGGGAAGATATTACTTTCTCCTTCCCTCCTTCACCGGGGGCTGGGGACGCCCGGGTCGCCAGTTGTGCCCGGCGCTCTGGAGGCTGGAAGAGGCAGATGCCGACAGTCGACTGTG
>NW_022900934.1:8527692-8536689 GCF_012274545.1 Fukomys damarensis | reverse complement strand
CGGACAGGAAGCACTGTTTCCAAGCCGATCCTGTCCCCGAGGAGACCCGTCTTTGCCCCCCACCCCTGTGACGGGCGGGAGCGGCCACCATGGAAACACACGCTTCTGTCCGCCCCGACTTCGGAACAGAGCTTCTGGGAGAACCCTGGAGTTATGGGATTCGCCCCAACAGGAACGCAGTACACAGCAGAAGAAACACCACACGCCGTGCTCCCGGCACTCGGGAGGCTGAGCCAGGAGGATCCTGAGAGTTGGAGGCCGGCCTGGGCTACACATTGAGGCCCCGTCCCAAAACAAAAGGAAAAAAGAAACTGACGTGACGCGTCTCTGACGGCCATTTAGGTCTACACCCTTCACAGGTGTACACTCGGCCGCCCACGGCCTCCACGCGTCTGAGTCCAGCCGCCGCTGCATCCGACTCATGAGCTGCGGGCCAGCTCAGCTCGGGCTGCTGGGCTCCACCCTGGCTCTGTGTCCGGCTGGACAAACCACGAAGAGCTGCTCAGCAGCTCGGTCACAAGATGACGTTCAAACTCTGCTGCTGGGGTCAGCCCCAGCAATCCTCCTGCCTCGGCCTCCCCAGCGTCTGGAGTTCCAGCGAGCCTGGGCTCCGATCCCCGCACTCCAGTACCCGGGACCAAGCGCCTCCGCCCTCTCCAAGACACCGGGCTCCCCAGGGTGCTTGAGGTGTGCAAGATGGAGCTGCACCCCCAGTCCCCTGCCCGAGATGCTGCTGCCCTGGTAACCGAGCAGTGCACCCCCCATGGCAGCGTGTCTGGGAGAACCACCCACCGAGCTGTGCGAAGTTGCAGCCCAGCCCCAGCCTGAGTGCCAGGTGCTCTTTGGAGTCTGGTCTCTGTGCAGGTTTGGGTGGTTGTTTTGTTTCACTTGGCTTTTGGTACCGGGGGTCGGACTCAGGACCTTGCGCTTGAGAAGCAGGCAGCGGAACCAGAGCTAAATCCCCAGCCCCTATGCAGTTCCTTTTTGGTGTTGTGGTTTTGTTTTTGAGAGAGGGTCTTGCTATTAGGTTCAGCCCGGCCTTGAACTCACGGTGCAGCCCAGGCTGGTATCAAACTCGTGGGGACCCTCCAGCCTCAACCTCCACCTCCACGCCCGGCTTCCATGCGGCTGCCCCTTGTGACGTCCCTGTCCCTGACCCTGTCCCAGCCGCAGAGGCCGAGGGCTTGGCCTCTCAGGTCAGGTGACCTCACAGACAGCTCCTGGGTGTCTGGCTGGCCCACAGCGCCCCGGCCTGGCTCCAAAGGGTCATGGGTGACACCAGGACACGGAAGCAGCCGGGTTCCGAGCTTTTTACCCCACCAGCCTCGGAGCCCTGTGGTTTATTCGTTTGTTATTTGAAGCCTAATGCAAAAAAAGGCACCCAAATGCAGGGGGGGAGCTCAATGAGTTCTCACCCGGGGCCCCCGCCAGCCACCTCCTGCCCACCCAGCCTGTCCCTCAGCCCAGCACCGTGGGATCCCCACGCAAGGCTGCCCAGGACCGCAGGAGATGCCACAGTGGTCCCCACACCCTGCTCCACTGCTATCTTAAAGCAGCCGACTAAGCTGGATAGTCTGAGCTACTCAGGTGGCTGAGGCAGGAGGATAACAAGTTCAATGCCGGCCTGTAGAACTTAACAGGACCTCAAAAGAAAATGCTTTTTTTAAGGAGGGGCTGGGAATGGAGGTCAGTGTGAAGATCGTGGGTTCGATCCTCAGGCCTACAGATAAAGTACCTACTATCAGATGCACGATCGTTCAGGTAATGCCATTGTTCCTGTACCTTAAAAAGTCTGAGACCAGAATCTACTCCGTGTGGCACGTCCAAGGGGATTCTTGTAGCGTAAAGTTGTAAAGTCGGGCGTGGTGGCGCACACCTGTAATCCCAGCACTCCGGAGGCCGAGGCAGGAGGATCGCTGTGAGTTCGAGACCAGCCTGGGCTACATAGTGAGTTCCAGGTCAGTCTCACTACATAGTGAGACCCTGTCTCAAAAAACCAAAAAAAAAAAAAAGTTGTAGAGGAACAAGGTTTGTTGCTTTTTTGTTTTGTGATAAGAGTACTGCCCAGGGTAGGCTTGCACTTTCTGGCCTCCTGCCTCAGCTTCCCCAGCAGCTGGGATCACAGGCGTGCGTCACCGCACCCAGCTCCTCCCGCGTTTGGGCGCCACGCGGAGCCGGGTCCACTTCGTGGCGTCGTCCTCAGCCGTGGGAGGAACAATGGGGGGAGGGGAAGGAGGGGGGGCTGCCGGTCCCAACTCGCGGGCCGCGGGGAGAAGCCAGAGGTACCAGGGCGCCCCCTCCTTCCTTAGTTCTAGTAAACTGGGCTTCTGGCCCGGCCAGAGCCGAACACCAAGCAGCACCGGGGGCAGGGGCTCCGGCGGCCATAGCTGCCAGGCCCAGGGCCGGCAAGGGGCAGGAGCCGGGTCTGGGGTTTCAAGTCTCCCCGGAAGCCCGCGAACCGCCTCGCGCTCCGTTACGCGCGAAAATGCGCCCCTGAAACCCCGGAGGCCGAGGCGGGCACAGCGCCACCTGGCGGCCGCTTCGCGCTCTCTCTAAGTAACTGGCCGCGGGTTGCTGTGCAGAGGGGAAAAATGGTCTGATGCCCAGGGTCTTGTCCGCCTCTCCCCAGCGACAAATCCTCACTGCAGCTTCGGCCCACCTCTGACCAAAACAAATGAACAAAAACCGCAGCCAGCAGTAACTTAAAAGCCCGAGTCCTAGCCAGGCAGGTGGGTGCTCGTCTGTCATCCCAGCACTCTGGGAGGCTGAGGCAGGAGGACTTAAGGAAATAAGGGCTGGGGGTGTAGCGCTGTGCAAAGGCCCTGGGTTCAATCTCCAGTACTACAGGGGGAAAAAGAAAAAGTGAAGGGAAAAAAAATCAAACACAGAAGGCAGGCTGAGAATATAGCTCAGTGGCAGAACGCTTGCCTAGCATACTAAATAGTTCAAATAATGAGCCCAAATTTCTACACCCTGACCCTGGAAAAGCGCCTGGCACCGTGGAGAGCCAGGGAGAGGAAGACGCCACCTGCCTCTCCACTGCTGCCTTCCGGGGCCCAAAATCCCACCCTCCCCTGGGGAGCGGCGCGCCCTCCTCCAGAAACATTCAGGAAGCGCCCAGCGGACCCACTGCTGGAGCCCCGCTCCCTCCGCTTTCCAGGAGGGTCAGAGAAGCCAGGCCGGAGCCGACCTCCGCTTCCAGTTCTTACTTTGTTTCCACCTTGCAGCGACGTAAATATTTTAAGTAAGAATATTGTGCAACGATGGAGAGAGTGTGGACCTCAGCAGGTCAGAGGACCACTTCGGGGCTCTCGCGGACACAGACCCGGGTTCCGTCCTGCAAGTCTGGGAGGCCCCCGGAAGCCACGTTTCTGCCGGCTGCTCAGTGTGCTGCTTTGGAGCAACGATTTGGACACCACCGCTAGAGACAGAACTACAAGAAACAAGCAGGATGTGTGATCCCAGCACTCGGGAGGCTGAGGCAGGAGGATCACCGCGAATTCGAGGCCTCTGGACTGCACAGAGATCCTGTCTCAGAACGAGAAGAGACTTGTGCAGCTCGCTGAACCGGGCGGCTTTGCGGCGACTCACACTCTGCTCAGTAGCCGGTCGATGGCTTTTTAGGCCTCTGTGGCTCCACTTCCCCCGTGAGGTGACACTCGTCCCAGTCCCCGGCCAGGGAAAATCCTGCAGTGTGCCCGTTTCTCCCCAGCTCCGTGCCGCGAGGGGGCGCTGTCCTCTGGCCACCGCCATTGTGGGCCTGCAGCAGCCCCCACCCCTCAGTGAATTTAGGAAAGTTGCCAGAGCTGGGTTTTTTTCCTTCTATTTTTTTCCCTTTCCTCCACCCGTTTCTTGTTTTGAGACAGGGTCTCACTACGTAGTTGAGATTGACCCGGAACTCCCTGTGTAGTCCAGGATGGCCTCAAACTCCAATAGCGATCCTCCTGCCTCAGCCTCCCAAGTGCTGGAATTACAGGCGGGTGCCACACCTGGCTTTCCCCCGTTTCTTAAAATTTTCACTGGTACATTTGCTGACACTGAGTTCACCGTGGGGAAGTGCTACCTGAACCAAACCACAATTCCTTTCCCCTTCCTCTTCAGCAGTTTATTTCAATGTCTTTATTGCTAGCTATAAACAGATGAACCACTAACATAAGACAATTACACTGAACCGAGGTCACAGCACAAGGTGATTTTGCTTGTTTTTTGAGATGGTCTCGCTATGTGGCCCTTGCTGGCCTTGGCGACCCTCCCATCTCAGCCTCCCGAGTGATGGGATTACAGTCGTGCGCCATTATGCCTGGCACAAGATTTTTAAAGAGGTTTCCATCTCCCACACCTGTTAAAATCTTGTAGAGATCGTGCCAGTGATCGGTTACCCTCGAAAATCTAACCCGGACACCACCACCACCAAGGGGAACTGCTGATTCCCCGGCCTCCCGTTCCATGTTTAAGGGAAAAGAAACCTCAGCCAATGAAGCGTTCTCAGTCGAGCTTCTGAGTTTTCACTTTGGGCTTACGTTTGGCTATCTGCAAAGCCGAGAGCCCGGTGTTCACAGGACTCCCCCGCTTTATGCGATGTAAGTCCGCCGCAAGTGTACACTCTTCAGTTCGCTGCGCTGACCAGTGCCGGGCAGCTGAAGGCACTGCTTTGAGCCCTGCTTGTAATCCCCGAGGCCAAAAGTAACTTGTATTAATCTCAAGATTTCACAGTAAGTTTTTTTTGTTTTTGTTTTTTGAGACAAGGTCACCCTCTGTAGCTCAGGCTGGCCCAGAGTTCACTGTGTAGCCCAGGCTGACCTTGAACTCAGCGATTCTCCTGCCTCGGCCTCAGAGTGCTGGGATTACAGGCGTGCATCACGCTTGGCCAAGAAGTCATTTTTGAGGCACCCAGGAAGTTTGTTCCTGCAGATGTTCGTGCAGGGTGGTGACAATTAAGCAGCCGCGGTGCTTCCTTGGGTGAGATTACAGTGTGCTGAGGTCTGCTTAAGATACCGCGGGGAGGGGCCAGGGAGCAGCCAGCAGGAGGAGTCCGAACCATGATCTGTTACGCTTGTGTTTAAGGCCATGTTTATAAAGTTTAAAAAATCGGGAAACCAGGAGTACAATAAAAACAAGAACAAAGATTGCAAAACACCAAATCTATATTTACATCCACATATAATAACATAACTTTAAGCTGAAATATATCATAAATAAAATAAGTAAATGTCTACTGTTTGACAAGTAACAATTAAAATAAATCAAACTGGAATGAAATAAATACATAAACAAAAATTCAATGAATTGTACCTCTATTAAATGTACTGTTGTCTCAAGGGAAAAAAACATACAAAAGCAGTAGTATTCCAATAGTTAATACTGATGGACAGAAAACATATTGTGAAGTACAAAGGGGCTGTTAAAACATTGCTTTTTATGCATTTAGAAATGTAGCTGGAAAGGAGATGAAAGCCCAAAAATTTCAGCATAACACAAAATTGATTTTTTTTTCACATAGATTTGGTGATTTTTTTTTAATAGTTTTAAATGTCAGCCCGCTATCACATTCCACTCTTAAGATTTACATTTGTATCACAGCAAGCTTTCTGGAACTCACTGGATTAGGCAAAGACGGAATCAATCATTTTGCAAATGTGTTAATCTTCAAAAATAGGCTATAAAAAGTGCAAAACTATGGAAACAAAGTCTAGGTTATGTACATATGGCTCAGCATGTGAACAGGACAGCGCCGCGGAAGGGAAACATCGGGGTCCCTGGCAGGAAAATGAGCAGTGCAAATTTACCTTCAAACAGTTTCTTCATAAAATATTCTGTGGTTGCTAAACTCATGAACTGCTGGAAAAATTCAGCTATGGACGACACATCAAAGAAACACGTTTAAAACACCAGGCGGGATCCGCCTAAAACCCAGCCTAAGGCAGGGAAGGCGCAGCCCAGACTTCCCCCGGCTGCTCAGCTCCCTCTCTGTCATCACCTGGTGGCCGGAACACACCTCACAACCTGCCCAAAGCCTTCTTTCTATTCCCTTCAACACTGCTTCTCAGTATTTGCAAGTTAGGGTTTTTTTACAGATTAATTGAACCAAACACTCGCCAAAAGCTGAATTTTCCCACAGAGGCGATGGGCAGAAAACAAATGGAAACAGCCGGCCGGTGAGAGAGCCCTGCAGCTGGTCCGGAGGACAGAGCAGCGCATCTGCCTCGGACGGGACAGGGACGGAGGGGTCAGGCTGGGACCCGGACCCGTCTTCCGCCAACATTTTGCTAAGACGACAGACTGCGGGGGAATGGACTCGATCCAGAGCCTTGGAGATTTTTTTTAAAAACAAACATTTTTAAATGAATGAGCACAAACAGCAGAAACTGCTACAGGTGTAGAGCTCCATCAGGGAAAAGGAATACACAGTATTGAAACAAGCAGGTTTACAACTTAGATATTTACAGATTTTTACCTGAGGTGCATTACAGACTTCTCCCCGCCCCCGCCCACCCCCAGTGATTTCTTTTCAGCAGCGCTCAAGTATGCAAAACTCCACTTATTTGGTCAATTCTAAAAAAATATTATTCGGGGACAAAACAGATTCCCAGTCCCCATTTGCGTATAGCCCAGCTGTTCCGACTAGTTTTTATTGCTATTTGGTACAAACGTTAACAGAACAACTCCCCGAACGTGTAGTGTTCCTCACACGGCCCTCCCGTGCTCCGTGTACAGTACAATCACAGCTTATTTCAGTAGCTTTCACCGTCTCCTTTCTCAGAGGATGAACCGGTTTCATTCCATGGAGTACGTACTTATATCCGGCAAAACCTAAGGAGGAAACAAAGGTCTGAAGTGGTTAAGGGAAGAATGCTGTTTAGGAAAACATTTTTGAAGCGTAACAAACGAATAAATGGAACTAGTGGAACCCAGAAAGTCAATAGCTCTGTCGTGCTGGGGTTTTGTACCGGGGATTGAACTCGGGACTTGCTCTTCCAGGCAGGCGGTGGCACCCCTGAGCTGAATCCCCAGCCCTCCATAGACAGCTCTGTTGAATCCCAAACGTTATAATTCAAGTCTGAAAACTAAATACACAACGGACACCGGCTGCTGAGAAGAGGAGGCACAATCCCCTCCGCCCAGGGCAAGTCTGGGAAAGGCGGCTGCGGCGAGGCGCCCGCAGAGGGATCCCACGGGGGCAGCACACACACACGCGCACAGGCACACGCGCGCTCGGCAGGCAGAGCCGCACAGGCCCTTGGCGTGTGCAGAGACAGACCTGTCCCCACACTGCAGCATCGCCGCCTACGGAGGACGGGGACATGGTTTTGGACTGCAGAGCTGGGGATCAAATCCAGTGCTCTACCGCCGAGCTGCATCTCCAGCACCGAGTCTGTTCTTCCTGTTTTTCCCTTTTCTCATTTTTGTGTTGAGACAGGGTCTCACTGCATAGGCCCAGGCTGGCCTCAATTTGCAGCGATCCTCCTGCCTCAGCCTGAGTACTGCGATTACAAATGCCGAGTCACCGACCCCAGGCTTTGGTTTTGTGGAGGCAAAACTGTAGTCCCAGCTGGCCTGGACCTGGAAACTGTCCCACTCGGGGTCACAGGCGTGTGCCACACACCCACGCAGCTGGTCTCCATGTGTTAGTGCAGGGGGTTAAACTCGCTCTCACCCTCACTGTGCTCGAGTTCTCCGGGCCGCGAACAAGGCTGCCGCTGCCCAGGAGGGAGCATTTCTGCGCCCAGTGTGTCCCTAAGTCCCGCCTGGCCCGAGACCACGTTCCATCCCGGAAACCCTCACCGGTGCGCCCCTCAATCTGTCTCCGACCGAGGCAGAAGCCCTGACCGTGGAGCTCTGAACCAACGACAGGCGGAGGAGCACCCCGCACACCCCAGTCCCGGGTCCTCCCCATGACGTGAACAGCTCTGGGGGCCCCGCGTTCCGACAAAACTGCCCGGGTTAGCGGCTGGAGCGGGGATCCACCAGCACAAGTGCACACAGCCCACCCGAGCGGGGCACCGCGGCGGTCAGGGCCGGGAAAGCGCGTGGCGGCCAGTGTGAGGGAACGTTCAGTAAGCTCCGCGGCCACGACGGTCACTGACACCATTGTCAGGACTGACCACCTACAGATCCGAGTTCTGTAACTGAAAACGACGCCGCCTTAGCCTGGACAGACTGTTTACTTTCAACTAATACACGAAGTATATTGAATTAAAGTATGCTCACCTTCCCCTCCCAACAGGAAATCAGGTTTTTTTGTCGTTTGGTCGAAAATGTGCATTCCCAATAAAGCTCTCATAGTTTCTCTTCTGGAGCAGGCTGGTGGCCAGGTGTTGGTAGGACACGGGCCTTCTTCCTGATGGAAAGAGCGTGAAAGAACATTCAGAGTGCACTCAGGCCAACGTACAGGACACCGGAACCCCTCACTCTCTCTCACTCACACACACACACACACACACACACACACACACACACCCCCCGAAGTGTTTGTGGAGCTGCAGGATCTGTGTGATGAGGACACTCACTGGTCCCAGATTTAAGCCCCTGAAGTCACCTAGCTTCCCGGCTATCCTAGTGAGAGCTTCAGAAGCCACATGAGAACGGCGGCCTGAAACACTTCACCCGGTGCATCTCGAACCCAAAGGAGCTGAGGAGTCAGGAAAAAAAACTCCATCCAACGCAGAGCCTCATCCTCCTAAAGCTGAGATTTCTTTCACTTAGGGTGGCACATATTTGACACTTTTAATCCAAAAGCAGAAAAAGCTTTCATCACAACTTTAATAAAACCCACCGCAGGGTGCAAAAGCAACTGCTGTCCCATAGCTACCCTGGCCGGCAGAGGCAGCCGGCAGAGGCAGCCGGAGCGGCCGGGACAACGGAGTGTGACGGAAAAGCGGGCGCACCCCGGTGGCAGGCGGGTGCTAGGCCTGGGCAGAGGTTCACAGCGCCCCCCACCCCCCACCCACATACACACACACATACACACATGCACGCACGCCGAGGACTAAGCACCGC
>NW_022900934.1:8522309-8526648 GCF_012274545.1 Fukomys damarensis | reverse complement strand
GCCTGGCCGGAGGCGCTCCCTTCACATCTTTGGCGCCATCGGAAAAGCGCTTCCCATTTTTGGTGTCCTCGCCGTCCTGTGCCCCGCCTTCGCTCCTGGCCTCGGAGGCGGCGGTGGCATCAGCTGGCCGGTCCTTGTGATGCCTCTCCAGGTGGTACCGCAGGGACGTCTTCTGGGCCGCTGCATAGTCACAGAATTCACATTTGTACGGCTTCTCACCTACAACCAGAGAAGTCACTCAGTCACCCGCCTTTGCGAAAGGCGCTAAGGACCACCCAACACCGAAGGTCCCAGAGAATGAGGCTTCCCGGCCCTTTCCTACCTATGAATCTTCGGAGCTCGGATTTCATACCCAGCTCCTTGTTCTGCACCCTAAAATTTTAAAATGTCAATAAGAGGGCCAGAGACTTAGCTCAGTGGCACCCCTGCCTGCCTGCCTCACAAGCGCAAGGTCCTAAGTTCAATCCTGGGTACCCCAAAAAATAAAAAAAATTTTTTAAAAAACTGAGGTGAGTACAGTGGCCCACGCCTATAATCCCACTACTTGGGAGGCTGAGGCTGGAGGATCACAAGTTCAAGGCCAGCCTTATACAATAAGACCCTGTCTCAAAAAAACAATGAAAAACAAAAAAGTGAGTATACATCTTTACTAGAAAAAAGTTGGCAATAGTATTTTTAAGTGCACTTTTCCAGATAAGAAAATGAGGGCACAAAAAGTTAAAACTTTCCCCAGCTCACAGAGCTACAAACTAATGAATTCAAATCCACTGTCCCCAGACCCCTGTGTCACCACAGCTGTTTCTACAATTTAGAGGGAACTAAGTATACTATAATTCATTTGAAAGTGTGAAGGCATTTTAGAAATCAAAGATGTGGCATTTAAAAATATTAGGGGGTTTTTGAATGGGTAAGAGTCGGGATTCGGTCAGTAGTCAAAGTAAACCAGCTTCAGAAGAAAGGGCACAGGTGTTCGGGTTCCGGGGATGCCAGAGTGAGACAGCCTCAGGTGCTCTTAGCTACCCAGGCCTGAGCAGAGCGTCTGAACCAAACAGCAAGAGATTACCCCTTAATTCTTTGAACTAATACATGCTTTAAAAAACAAAGTCCTACCTGTATGCGTTCTGAGATGAATATTGAGGTAATAATTTGAACGGAAAAACTTTCCACAATAACTACACTCTCTCGAGGATGTGAGATGCTTTATTTTTCCTCCATCATCATTTTTATCTTAAAGTAGAAACAAAAATATTTATGTAAGACAGCTGAAGTGTACGAAGTGTGTGATTTGTTCATATAAACATTTTGGGAAAGCACGCACACATTTCTTACATTAGCGCTGGAATAAGCTAGGGGACTAAAAACACCAAAGGCCACTGCAAAGTTGCTTGAGGTTTTGCACTTTCATAACTTTTTTCCTGTGTTCTGGACACAGCAGAGGGCACTATTAGTACTGAAGACAGTTCTTTGTCCGAATCTGAGGCAAGACCACTCCAGACTCAATGGGCCAGGCAGCCTCCTGCTCTCCCCGAGCGGAGCATGGCTGTGCCGGGCTAGGGGAACCACCTTCCGAGTCAGTAATTCAGAAAATCGAGCCAACATAAGTCATCCCTGCTCCCAACCTCTAAGAGAAAAACAAGCTCTGCAGCCTAAGATTGAGCAAATTACCACTAGAGGGCAGCAGGCACAACCTAATCTTCAACAGCAAACAATCCAGTATTGGGCTAACACCCAGGCAAGTTCGTAAAAACTTGGCTAAGGTCTGCCCAGGCACTCGCGGCACCAGGTATCTCTAACAAGGTATCCTCTGCCTCCCAACTCTGAACGTCCATATCTGCAGGACTGGCAGGGCGATGGTACCTGACGTTCAGGATTCCACCAGACAGGGACGACCCAGCCAACTCACACTCACCCCCCCACCACGGCACTCAGCAGGGCATGCTGCCTTTGGAACGCCCTCCCCTCATGAATTACGGAGTTTTAAATAATACAACTGCAGCTCACATGCAGTAGGAGTGACCAAAGTCTGCGCGCCTCTTCAAAACAGCGCCAACTAACTCAGGCTGCAGGTGCTGCTGCCCGGGCTCCATCGCAGCACAGGGCAGAACAGGGAGCAGCGATGGTAAGGAAGGTAAGGAAGCCGGCGCCAGGCCTGTCACTCTGCAGGGACTGCTCCCTCGAGCCTGGCCCTGCTCTCCAGACTGTGTACAGAGACCCCTCCAGGGAGGAGGACCCACCTGCAAGATGGAGACAACCCTTGACCTAAAAAGGTACCAGGGAGACTTCAAAAATTAATCATTGACTTTGGTTTTTGATCTCCTCAAAAGTAAACCCAAAGAGCACTTGCTGTGGCAGCACAAATACTCAGTCACCCCAAAGAAAGCCAGGCTGATAGTACAGGGAGATAAATCTGGGCTAGAAGCCACATTAAAAACTTAAATTTAGGAACACCGGTAAGTTAACTACAGGACACCTGACTTTCTTACTCACACCCAACTAGCTGTGTTTCGAGCTAGTTTTGCACATCTGAAATGTCCTGCTTCCACCCGTGGGCCAGGGCCTGTGTTATATTATTCCCCCACAGCCACAGTTACGAAATGCCTTCATCCTAAATAAAACAGAGGATGCGACATCCCCATGTGGACCTGGCCCTTGCCTTCTAGCACCTTTTCAAAGGAGAGTGAACTTCTTACAAACAGGCTGTTGAAATTATCCTTGGGAAGTGGAAGACAAGGGTCAGTGAGCCAATTTTGCAAACAGGAAAATCGGGACAAAGAAAAGTTGAGCAACACACGATCAGTCACAAAACAAGGCAGTGGCAGAACTGGAACTGAGCTCGGGGCGGCCCCTACCACTGCCCCGGGGCTCCCGGGCCCAGATCCTCAGGGAGGAGTCGCTCAGCCCACCAGAGCCCCTGTCTAAGGCCTTCTGCATGGTATCATTAAGATACCATGACGGGTTTTCGAGAGTTCTGGAAACTGAGCACTTCTGACATGCTGCAGGATAGGATCGCCATGTCCAAACACGCTCTGTACATTAACTATGTGACGTGAAAACCATGGCACTCGAGTTGCTCCCAGGACCGGAAGAGAACTGGACGCTGGCTGCAGAGCGGGTGACGCCTCTAAGCTCTCACAAGCCTCCCCGCAACATGACAGCAGGGTGAGGGGCAGGGACCACGGTCATCAGCGCCGGCTGCCGAGACGCTCCTGCCCTGCCCTCGCTCACATGCTGAGTGTGCCCAGACTGCAGGGCACTACAAACCACCCCTAGGAAGCAGAATCCTTTTATCCAGACAAATACTCAAAGGCCATGAGACGTCCTGGTGTCCCCAAGGGGGCAGCGGGACTGGGCACGGGCAGCAGGAGCCTCCTGTGGCCTGGGCAGTGCCCTTCCCCACTGGAAACCAGGTAAAGCCTGGAGCGGTCTTTTCCACACCTACATATGCCACTCGCACACAGCAAAGCTTACTGAGCAGTGAGCATCTGAGGAGGTTAGCTCTGGGATGCTCGTGTGCCCTGTATTTCAGGAACACACCACCTTGGGTACCGAGGAACGTACACACTAGCACCTCCCAGACATAAAGGACTGGGCGATCAGAAAGCACCGAGTGACTCTCCTAGCAGGAACAGTTGGCTCTCGCTGATAATCCTTCCCAAAGCCTTTGGTGATCACTAGAAATCCATTTAAGTCAAGCACAGTGGCGCACACCTGTAATTCCAGCACTCTGGGAGGCTGAGGCAAGAGGATCACAAGTTTGAGCCCAGCATGAGAAACTTAGCAAGCCCTCATCTCACAGTAAAAATTTAAGGGCCAGGGATTTAGACCTTAGGACGCCACCTGCCTACTAAGCATAAGGACACATGCTTGAATCCCCGATACAAAAAAAAAATTTAAAAAGGAGGTGGGGGGTTTGCTGACAACGAACCTGACCGCAAAGACCTTGGTTCAATCTCCAATACCACAAATATTAAATAAGTACATCACTGTCTAGCAAATGTATGAGAAGTGGGCCTGAGCCAGGGAGTGAGTGACTCAAGCCCGTAAACTCAGCCACTCAAGAGGCTGAGGCGGGAGGATTCCAAATTCAAGGCCAACCTGGGAAACTCAATCCCAGAAAAGAGAAACTGGGCCCAGAAAGGCTTGGTTTTATAAATAAAATCGGGAATGCCAGAAAGGTGAAGTGACACTTGCACAGCTCCAGGCCACAGCACAGCAAGACACAGGTCCTTCCAGGAGTTTTCAGGGAGAAGCCCGGCCGCCCGCACCCACGGCCCACTCACCCAGGTGCAGCCCCTCAGGGAGCCCGTCCTCCGAGCCGTCTTCTGAGCCTCCTTCGCGG
>NW_022900934.1:8521829-8522226 GCF_012274545.1 Fukomys damarensis | reverse complement strand
GGCCTTGCCGCAGGCGGAGCAGTGAGTGGGCTTCTCCTTGCTCCCGGGCACCTTGGGGTCAGCATCGGCGGGGGGCACCTCCCCACCGGCAGCTCTGGGCTTCTCTCGGTCCTGGGCAAGGCCCGCGTAGCCACTCTTACTCGTCCTGGGCCTCCCGGAAGCCTCTGACCTGCTCCCGCCCCAGATCTCTCCGAGCTCCTCCTTCTCCGAGCAGGAATCGTCGTTATCCGAGCTCCCTTCCTGCCCGCACTCCTTCACTTCCTCCTGGGCGACGGCGACCTTGCCCTTGGTGGCCAGCTGCCACGCCTGGTAAGTGGTGAATGGGTCGAGCTGCGGCAGGCACTGCGCGGGCTTCCTCCCGGCAGCGGGCTCGCGGGGCCTCAGGCCCAGGAAGCCC
>NW_022900934.1:8511607-8521806 GCF_012274545.1 Fukomys damarensis | reverse complement strand
GGGGCGGCCTCCCTGCTGTGCGCCCTGCTGTGCTCCAGCAGACTCTCCTTATCCGGGAACAGGAAGCCGCACACCATGCAGATCTTGTAGGGCGACGCGACGCCGCCCGCCGAGTGCACCTGGACCACCTCGTTGATGGTGACGGGGCCCTCGAGGCCCGGGTGCAGCTTGTTCTTGGTGCCCGACTTGCCGTTGTGCGTCCGCATGTGATTCTTCAGGAACCACGGCTCCTTGAACCTCCGCCCGCACAGATTACACCCGTAGGTGAAGGAGTCTTTGTGCTTCTTCATGTGGGTCTCCACGTCGAAGGCCACCCGGAACGCCTGCCCGCAGACCAGGCAGCTGAGGTCTTCGCTGTCCTTGCCGCTCTTGTCCTTCGGTGGCTCGGCGCGCACCTGGCCTTTGTCCAGGGGGCTGAGGTACTCCGCCTCCACCCGCAGGACCGCGGGCTCGCACAGCGTGGGCCGGTGCTGCAGCAAGACGTGCTTGTTGAGGTCTTCGGAGAGGGCAAAGGTCTGGCTGCAGAACATGCAGTCCAGGGGCAAGTAGCCCTCCAGTTGGATCATGCTCTTCTCCTGCGACGCCCGGAAAGGGACGGCGGGGGCCCCTCGGATGGAAATGGCGTCGTCCGCTTCCATCTGGGTGCCCAGGGACCCGCCCATCACCTCGGGGCCGTCCATGTACACGAGCAGGGACTGCGTCGGCATTGCTGCTGCCGCCGCCGCTGGGGCCTTCAGGCTGGGAGGAGGCCGCTTGCGGACGTCACTCACACCTCAGCAGCTGGGCCTTCAAAACCACGGCAAAGGATTATCGTACGGTTCAAAACACAGGGCGCAGCCCTCTTCTCTCGGGAGTTCCTGGGGGCTCAGCAGCGGAGACTCACGGGTCCTCCCCAGGCCAGGCACGCACCGCTGAAGCTGGATCTGAACATGAGTCAGGGCACAGCAGGAGTTCTCTCGGTCCCCACCGAGGCAGCGGCTCAACGGAGCAAGCAGTCAGTTCCAGCACCGCGGAGGCAGGGACGTCCAGGACCTGAGGGGACACAGACCCGGTTAGTGAGCTGTGTCAGAAAAGGCGGTGCCCAGTCCCTCACCGCTAAACCCCAACGCATCCTGTTAAACATGCTGCTTGAATCACTAGCATTTTCCCCATCAGTACACTTACTAA
This sequence comes from Fukomys damarensis, assembly GCF_012274545.1. Taxonomy (NCBI): domain Eukaryota; kingdom Metazoa; phylum Chordata; class Mammalia; order Rodentia; family Bathyergidae; genus Fukomys; species Fukomys damarensis. Next base: position 8,520,639 of record NW_022900934.1, on the reverse strand, counting down.
TGGAGTAGTTTCATCCAGTAAGACATGATGCTTTTACTCAAAGTCAAGTTTGAAGACAAAACTGTTAATTTCAGCTGAGTCTACGTTAAGCATCACTAAAATGCACACATACACATGATACCTATAGGTACATTATGTTTTATATATATATATCTATCTCCTATACACAGCTTCCAGAGACTCGAAGAGTTCTAAGAAATTAAGATGACACAATAACTTCAGGTAAAAACCTTCAAAAGTGCTTAAAATTATTTGGGAGAGGGATTTGGGGTTTTTTTGTTGTTTTGTTTTGTCTTGTCTTTTGGTACCAGGGATTGAACTCAGGACTTTGGGCTTGCCAGGCAAGCACCACAATGCTGAGCTACATTCCCAGCCCCAAAGATTGCTTTCTGTAACAAATGTACCTAACCAAGAAGCAATGCTCCAAAGCATACTGGAAAATTACAACTACAAACATCAAACACGAGCGCACAGAACAGGACCCCTCCCGAAGATCCCCCTCCAGGAAATGCGGGCCCCTCAGAGGGCCTTCCCCTTTCTTCCCATGGGAGCTCTGAGGTACCTGAGCTGGCTGCTACTCCAGCCACAATCGCTATCCAATCCCAGGGTGACCCTGCCCTGAACAGCACTAGGCACGACGTCCCAGTCCAAACAGATCACGGAGGAGCACACAAAGCCACTTACTTTGTGAATGTACACATTTATCCTACAATTTTCAACATAGCTGCTTCAACATGGCTTGCTGTTTCAATAGAAAAAAGGATCCCTGAGGTTTTTGCTTTCTTTCTTTTTAATACACCTTTCACATTACGCTTCAGCCAGGTGGCAAAGGGATTACTTTATTCCACTCTGGAGATTCTAACTCTTGGAGTAGAACTGGCCTCTAAAGCCATGCCCTTTCCCCTTACTGCAGGACGACAGCTTTCCAAATGGTCCCAGCTTCGTCAGAACTGGAGTCTTCATTCTACCCAGGAAAACAAGACACACAGACGACCCAGCACACCAGACTCGGGGAAATTACCTCCCTGATGCTCTTCAGTCTCCAGTAAATAGCAGTGCTAACACTAAGCTTGGACTGAGGTAGAGAAAGAACACTTTATCTCAACTCCTGTCCCTTGTCAGAGGCATTCACAGTGGCGGACAAACACAGTGTGACCACCCTGTGTGATTCAACAGAGCACCCCAGAGACCTGAGTTCTAGTCCGGCTCATCACAGCCACACAGCTGCCACTGCGCCCCGCAGCTGTCCACGATCGCTGATCGCGAGGGCTGATCTGTGCACTAGAACACGCCACGTGTCCGTGGCTCTAAGTGTCACATGTGTGCGTGGACGCCTAACTCGGGTTTCTGCGCAGTCACTTACTCCTCCAAAGAGCATTCACTGAATGTCACTGTCCTGGCAGTATCTTAACTTCAGAAGCCAGGCACACATTCTACCCTGACATCTGACCGTGAGGAAGAGGGAATCCAGTGAGTGCTACATGGCCACAAGGACTAATCTGAACTACATAAAGATCACCACTGAGTCGGGTGTGATGGTGCACGCCTGTAATCCCAGCACTCAGGAGGCTGAGGCAGGAGGATCACTCTGAGTTCAAGACCAGCCTGGGCTACATAGTGAGTTCCGGGTCAGTCTCAACTACATAGTGAGACCCTGTCTCAAAAAAACAAACAAAAACAAACAAACAAAAGATCACCACTAATTTGAGGTCCTTTCTACTAAAAACAATGACACGCTGTTGATGGCAAACGGTTGTTTCAGCGCCCTTATTCAGCAAAATCAAAGTCATCCCATTTTTTTTAAGGGATGCAACAGAAAGAACCTTTGCCTACCATGTGCAAGGCCCTGGGTTCAACCCCCAGTACAACAAAAACCCTGTAAGAGTTCTGGGCACTTTCCCACAAAGCAACGCCAGCGCTGCCCTCTGGGCTGCCGTTAGAAGTCCACTGTGCGTCTGTCCACTTCCCCACCCCATGGAGCACAATTTAACTTAGAAAGATGGTTTGGGCTCACATTTTATCTCTGAAATTTTCAAAGGAGCTGAAAGAGGTCACCATCAATCTTCACTCGGGGCCTCCGAAGATGGGGGTGGGAGGTGCGTAACCTGAAGGGAGGCAGAGCTTCGGCTGTGTCAGGAGGAGGGTGGGAGCCTCAGCCGGCAGGGGAAGACACTCCACAGATGCCACCAGGTCAGAAACTACCCAGCTGTCCTACCTCTGCACAACCTTCTTCCCCCTCTGGCTTTTTTGAAACAGACTATGTAGCCCAGGCTGGCCTCAAGCCTCAAAACGTAGGATCCTCCTGCCTCAGCTTCCCAGCATGCTGGCATACTAGGAATGTGCTGCCACGTAGAGCTCTGGGAGCCTCAGGCCGGAACAAACCTTAGGACTCAACTCCAAGGCTCGCTCCCTGGCCCCGGCCCAGCACAATCCCCACCCCACTGCTTTTTGTCCCTAACTAAAATCGTCCCTTAGCAGCTGGGTGTGGCAGTGCATGGCTGTGTTTCCAGGGCTCTCAAGGCTGAAGCAGGAGGATTTCGCAGAGTTCCAGAACAACCTGGGCTTACTGGATGCTAAAACAACTACCTATCAGCATCTCCAGTACACCTCACTGTCTTCAGTAGGAAGGGTCTAAGTCAGCGGTAACGTCCACTACACAGTGAGGTCCCAGCTCCCAAAAAGCCCCCAAACAAGCAATCCTGTTCAGAAATCAATTGTCCCTAGGGCCTAGCACAGGGTTGGGCCCTCAGGAAATACCTGGTAAGAATCAGCACAGGCGGAAAGGCAGGCAGAGGCAGGCAGACAACCAATCCTAAATGATCTGACACTAAAATGAACGTTGACGTTCATCAAAACTTCTAGATGGCTGTCACTGCCCTCTAATTACCATTCGCTGCCACGTCGACTAATCACACTGAATCACACTATAAAGCCGACTGGCACCAACAAGTAAAGCACCCTAGGGATGCAGTTCCCTCAGCTGGGCGAGTGACCCCAGCACCACAAAAACCCACCCGTGACCCCGAAACCATCCGGGGGAGCGCAACACCTCTCTCAGACCTAAGGGTCCGGTCCCCTGCCTAGTCTCCCTTGCGCTCTCAGGCCCAGGACTCTCCAAGCTAAGGCCACAGTGCCTAGAACCAACCAATTTCCATTCCTCTAACCCAAAGCCTGGAGTGGTCATGATGACAAAGACTGAAACATTCCCAGAACTGGCCAGAGCGGAGCCTGTGGCGCGAGTCCTGCCAGGGCTCAGGACCTCCCCAGGGCCTCCGCACTCACGCCGAGAACTGTCTTTCTCGACAAAGAGCGGGCTCTGGAGGAGGCCATCACAGGCCAAGCACTGGGGGCTCATGGCAAAATGTGTGTCCTGACCCCACCGGGCTTTATGAAAGGGTTCTCGCCCAAGTGTCTACAACATTTTAACATCTTTGCGCAGGTGAGTGACAGCACTTCACCTTCACCACAAGGCACTGAAGCAAGAGGTCACCCAACACCACCTTAGGTGTGGGGGAACACGGGTTTCTTGTGGAGGTGACTACCTTACATCGTCACTTTTTGGAACAATACTGTGTCACCTTGAGATCCATCACTAAGAACCCATATTGCTGTGACTGCCTGAAATGGCTGGTATTTTGTTGTCATTAATCAGACAGTAATTTAGGACTACACTACACATTCTACTACTACCTCTAGATCTAAGTTTGCAAATATTACACATTATACATTGCTTACTGAAAAGCACAAGTTTATGTGGCAGGAAAAACACATTGGGGGAGCTCACACCTGTAACCCCAGCACTCGGGAGGCAGAGCTACGTAGGATTGCCATGAGTTCAATGCCAGCCTGAGCTACATAGTGAGTTCAGAGCCTGCCTGAAGAACTATAAAGTGAGACCCTGTCTCAAAAAACAAAAAAATACACACATACACACACACACACACACACACACACACACATTGGGAGAAAATACCACTTACTGACAATCCTCAGAACTTGGAAATATCCTTCCTAGGAACAGCATCTCTGTTCCACCTCAACAGGTTATCTTACAGTTTTCCTGTGGAGTATTTACCTACCATAGCTATTGTGGGCCAATATTCCAAGTCCTTAAAGAGAAACTGTAAAAAAAATGTAAAAATTCCCTTTACATACAAGTAATTTACAGTATCCCTAAGAATTTGCTTTTTCCAAACTTAGTAAAGTGTCCAAATAAGAGGTTATTAAAATACTCAACATAAACTGCTACTCTCTGGTCAATTCATTTACTTCTTTAAAACTATCAAATTTATCGCCAAGTTCTGGTTGGAAACTTGGAAGCATTTCCATTTAGTTTTTCCTCTATATTTTACAAACTACTTTTTCTTAACTCTACAAAGGGAGAAAACACTACATAACAGAGTAGCAATTAACCTTTAACTTTAAATCCTTCCAGACTATGTCAAGAAAAATCACCAAGTCACAGCCAACAGCTAAACAACTCAAATTTCCTTACACAGCTGTGGAAAAATGCTCAAAAATTAGAAGAAAAAGACTAAAATATTCCAAGTTTAAATTCAGCATTACAACCCAAACTGCTTTTTTCACAGGTAAAACTTGGGAAGATCCCATAAGAAATAATCCTTTTAATTTCTCCAAATTACATAAATGTTCAGTTCCAAATAGGATGAGAGAGAGACCAAAGTGACATAAAAATTTATGGAGCACAATTAGAAACTGCCTGACTCATCCCAAGGCAGCTAAGGTCCTCTAAAGGATCTTGACAAGAACTTCAAGTACCGGATACTAGTTTTAGTTTCAAAATGATCAATACTAACAGACACTATGATCTAGCTGTAAACTGGCCTTTAAAAATTCCATCTTGATCCAAAAACAGAGCTACAAGGGAAACACATTTTTAAATTCTTAAGATCAGGCACCACTACCAGTGAGTTTCTATTACTTCTACTTTTATCAATGTACATTTATTTAGGTATTTTTAAAATGTGACAGATTAACCCAAGGGGAAAAATGATTACAGCAAACTAAAAAACCAGTCTATCTTCACCTGTATTCTTTCATTCTACAAAGAATGAAAGTTCACAACAGTGAACATGAGTGTGTGCTTGTCCCTGTGTATTGGCACACAAGTCACTGTGCACATCCCAGGTCAATATGCCCGGTACACTCTGCCACACATTATACCGTTTTTTGTTTTGTTTTTTTTTTTTCAGAAGGCCAAAAGCTGAGGGTCTAAATCAGACCCAATCTAACTTCATGGTAAATACATGCTTAAGGGCTGGGGATTTAGCTCAGTGGTTCTTGAATGTATAAGTAAATAAACATCTGAAAGCCTCGTGTTTTATGGCAAGTCTGTCGGATAAAACTATATATATATATATATATTTTAATACTCTTCTCTCCCTATCTTTTGTTGGATACTAAAATTGACGTGTATGGCTTTTTCAAGTCTCCTGCTTATTTTCCAAGTTAAGAAAAAAAATCTTTCAATTAATAATTCAGCTACTGTTCAAGAGATACACATGTTAAATTGAAAAAAAAAACTTCTGTTAAAGTGAGAAAAACTTAACTGAACTTCTTAACACCTACTGATTTGATACAGGTAGGGAAAATTTTTTTAAAAAGTAAAAACAAGTGTTTCTCCTAATACTGACTCAAGAATAAAATCTATCAGGAGTCTATATTCCCAGTCCATTTAATTACATCTTAAATGTGAAAGGTCTGGAGACTAGAAATAAATACCAAGAATTCTCCACAAACCCTTGTTAAAAAAAAAACAGGCTGTACTTTAGGAGGATCGTGTTGGTCAAAACCTGGAAAAGCTCAAGAACAAAGGCTAAGGGAATCCCTGTCTCACACAACTTACTCAGCTGTCTTTTCAGGTTTAGTGATTTCATTGGTCAATTTTATCACAAAATTACCAAACCAGCCCCAAACTTCCAGTAACTCGGTTATGCTGATACCCTGAACAGAAGCAGTGGGGATATTCCGGTCAGGCAGTCAACAAAGGCGCAGATGTAGGGAGCCCCCAGAGCAGCCACTGTGGAAGATGAGGGCTGGCTCACAGGGGCTCCCCTTATTTATCTGCAGGGTAATTGTGTCCAAGAATTGAGCTTGCTCATCATGAGCTGCAGATTTTAGGAAGAATGGTCCCTGATCTCCTACTTCCTTAAAAAGACAGATTTCTATCTGCCCTCGTGGTCCAAATTCAAAAACCTCTGCCCCACTTACCACACTGAAAATTTCTCCAACTATATGACCCACTGGAGAACAATAATCCAGATCTGAGCCAAGTTTCTCTGTTGCCCCCAAAACCAGGCCATTAAAGCTACACTCAGTAAGCAGGCTCTCCCTTTGCCCAAATTTAACAAAGTTCCCGCTACCTTGTGCACCGACACACTTTCTTCCACGTGCACTTAAACCAGCTAATACCTCTCCACCCAAACTCTGGAGATGAGGGGTGTCAAGGAAAACTCCGGTAGCCTCACCTTTAATCTCCCACCTGCTGGAACTAAACCCTTCACCGTTGAGAGTATTGAATGACAGTATTTTTATTCAATTTCAGCAGTTGTCCTATAGATGCTTCCCAGGTTTTTTTGAACATTTAGTAATTTAAAAACTATTCTATGGGCTCCAATTGTGATTTAATTTAAAACCTCATCATGTTTATCTCAATCTGTTTAATACTCACCAATTTATACAACGACCTCATTTCTCTATGGTCACTTATAACCCTAAAACTTGCAAACACAGCCCTGGCTCAGCACTTCCGGTTCACCTTCCCAATGTGTTTCTTAAACACACTGCTACTGGGTTGAACTGATACAAACCCAGCAACCTCCAAATCCACGGCACACAGGCCTCGCTAGCACACCTGAAAAGGGACACTCCAGAGTGAATTCTCTGAGCAAGTGGAAACACAGCTTCTTACAAAACATTTTAAAGTCTGTTATCATTCATATTCAGTAAGGCGTCAGATAAAAGATCCTTTTTTAAGTAGTCTGTTTTAAGCAGTCAAGGGTCATTAAAACTACTCAAAGTTCTTATCAACCAGTATCACGGTTGTGACAACTGTGAGAAGAGTGTAATTTGATAAAGTGGAAAAACAGCACATCTTTGGGGACCCCCAGGCTCTAATCAAGCATCTCAGAATGAAGAGTGCTCCGGGCTGGGAAATGGCAACCCTGCTGTGGCAGAAACAAACCATTTCATAATGAAGGCTGTTAGAAGAACAAAGTGATCAGCATTTATCTGCAGCGAGGAGACAGACACTCCGTCAGGGCCAGGCCACTCTATTCCTTAATTATTTCATCAGTTTCTAAGTGACTTGATGATTTAGTTTTATTTTCAGATTTCCTCTAAAATGAGGCCACTGGAAAGGGATTAGGGGCTCCTATTTCTCCCTCCAGTTTCACTGCCAAAAATGGAGGATTACAAAGAGAATGCAAATCTTCCCCACCTTCAAGAGAGGCAGCCAAAGTAGAAACTTTCACTCCCCCCCGCCTTCCTCCCTAACCACCTGGAGAAGGAAGAAAAAAAAAAAAAAAAACTGAGCTATATCAAAATAGATTTTTCGGGGTAAAGGGGGAAAACTGTTCTACAAAGTTTTCTAAGTGCTATCTTAGTTCCTTTTTTTAAGTAAGAAGTGAAAGGGAATAATATGAACCCAAGACAACTGCTAAACTTCGATCTTACAAGTACTTAAAAAACAACAAAGTTCAAACTGCAAAGTGGTAGGACGGTGCTGTAGAGATAAAAAGCTTAAAAAGAAGCTGGACACCAAAGAAGTCTTTGTCCTTCACAAGAAAGTCATAATCTTTCCTTCTACTTCCTCCTCCTGTATGCAAATAAACACAATTCTCAAGGCCTGGCCTTCCTCCTTATACACCAAATAAGTAAAATTCCAAACCACCAGATTATTAACACTATTCCAACTATTCAAATAAATTATAAATCGGTCTTGTAACTATTGACAACTGAAATTTTAATACAAGTCACTGCTTCTTAACTGTAATGCTTACATAACAGATGAAAGCCGGCAGCCCTGGGGAGGGGTGACTGCCTCTAAAACACCAGGATTAAAAACTACCCCCCATCACCTCCAACAAAAACACTACTGGTCTCCAGAACACTCAACACAACAGTATATAGAATACACGACTTCTCAGAAGGAAAAAAGCCATCTGCCCTTAAGGACACACCTTAAAAGTTCTCAGCACACATTAACTAAGCAAGCACAAACTAGTGGTTTGCTTTATATTTTTCAGACAAAAAACAATTAGGTTATTACGCTGCACTTGTCACTACAATACATAAAGGCTTTTTCAGAAACTCTAGACCTATTACTCATCCTTCCAAGTAGTGTGAAATCTGGAATTTTCAGTCTTAGCTATCAGTCAAGGCAGTCAGTCACTTAGGGGGTGAGCACGGGAGAGGGACGCCCTGGCCCGGTACCGCGTACAAAGAGAAGGTGGAAGGCCCCAGACCCCTACCTAGTCCCAGGCCTGGGCGGCAGCTGTTGCTATCCTGCCTCTTCTTTTGTTGGGCCTAATCTCGTGTCAAGTCATTCAACCAACTCAAAAGCGATGAAGACGTAATTGAATCAACCTGAAGTAAATCAGACCTAGCCTTGTTCAAAGGTACAGCTTAATGGTTCCAAGCCCTCCACCAGACTCGGAGCCGGCTGAGCTGCAGCACCCAAGGTGGACCGACCCACGACCCCACGCTGGCCCGGGACCACTGCACGACCCCTTCCGGAATACAAGTGCAGGAATGTCCAAGGCCCCAGGCCCTGTAGGCCGATCAGGAGGATACATCGAGGCTGCTCCAGGAATTTCAGAGTGAACAATACACCGACACGCCGAGCCTGGAGACAGCTCAGGCGTCCCTGGGGGTGGGGAGGGGACACAAAGTGGGCAAAAGTTTCTGGGCTCGCCGCGGACGTACACGTGGGGTCCGGGAAGGGGCCGCCGGGGGCTTCTCGCAGCCAAACCGTGCGGGGAAAACTCCCCGCCTGCTCTCCCTACCCCCAC
>NW_022900934.1:8511278-8511568 GCF_012274545.1 Fukomys damarensis | reverse complement strand
CGTGGCGCCCCGGGCCCGGACCCGAGAGCGGCGCGTGCAAAGCGGCCGCCTCCCCCGCCCCTCCCGGCAAACTTCCCTTTAAACAGAAGAAAGAAAGCAGCACTTTCGGGCTGCCATTCCCATCCCGGTGCCCTCCGGAGTTCCCATCACTGCCCCGCTGGCTCTGGGTGCCCAGGAGGATCCCCAGCCGTACGGACGTTCTTTCAGACTTTCTGGGGTATTACGAGGTTTTCTTGGGGGGCGGGAGGGGGATTTAAAAACTTTAGGAGAAACTGTAGAACCCGAAGCAC
>NW_022900934.1:8507026-8510270 GCF_012274545.1 Fukomys damarensis | reverse complement strand
CGCGGGGCAGTGCGCAGGCGCAGACCCAGCCCTCTTCCTCGCCGCCTCCCCCACCCCCGCAAGGTGCGCCCGGGCGAGGGGAGGGGCTGCAGCCCAAGTCGGGTCGTTTAGAATTACTGACCGAAAAACGTTTGTACTGGTTGGAGGTGAAGTCAAAAGATAGTTGTGTACAATAGCACTCCCTCAGATTTGCCTTAAGTGTGAGGGAGATCGATGAGATAAGATGATTAAAATTTAGTGTCGTCGTAAAGCTAATTTTTTTTTTTTTTTGTCGGAAGGCGCTGGGCTTGCTTTGCTATTACAATTCCATTTTTCTAAATTTGGCCCAGGTTCCAGGAATCTCCTTAGTTTTGATAGAAATCCATGTGGATGGAAGTAGGCTTAAAATAGGGAGAGAAAACAATTCTTTCCTCGTCTTTTCTATGCCCAGCTGATATAGTGTTTCCCAACTGTTTGCTTCCTTGCTCACAAGAAAGGTTCTAAGAAAGGAAGGCAGGAAAAGGTTATGATTCCAAAGACCTTCGCGTCCCCTTAAGTACACCCCCAGGAGGAACCGTGGAGGAAAGCAACAATCACATCCACTAATTTTTTTGCTCCTAAATGCAAATGAATGCAAATGTGGAGTGAATCTATGCTAGTAACCGCAAACAACACAGCCGAGTTGTTTTGTTCCCCAAACTCGCCGCAGCGTATCCAAAAGGGAAAAGCTTAGGAACGCGTCAAGGAAAAGTATTTTTAAAATACATATTCCTAAACCAAAAGAACAGGAAAGAATAGGCCTTAAAAAAGTACTACCGGGAACTGGGGAGGAGCGATGCAGTCCTTGTTTAATAGGAAAAGGCCTTTGAGAAGACGGTTGGGTAACGGGGAAGAATTCGCCTAGCGTGATGTTATGCTGTCATTTTATATATAACTACTAACTCCACATGTGGTCCAGCTAGTCTTTTTAGAAAAGGAAGTGAATCAATTACTCACAATTAATTAGCAGTGCCAGAAGTAGATCCTTAGGCCAGCACTATTTTTCCCCCACTCAAGTACTTCGATATTGATCATATTTAGTACTAGGATTCCTTTTCTAACAAAAGATGAGTATCTTCCTTTACACGTACACTCTAAAACGGTTCAAAAACACACTCCTTAAGCAAGAAACTTCATTTAACTTTATCAAAACAAATGACTTTCAAGCCTTGCTACAAAACAAAGAAACTATGAACAAGTGCGACCAGGTCGGTCTGCCCCGTAGGAGTAGCCTCTCTACATGTTAATGGATAACCTTTGAACTCTGAAACCTTGAATGCTGTAAACACAATAGCGCTGATAGTCCCCCCAAAAAATCCTAGTGTCAAAATGGACCAAAAAGAAAAGCCCAAACTTTTCAGTTAGGGAGAAAGAAACAATCAGATATTTTAACAAATAATCATTCCACGGAGAACAAAGAGGCTCCTGGCTCATCTTTGGTTGCTACTGAATTATTTGGGGGGAAATAAACTCAAAAGCTTGTGCTTTCAGCGCGCCCCCAAAGCCACCACTCAGTTAAGCCTTGTGGCAATCACGGGGTTTGTCGGTGTCTCCTCCCCTCCCCCTCCAAAAACCGATTATGCCGTAGGTGGATTTTTGTTTCCCTTAATGTTGTAGGTTTTGAAATTGAAAGAGAATTGTGTTAACCGATCTATCTGCTGAGACTTTCATCTGTGATCCTGATGTTTGAGAGAGGAATTACAAAGAACCTTAACTCTTGGAGAGGTGCCAACAAAACTGGGAAATCGTTGCAAAATTCTGCCAGTGACTGACTGCTTGGTTGCAAATACTGTGTTTTCAGAAGGACGAGGAGGGATCTGAATTCGCCGCGAGGGCGCCTGCGAGACATAACTCTTCCCTCCCAATGGAAAGCCTCCTCCTGCCTCTGATTTATCTGGAAAGCGTGTGCAGTTGAGGCGATTAAACATGGAAACTCCGAAAGTAACAGGAGAACACCGGAACCTCGGGTTTCGTAACGAGAGCTCAGAACTCGCACGATCGTACCGAAAACCGAACGTTAGGCTTCCAGCCCCTGACTCCGCCCACGGTGAGCCTCCTTCTCTCCCGGCCGGCTATCTCTGAAGGAATCAGGTGCTACGAGACGCCAGCCACAAAAACAAAGAGTGGAACCCGCAGAGATGGCCCTGGAGGGGAGCCGAAGCTCCACAGGCACTTGGGGAGAGGGCCGGGGAAGCCCCCGCCTAACCTCTTTCTCCTGCTACCAACATCGGCTCTTTCCTCAGTTACCCCCACAGGCCCCGTGAGTGCACACTTCCCTTGCACACCTACCTGTAAAAAGCAGTTACCTCTGACTTGACCTTAGCACCATCAGGCCTCTTGGTGAGCTCACATCCCACTTTCTACCCCGCCTGCTTATCCCAGCATTCTCTGATCGAATAACAAAAAACCCCCTTTGGATTCGCTTTATTTAAATATGTATTGGAATCATCTTTGGAGACTTAGCCTTAATTAGAAGAACAGAATGTGGTTATGATCTCCTCTCTCAAGTATTTACTTATTTCACTGTGGAACTATTATAGAAAAACAATTTGGAAATAAATCGCCTGAGCTGAAGCCCAGCCAACATAGACACTTGAGGTAAAAGAATTCAGTGTTCAGAGCAGGAAAACCTGAAAAACTGCAGAGGCGTCAGCAGGAAAGAAAATGAAAAAAAGTTAGGCAAATCTGCCGGTCTTTGCAAACTACAAAGGACATCTGAGAAGGAAACAGGCCGCCCCTAACAAGCCTGAATGCCCTAAATCAAGTAGGAATAGCAACGCGAAGGAACACGATACTTTTTCCTTCCGGTTAAGTGTCTCAGCCCCACGCCAGTCACCAATGTTAAACTCCCATGGAATATGATGATAATATATGATAAAAAATATATAGCACAAATTACCTCTCAGACGGGAAGGCAGGGCCTGCGAGCCGGAAGCCCAAGGAGCCTGCTGGTCCACCTGGCTGGGAGCAATACTGGAAGAAATGTGATTGCTGGGTTTTACGAGCAAACCAGAAAGGGAGGGGCCAATCATAAAGCTCAATTTAAATAGGTTTAGATATAATCCGGCTGGGCGTGGTGGCACACACCTATAGTCCCAGCACTGGGGAGGCTGAGGCGGGAGGGTCCCAGGGCTTGAGACCAGGCTAGGCTATAGCCAGTTCAAAGCCAGCCTGAACAACACAGGGAGACCCTGTCTACAAAAAAATTTTTTAATTAAGAAAATAT
>NW_022900934.1:8500012-8506958 GCF_012274545.1 Fukomys damarensis | reverse complement strand
ATATTTAGAGATATTATATATAAGATATATCAGATAACTCTTATATTAGAGATATCTTATATATAATAATATATACATAATCCAGACTTGATTGAATAAATCAACCCTGATCGAGTAAAAAGCACTTGCTTGACTTTAACGCTACATGGCCCTTCGGCCCGGCTCCCTGGTCCCGCCCCTTCTCTAGGACAACTGTGCCTTCCTCACATCTTTCGAACGGGCTGACAAGGCTGGCTGCGCCCGGAACGTTCTCGCACAGGTCCTAGAGGATGAGCTGTCGGGTTAGGGACAGGGCCCAGGGGCAGCCTTGGGCCCTGGACCTGGCCTCCAGCACCAAAGAAACTGCTGGCGCAACTCGGCGCCCCTCTCTACACGTTGCCGCTCCCCCTCCCCGTGGGGGCGTCGGGAAAGCAGGGGAGGAGGCGAACCCGCTCTGCGGACCTCGGATTTCCCCAGCACCCCAGCCGGCGCGTCCCTGGCTTTCACACTGCTGCGCTCTCCTGCGCACAGGGCAGCCCCTGGTCTGCTTTCCTCAGCGCTGGCACCTTCTCCCATCACACGAGAGATCCTCAGGTCACCCCGACTCCCGCTTAAGGGCTTCCTTTTGCCTTGGGGCAAAAAGAATAAACTTCCAAACCGCCTCACCCGGCCTGGGGCTCCGGCCCCTCAGGGCTCTCCGGTTCCCCTCGGTGCTGCGCTTGGCTTGGCTTTGCACCCTTTCTGCCTCTGTCCATCTGTGCTCAGGCTCTCCAGCAGGGTGGCCCTGTCAAGAGCAGCTCTCTGGCCAGGTGTGGTGCGCACACCTGTAATCCCAGCACTCAAGAGGCTGAGGCAGGAGGATTGATGAGAGAGTAATAGTCTTAGGATAGTATTTAATCTCTCAGGTTTCTGTTTCCTTATCTATAAAAAAGGGTATGGCTGAGCTGGGCGTGGTGGCTCACGCCTGTAATCCCAGCCCTTGGGAGGCTGAGACAGGGGGATCGCTGAGGTTCAGACTGGCTTGGGCTACACAGTGAATTCCAGAGCAGTCTGAACTACATAATGAGACCCTGTCTCAGAACACAAAAAAAAGGGGGGGGGTACGGCAAAGGTAAGGATAATACCATTATGTGTATGGCTTATGTAAATATTCCCATTTTGCAAAGACCCTAGATAATTCAATGGAGCTGGGCATGATGGCCCACGCCTGTAATCCCAGCACTTTGAGGCTGAGGCAGGAGGATCACTGTGAGTTCGAGGCCAGCCTAAACTATAGGGTGAAACCCTGTCCCCAAAAAATCAGAAGAACAGGAAAAAAAAAGAATTACATGAGACTGGTAGGCCAGGGTTTAAGGCCTGGCATTGCCCTAGGCGTGGGAGGTAGACCAGTACAGGCTTATCTGCTAGAGGGAGACAGGCAGACACAGAAGGATGGGCTGACTGGAGAGAGGCAGCCAAGCAGACAGACAGCACCGGTCCATTCTGCCGAGGAGGGAGCAGAGAAGCCGGAAGAGGAAGTGAGCCAGGAGCACAGCACCAGGCACAGCGGGAGGGGACAACTCCCCTCCCACATCTGACTTTCCCTCCTTCCAAGCTGGGTTACTTCCTGTCAATCCTAAAGCAGCTCTTCCCTCCCTTCCTGGTCCAGATGCTCAAGTGCCCAGGGCCCACGGCTGCTCCCCTTCTCTGCCATAGGAAGGCGCTAGCACTTGTATTTTCCCACCCAAAGTGCATCTCCACCTGCTGACACCATCTTCCAGGTCCCTGTGTCAGATCTCCCCTCCCAGAACGCACACAGCCGCAGCTCTGAGCAGTGCCATCCATCTTTCCGAAATTCAAGTCTGATTATTTCTCAACTCTTTCAAAATACCTAAAATTGTCTCTCAGAATGAAAACAAAATTCCTACCAGGCATGGGAGCATGCTAGCCCGGACAACTGAAAGCAGGAGGATCACAAGTTCGAACCTTGCCTGGGCCATTTAACGATTTCTCAGAAAAACAAATTTTTAAGGGGGTAGGGATAGAGATGCAGCTCAGTGTGAAGGCCACGGGTTCGATCCCCCGCATGGCGACAGAAACCCATCAGTCCTGATGCCCATCCACAGGGAGGCTGTGTGGAGACTGCGGGTTAAGCCCTGAGAGGACTGGGAGGCCAGAACGGAAAAGGAAGAAAACCTCAGAGACCACTGAACCTCAGGTGTTTCTTCCTCCAGAGCTGAAGTGTCTTCACTTCACGAACACTGGCGCCTCTGCCAGTGCCGAGGGCACGGGGCTATGGGGTCCCGGCGCTGGACGGAGCTCCCCTCCCCAGTCTTCACCCCCTGTGGTACGGAGGCTCGGGCCGGTTCATTAATGCCTGAGGTTACGCAGCTCACACCTAATGCCCCATTTTCCAGACTACACTGAAGCCAGTGGGCCACTGGAACTCCAAGGTGAACCCCAATCGAACCCCAGCTCCGGTGCCAAGGTGATTTTCCTCAGTCCTAAAAATCCACACAGGGGCAGGCTGCATCCCTCCCCGCCCCTCTCCAGCTAGCAAGGCGGCTCCCTAGCTGGCCCCGGGCTGGTTCCCACCTGCCAGAGGTCCTCCAGAGCTGTTGTAGGTGGACCTTTCCACCTCCCTCATCCCCAGCAGATTGCAAAGCTCCCCGAAAGTAGGAAGAAAGGTCACACAAGTGTCTGTCCTAACAGCAGTTAGCATAGAGCCTGCTGCATATTGCTAAGAGGCAATAAATGTTTCTAAAATTAAAATATGCTGTACTAAAGATGCTGTTCTTTCCAGGCCTTCCTCTCCTTGCCCCTCCAAGCTAATTAGTAAAAATCCTAGCAGTCCTGCCACTCCTGTGTCTCAAATGCACCTTGTCCTTTAGGGTCCCACATCCTTGTCTTGTCCTCTCTGACCTGTACGTCTCGAGTTCCTGTCTTCTCCAGTGCTGGTCCTTGTAGCCCACAGTATTTCTCCCTGGATCCAACTAAGAACCATCTTGAGGGTGCCCTGTACGAAAAGCTCCTGTCACCAAACCACAGTTCACTTTCGGAATGCCAGGGTATAAAGCAAAGCATGACCCCGGCCAACCTTGCAGCCTGAGTCATCCACTAAGCCTGTACTGACCACTCCTTTTCCCAAGCAACCTGACTAAGTAATCATTAGAGAGAGGCTCAAAACAACTGAGACTCCTACCCTCCTAGAGCTTCTCTTTGACATGAGAAACAGACGTTGGCAAAATTCGAACACAAATAAATAGATCAGTAGTCACAGCATCGACCCTGCAGAAGTAATCTCCCATACAGGAGGATGTTCCATTCATTTCTAATAGCAATTGGAAACAAATACAGATTCATCGAAAGGAAAATGGCCACAGATAGTAATGGAACAGACGCGTTTTAGAGCAGCAGGTGGACGCCATGAAATAGTAGTGTTGCTTCTTTGCCTGGGGATGGATTACTAAAATTGATCCACAGAAACCGTGCTGCTTTTGTTTACAAGCACACCCAACATTTCCTGAAGGAAATATGTAAGTGTGCACACTGTTTATGTAGGTATAGACTGTACATAAAGAGAAAAAACACCTAACAAGTATTTACATCAATGTGTAAGTAAAAATTGGGAAGACGCATACCAATTTTTTTTTTTAGTACTAGTGATTGAACTGAGGGCCTTTACACTGACCTACATCCTCAACCATTTTTTATCTTTTGAGACATGATTCTAAATAAATGTTGGTAATTTTTTATTTATTTATTTGTTTGTTTTTGTAGAGGGGATCAAGGCAAGAATGCTGGCAATTTTTTAATGTGCCAAGGAACCAGGACAGTTTGGCAGTGGCTAAATGTTTTGATCCTTTTATATGTAAAACATATAGTTTTACCTAATTAAAAATCAGTTGCCAGCCAGTATCGGTAGCACATGCCTATACACCAGCACTCCGGGAAGCTGAGGCAGGCAGGCAGGATCACAAATTCAAGTCCAGCCTGGGCAATTTGGCATCTTGGGGAGATGTCGCGACATTTTTTAAAGTTTTTTTTTTTTGCGGGGTGGGGGGACCAGGTGTGGTGGTGCACGCCTGTAATCCTAGCACTTGAGAGGCTGAGGCAGGATCACCTCGAGTTCGCCTGGGCTACATAGCAAGACCCTGTCTCAAAAAAATAAAAAAAATCAATTGCTATAAATATAATTACATGAACTAAGCTAGACACAGAAAGACAAATGCTGCACGATCTCCCTGACAGGCCCAATCTGAAGAGTCACAGCAGGGAGGTCTGGAGTGCCAGGCATGGGGCCCACGCCTGTAAGCCAGCACTCTGCGAGGCTGCAGCAGGTCTGCAAGTTCGAGCCCAGCCTGGGCACCTCAGTGACTTCTTAGGGAGACCCTAGAAGTGGTGAATGTTTATTAGCTTTACTGAATCACTCTGCAGTGCATGCCTGGATTGCAACATGGCATCGTACCCCCATAAACAGATACAACTGTGATTTTCCAAGGAGAATGAATAAAGA
This sequence comes from Fukomys damarensis, assembly GCF_012274545.1. Taxonomy (NCBI): domain Eukaryota; kingdom Metazoa; phylum Chordata; class Mammalia; order Rodentia; family Bathyergidae; genus Fukomys; species Fukomys damarensis. Next base: position 8,502,484 of record NW_022900934.1, on the reverse strand, counting down.
ATTTTTAAACGTAACTACAAACTATGTAAAATACCCTGGGGAACAGAAAATGACAAGTAGAATTTTTGATCACCATTTGATAAACTGCTGTGTAGCCAGCCCTCTCCTGGGCTGCCAGCCCCACCCTTCCACCCTTCCCAAAGATAGGGGTATCACAACTATGCAAAATTCAACCCCCATCCAGGCGCCGCCCCGCCCAGGCCTCCCCCAGCTCAGGGATGGCAGTGGGACCTCCACTGTCTCTGCAAGAGCCCTGGATGGGTGCATCTGCCTCATCGCCCTGCACAGAAGGGCAGGCCAGTCCCTCCAGATCACAATGCCAGCACACAGGAAAGAAGCGTTCACTGTTCTATTCAATTCCATAAATATGCTCCCTGGATTTTTCATTCACCCACCCATTCAGTTCTCACTCCACTGTACGTGTATGGGGCATTTTGTTTTGTTTTTGCATTGCTGAGTATCAAACCCAGGGACTTACACATGCTAAACAAGCATCCTACCACTGAGCTATGTACCCAGCCCTTTTTGGTTTTGTTTTGGGTACCAGGGATGAACTCAGGACCTTGTGCTTGTGAGGCAGGAGCCAGCACCAGATCTAAACCCCTGGGCTTTTTTTTTTTTGGTACCGGGGATCGAACTCAGGTCATTGTGCTTTTTTTTTTTTTTCTTTTGTTTTTTTGAGACAGGCTCTCAATATGTAGTTCAGACTGCTCTGAAACTCACTGTGTAGCCCAGGCTGGTCTTGAACTCGCAGCAATTCTCCTGCCTCAACCTCCCGAGTGCTGGGATTATAGGCGTGCACCACTATGCTGGGCCCCCTGTTTTTTTTAAATTTTTGAGATGATCTCTTTCTTGCTAAATTGCTCAGGCTAGCCTTGAACTGTCAATCCTCTTTTTCTTTTTTTTTCTTTTTTTTCTGAGATAGGGTCTTGCTACATAGTCCAGACTGGCTTTGAACTCACTAGTCCAGGCTGGCCTCAAAACTCACACTGATCCTCCTGCCTCAGCCTCCTGAATGCTGGGATTCCAGGCATGTGCTACCACACCCAGGAATGAATTTACACTTCTCTCAGCCTCCTAAGTAACTGGGATTACCACAAACATCTGGACTCACACCGGCCTGAATTATTAAGTGACTTACTGAATTACTGATATAGCAGGAATAACCCGGATAATCTCCTTTGCTGAAACCACTCATACTCATATGCACCCAATTTTTAAGTTACTTCTACAAATGCTAACAGTAAGAAGTGAAGGGATAAGGGTTTCGAGAAAATAGAGCAATTTATCAAGCCCATGCCATGGGCCGGAGTCTCCGAGTCTCAATTCCACATCTGGTTTATATCATGGGTTCATTAGTTCTCAGAATAACTCCTATATTTAAATCCACTCATAAGATGGGCGTGGTGCGCACGCCTGTAATCCCAGCACAAGGCCACTAAAGCAGCATTGAGAATTCTAGGCCAACCTGGCCAAGCCGGGAGACCCAGACTCAAAAATCAGGCCCAAACAATAGCTGTTGGGTGTGGCAGTATGCACCCATAATCCCAGAGTTTTGGGAGAATCAAACTCAGGAAAAAGAAAAAGCTGGGCGTGGTAGCTCACGCCTGTAATCCCAGCAAGCGGAGGCTGAGGCAGGAGGAATTGGGGCTGCCAGTTCAAGACCAGCCTGGGCTACATAGTGAGTTCCAGGACAGTCTGAAGTACAGTGAGACCCCGCCTCAGAAAACATTAAAATACACCGAAGTAAAATGGCCACGGACGTAGCTCAGTATGAATGCCTGGGGTTGGGTGTCAGTACTACAAAAATAATAACGATAATAATAATAAACAGTACATAAGTCCATTCTCAGAAAACAGGCCACTTGACTAACATTCTTACCAACCTCTACTTGCTCTACAACCTAAAGAAGGGGGTCCGTCTTCTAGTCCAGATCCAGTCCCAAACCCCACAGACAGGGCTATGGGGTGCACAGCAGGGCTCCCTCCCCGCCCAGCAGGGTTATCCTGGCCAACTCTGCCTGTCCCCCGGGGGCTGCTGGTGAGGCTTGGGGGCGGCCGACACACAAGGCCGGGGCTAGTAGGGCTGGCTAATGTCACACAGACCCTGGGTGGGGTTCCCCAGCACCCCAAACCCGGTGGGACCCCACAGATGCGTTCCTACCCGATGCGGGGAGCTGCCAGGTGCTTCTCCCCGTAGACAGAGGAGCGGGGTGCACAGGGCAGGCGAAGGGAAGAAACCTTCACAGTGGAGCCGGACTTGCCTCCTACAGAACGCAGGGCGCTGAATCACCAGCCCGACCGCCCAGGGCAGCAGAGCAAGTGGAATTCCTCCACGACCACACCTGGATGGGGGCATCCTCCGGGAGGGCCGGAGACCCCCGTGCCATCTGCTGCCGCGGAGGCCCTGCCAGGCCACCAGGGGACCAAGGTGAGGCCGCAGGCCGAGGGCCGAATTTATGCTCCGGGTCA
>NW_022900934.1:8496621-8499948 GCF_012274545.1 Fukomys damarensis | reverse complement strand
GGCGGGGGCCACACCCTTGCCCAGCGCACTAGAAAGACGTTTAGGCCAGCGATTGGCCCGACCCGCCGGTCTCCCCACCTGAGCCCTCCGGCTTTCGTTCAACGGTTTTCTCCCAGACCGGAAATGGCCAGATTCTGCAAGGACCTCCCAGGCTCACATCCTGGGCATCCCTGGCCTCACCTGTGTGGGGGCCCTGTCACCACGGGCTCTCGGGCTCCGGGTGTGGAATGGGTTCATCACCTGGAGCCTTAAAACAGCGCCTGGCACGAGGCATCAAACAGAATTCCCTCTGCAGGGTTCGTCCTTCCAGAACAGCCCTCGGAAACATCCCTCTGGCTCCATTGACAGCTTAAAAAAAAAAGTGGTTAGCACATTTTGTTGACATATTTTTACAAAGACCAAGCCAGCCTGTCCTCTTAAAAATATCTTTAAGAGATTATGTGTTGTCCCCACTTCTTTGAGGGACCTTTACATCACTGAGAGGAACAAAAACATAAGGCAAGGGAAAATGGGACGGACCACCTTCCCCGAACTCTTTCCACAAGAGACAAAAAGGAGTTAAAAATTCCGGTGCTGGGCTTTTTAAGAAACAAGAGCCATTCTGCTAAGTATTTTCTTATCAGTTCCTTTCCTCCCCTCTCATAAACAACACTAAGAGTTTTTCTTTCTCCCCGCCTTAAAAAAAAAAAAAAAAAGATCTGAATATAAACTCCTCCAAACCAAAACGGTTGAAAGACTTGTAACCCAGAGGATAGACTCCTTTAAAGAAAGTAAGAATGCCATGGACAGAAATAAGCAGTTTTCTTTGGGGTCTGGGAGCATAAAATGGCTCAGTCCTAATCTTGGTTACCCTGCGGGGCGGGGCGCTTCGTTTACGGGAATCCCTAAATTTGCTGAGTTTTCAGCCGTATTTTGTGCAGTACCAACTCGGCCATGTGTAAACATTAAGTTATTCCGCTGAAAAAAGGAGAAGGAGAAGACAACGAAGAGGAAGAGAGGGCGACCTGTCTCGACTACCTTATTCAAGACGGGCAGGGAGGCCGAGGCCGGCGCCCTCCCGCTCCGGGAGGGGAGGAAACTCGCATTACCACGTTTTCGACAAGTCCGCCGGTTTCCTCCTTTAATCAGAGCTGCTCTGTGGGTGTTTGCAGTGTGCGCATGCCATGTTTTTATAGCTATAAAAAATGCGTATTTCTTTATTTTGAGATGATTGTGACCATGTGACAAACAAGCCAGATAGGGCTTGAGGGGCGCCGGGAAAAGCCCGCCTTTAAACATTTTAACGGCTAGCTCAGGCTGTGGGAGCGGGAGTGTGAACTCTAAACTCAGATGTTTGGCTGCAGCAAGCAAGACTACTCCTGGAATTATAAATCCTAAGGAAACAGCCCTTACCAAGGAACAGGGGTTACGAGCAAAAATGTTCATGACAAGATTTACTAAAAGGAGAAGAAAATACAGGGAGACAAATGCAGGTGTGATTAATCAATCATCCAAGTTATCCCCACACTATTGCAAACACCAATTTTTAAATTAAAACTTTTTTTTTTTTGAGACGGTCTTGCTAGGTAGCCCAGACTGGCCTTGAACTCATGATCCTCCTGCCTCCCCATGTGCTGGGATTATAGGTGTGTGCCACCACACCTGGCAGAATTTTATTTTTAGAGTTTGAAAAAGAAACCACTGGAAAATAGTTATAATAGCAAGTGGAGAAGCCAAGATGCACAGTCATCTTTTTGATATGCTGCAAATATTTCTTACTAGTAATCAAAAAGGCTGGATGTAAATATAATATAATATATGTAAATACAATAAAACCATTAAAATTTTTTATCGGGGAAATTTCAGTAGGAGTTGGCTATTTTGTGGCATCAAGAAATTTATAACTCATTAGCTGTAATAATGGCTACTTGGATTATTAGGGAATAATTTAGAGATGTATATGGAAACATATAGGAGAATTGTGATATATTAGAATATTCAAATTTATAACACTTTATTTTGTATTTATTTTTGAGGCAGGGTCTCCCTTTGTAGTTGAGGTTGGCCCTGAACTCACTATATAGCCCAGGCTGACCTTGAACTCACAGAGGTTGTCCTGCCTCTGCTTCCTAAGTGCTGGGATTACAGGCATGGGTCACCATGCCGGGTTTGTAACCATTTAGCAAAGGAAAAAAAAAAAGAGAATTGAAGCAAATGTAATTAAACATCTGGTGATGACAGAAGTGGATTTGGGTATAAAGGGGTTCATTGTACTATTTTTACTATTCTACTTGAGTCCATTTCAAAAAATGTATAAATATTTTCAACTGTGTTCAGTAATGGATGTGCATGACCTTTTCTCTACTTCCTGTTTTTCTCTAATTATTTTCTATACTATGCCTATACTACCTCCAAAATGAAACAAATTAACATGTATTTGACCAACAAGAAATTGAAAATATGACCTCAAAGTCCCAAGGCTGTTTTAATCCCTGCGTAATTCCAGCCCGTCCCAGGGGTCTCCAGGAAGCCTGGACACCCTAAAATACGAGCTCGCAAACGCTCAAATTTTCTTTAGGGTAGCCCCGTGCTATCTGAGATTGGGCTGTAACTATGATCAGCTGATAAAAAAAAAAAAAAGGCCAGCTGCAGCAACCTGTGAAGATTAGGAACCATTTAAAAACACACATACACACACGCTCTCTTCTTGCCTCTTGTTAAGTGGCAGGAGCCTCCGGCTTTGTTTCTAAAGTTTCATGCGCTAATCGTGTAAGCAGCAGCAGGCCTTGCTCTGCATACCGCCGAGCTGACTCAGAAGGAAGGCTCCACATTCCTGAATTAGCAGCCCCAGAGCTGCACTTCCGGCAGCCACCGAGTCCCCACTTCAGCGGTGGGGGCGGCTCTGCACACCCCCACGGGTTTACCTAGATGATTTTCAGGCACCCTAGAAACACAGAAAGTGCCTTTTTTTTTTTTTTAATGTGATCTGACGTTGTTTTGCCCTCTTCTATTTTTAGTCCGTGACACTCTATTCTCTTGTATGTGGACGTTTACAGGATGAAGATGTCCTGGTGCTTTGGGTCCCAGGAATCCCCAGTGGATTCTGAAAGGCCGGGTGAAGGCAAAATAGATGAACGCTTGACCAGCCTGAAAACACAGCATTCTTGGTTATCCCTAGGCAGAACATTCAAAGTGCTGGGCCAGAAGGTTTTTTTTTGGTGTGCCAGTTACTGAAATTAAATTTATTGTTTGTATTACAGTTCCCTGACAAAATTCGAACGGGAGGTACCAGTGTGAAGCTGTCAAATTCTCAGGAAACAGATCATCATACTCCTCCTCCCCCCTCCC
>NW_022900934.1:8435872-8487439 GCF_012274545.1 Fukomys damarensis | reverse complement strand
CCCTCTCCCCTCCCCCCCTTCCTCCACCATCACCGCCACCAACTTGGAAAGATTGGATTTAACTTCAACAGCTTTCAGCAATGTAGAAAAACCCTAAACGGGAGATTGACAAATATGACAGACCTTTTTTGGTAAACTATGTGGAAAACATCATTTTCCCTCTCCCCTCCCCCCCTTCCTCCACCATCACCGCCACCAACTTGGAAAGATTGGATTTAACTTCAACAGCTTTCAGCAATGTAGAAAAACCCTAAACGGGAGATTGACAAATATGACAGACCTTTTTTGGTAAACTATGTGGTAAAAACATCATTTCTGCATGAATGCTGAGTGATCCCAAATGTTTTCCTACCTATTCTCCTAACCTTCTCCTGCCTCCACTTCCCTGCTGGGATTATGGGTGTGTATTTATTACTTACCTTGCAGTACTGCAAGCTGAGTCCAGGGCCTTGAACATGCTACACGGTAGGCTCTCCTACTGAGCTTTTAATTTTATTTTACTTGGGGGGAAGTACTGGGGATTGAACCCAGGGCCTTCCCACTGAGCTACACCCACGGATCCTTTTTTATGTTTATTTTGAGACAAGATCTTTGAGTTGCTAAATTGTCCAGGCTCACCTTGAATTTGCAGTCCTCCTGATTCGGCTTCCCAGAGTGCTGGGATTGTAGGAGCGCATGATGTAGTGGGGGGGATTTGTTTGTTTACCAAGAGTGTGTTTCAATTTACTGTATGTAACCTAACAAAAATGTGGTCATAATTTACCAGATATAGAAATATGATTTAAGTAATAAAAGAAAATTCAGTTTCAAGAGAATAAGTTTACATAGCTTGGGGAGGGCACCAGGGATCAAACTCAGGACCTTGTGCTTGCAAGGCAGGTGGCAGAACCACTGAGCTACATCCCTGGCCCTACATTCTCAATGTACTTTTACTTTTCTTCAAGATGTGAACTGGGCCGGGGACTTGATCCCTGGTACAAAAAAAAAATGTAAAACCAAGTCCAGTTTCTATGTAGTAAGCGAACTATAGTCTAATAAATCAGATTTAGGTGATTGTTTTTTTAGATGTGTATGTTTGTTCTTTAGTATATATTTATATGGAGAGAGATCTACCAATTGTAAACTGTGGTTTATTTTAAAGGAAGGGGATAAAACAGAATGAGAGAAATCTTTATACTATACTTATATATTCACAAAGCAGAGCATCTCATGTTTAAAATACTTTTTCATTCTTAGTATATTTGCCCAACCAATTTCTATTTTGGACCTCACTAGAATTACATTTTACTCATTTGTCTAGAACACAGAATAAGAGGTAGTCTTCAGTTTTAAAAAAATCAAATAAAAACTATTTGGCTTTTAAATAAGAGTATAGCCAGGTTTGGTGGCACATGTCTGTCATCCCAGGGCTAAGGAGGCTGAGGCAGGAGTATCACCATGAGTTCAAGGCCAGCTTGGCCTCAAAAAAAAAGAAGAGGGAGAGAATATAGATATTTAAAAACCCATAGGCAGGCTGGGGATTTAGCTCAGTGGCTTTGTGCCTGCCTCACAAGCACAAAGTCCTGAGTTCGATCCCTAGAACTAGGAAAAAAAAAAAATAGGCAAAGAAGAAAGCATAGGAGAAAAGAATCCAAGATACAGCAGAATATGTCGGGACATTCTGGTGGCACCTCCCAGAGTTCAAAAGGGTCATAGTTTTGAGCCCAGCCTTGGCAATTTAACAATTTAGTGAGACCTTGTCTCAAAATAAAAATTTTAAAAGGGCTGAGATATAGCTCACTGAAAAGGCCCTGGATTCAGTCTTCAATGCCATAAACAGTTAAATAAAATCCATGGCTTCATACCCCCAAGATAAAGCAAGCCTGCCACTATGGTTTTAAGAGGAAGCCAAGAGAGATGTACACAGGAATTTTATATCTGCTGAAGTCTTCTCTGTCCTCTGAAGGTGTCTGGTAGAGCTATCCTTAAAAAGCTACCCTTACTTCTGACCCCAGAAAATTAGGAATTGTTTCTAACAATGTATGATAATTGTAATAAAAAAGTCTATTTAAAGCTGGGCATGGTGGCACACCCCTGTTATTCTAGCACTTGGGAGGCTGAAGCAAGAGGATAACCACAAGTTCAAGGCTAGCATGGGCTACTTAGTGATTTCAAGGCCAAACTGTCTTAGAGGGACCCTGTCTCAAAAGAAAAAATAAATAAATAAATAAATGCATTGCATGCACACCTGTAGTTCTAGCTACTCAGGAGGTTGAGGCAGGAGAATAATGAGTTAATGAGATCAAGGCCAGCCTGGGCAATTAATGGAATCTCAGTCTCAAAATAAATAAAAATACATAAATTTTTTTTCACACACACACACACACACACACACACACACACACACACGTTACACTTCCACTGAAATACATTTTTGACTGGGGATGTAGTCCAGTGGTAGAACACCTAGTAGCATGTACAAAGCCCTGCTGGGTTCCAGGCTCAACACCAAAAAGTAATAAACAAGTAAGCTGGGCGTGGTGGTACACGCCTCTAATCCCAACCTTAGGAGGCTGAGGCCCTATCTCAAAAAAGGAAAATATAGGGCCAGGGATTATTAGCTCAGTGGCACCTCATCTGACTCCCAAGCACACAAAGTCCTGAGGTCCTGAGTTCGATCCGTGGTACTGCAGAGAAAAAGAATTTTTTAAGTTAAATAAATAAATATTATGCTTGTGCGCATGCACACGCACACACACACACACACACACACACAGGTTGAGCTTTTGGTAACGTAGAGACAACAGTTTGTCTCTGTCTCTGTTTCCCTGTACATTACAAGACTGACAATTTATGAAAGATGTCTCACTAATAAATATTGCTTTCTTGCTGGGCTGGTGGCACACATCTGTAATCCCAGGATGAGGATCCCCACAAGTTCAAGGCCAGCCTAGACTATAGAGTGAGACCACCCTATCTCAAAATATTAAGGTTTTTTAAAGTTTTACTTTTGTGGTAGTAAGGATTTTGTGACAGAGGACACTGAGCTACTTCCCTAGCTCTTTTTATTCTGTTTGAGTCAGGGTCTCACTAAATTGTCCAGGCTGGCCTAGAACTTGCCCTCCTCCTGCTTCAGCCTTCTGAGTAACTGAGATTACTGGTATGTGTCTTCATGCCTAGTAAATTAACATGTTATCTCTAGGGACACAACAGCATTTCAGAGTTGTTTTTCCTTAAAGTAACTGAAACATTGCTCTGTGGTTGAATACTTGCCTAGAACACCATAAGGCCCTGGGTTGAATCCCATTGTCAAAAATAAAGTAATTTTTATAAAAATAGTAAGTAGCATGGGCCCCAGTACCAAAAAAATAAAGTAGCATTGGGCTGGGGATTTAGCTCAGTGGTTCTGCTGCCTGCCTTGCAAGTGCAAGGACCTGAATTTGATCCTCTGTACAAAAAAAAAAGCACACACACACACACACACACACACACACACACACACACTGTGGTTCTGCTGCCTGCCTTGCAAGTGCAAGGACCTGAATTTGATCCTCTGTACAAAAAAAAAAAGCACACACACACACACACACACACACACACATATGATCGTTAACATAAGGAGACAAATCTTTTAACTTCAAAGAAATCAAGATTGGCATAAAGTTGTTCTTACTAATATTTAGGTGACATTACTCGTACATCAGTGAGCATTTTGTTTTCTTCTGTTGTTTTTTTGGACAGGGTGTCACTGTACAGTTCAGGCTGGCCTTGAATCCACTCTCTAGTCCGGGCTGGCCTCAAACTCACTGCAATGCTCCTACCTCAGCCTCCTGAGTGCTGGGATTACAGGCGTGCGCCACCACCCCAAGCATCAGTGAGCATTTTTCCTCATAAAAAAGATGATATCCAAATTCACTCTCAAATTGTTTCCTCCCTTTCCAGGACATTAGACAACCATTTGTGTCTTCCTCTTACTTTTCTCAAAATATCCACAATGTTGTGCCTCTCTTCATTCTCTAGGAAGGCAGGAAAACACTATGAATCCATTAAGGAAACTCTAGAACTTGAACCTGTGATCACACAAAGCTTTGGGGCTGCGTTCAAACAGCTCAGTGGTGAGGTACCTGACTTACGACCCTAGCCCTGGGTTGGATGCCCAGCACTGTAACAAAAAAATAGCAACAATGCAAAGCTGCTAGTGTGAAGGACCTAAGGTTGCCCCATCAGCCAGTGCTGCGTATTCTGTCGTGCTTGGTTTACACGGAATCCAGGAGAATGGGCTCACTGGACTTACTGAAATAATCTTAGCAAACTTGTGCTGGTCTGGGTTCAAGCACTGCTGCTCGGCCCTGCCATCCGGGCCTGCTGCTGCGGTGGCTTAGATAGCAGCCTGCCGCCTCCTGGCCTGGCCGATACTGCCCGTCTATCAGCACATCTTCACTCGGTTGATTTCCTTAGTCACACACTGGCCGTTGACTGAGATGTTCTCAGTGGTACCTCGTGCGACGATAACAAATGGTTACATGGGGATGCAAAACAACTATGTGCTCTTTCTTTGAGGGGGGGACTAAAATGGTTTTCTGTTTCTTCCATTTTTAGCAGTTTTTTAAAAGAAGAGGTCTGATTTTTTGTTTTAATCTCTCCTGGGATGCTTGAATTCTTAAGTCTTTTGAAAACATTTTACATTTTCTGACAGCCAGCTATACTTATTATCATCTACACTTCCTAAGATTGAGAAAAGAAGAGCAAGCTAGTGAGATTTGGCAAATAATTGGGCTAATCTGACAAGGAAACATGTTGTTTCGGTACTGGGGGTTGAGTGCCATCCACGGACGTAAACCATGAGTGTCCAGAATAAATGCAGACTGGTCGTGGTGGAGGCTGTGATGATAAATCAGAATTATTAGGGACCCTCCACGACAAGCCAGGAGAACCTCGTCATGCTGTCTGGTTCTGCCATCTCTCAAACACAAGAGCTCTCAGGTTTTACAAAGTGGCTTAGAAAAAAAGATCAGAGGACAGGCAGTCTAGTATGCGATGTGCAGTTCTCACAAACAACTATTTTGCTTTGGTGACTAAAAAGCTTTACCTAACCATTTCAGAAAATTAAAACTCTGGTGCAGAGCCAACCTCAGAGAGAGGAGAGGACCAGGTCCTGGGCAGCCACAGGTGAGGAAGTGACTTTTCTGTGTGTGTCACTTTAGAGCAGGACCATATTTTGTCATTGTTTTATGTGCTGGCAATGGGACCTCGGGTTTCCAGCATCCCAGGCAAGTGCTCGGCCACTCGGAATCTTCTTTTGCTTTGCAGTGCCGGGCAGTGAACCCAGGCCCTTTCCATCAGCTGGGCTTGGACTTGCCATCCTCCTGCCTCAGCCTCCCAGAGAGCTGGGATCCCAGGCGTGCGCTACCACAACCAGCTTCTTTGTGGTTCCTACTCTTAGCATTTTTCACTCCTCTGGACATGGTGGGAGGGTGGCAAGTCAGCTCTTGGGAAGGGGCCTGAAGGTCCCATTGCTGTAATTCCAAGCATGAGATGCAATGGGGTACTACTCTACCATAAAGAATGACACTTTAAATCATCTGTAGAAAATAGATGCACCTTGAGACTGTAATGCTAAGTGAAATACATCTGACACAGGTTAAATATCAATGGTTTGTCTCATGTAAGAAAACCAAGGTATAAATAATTTAACGAGAAAAAATATAAGATAGATGACAGGAAATAAGGAGGTAGACCTACAGATGGGAAGGGGGTCTAGGGATGGAGGGAGGGTAAGGAGAAGACAGGAAGAGGTTCCAACTCCCCATGTTGACTGTATTCATTAGGTATCACAAATACGTATTAATAAAAAAAATTTAGGGCCAGAGATGCAGCTCAGTGGCGTAGCACCTGCCTGGCAAGTGCAAGGTCCTGAGTTCAATGCCTGATATATAAAAAAATCTTTTTTTAAAAGTGGAAATGGCTACTGTGTGCTCCAGGCATGGGCACCTCCCAAGACAGCCCAGCATCTCCAGAGTGACCCCAAAGCTGAGAGGCTTCCGTTGTCCTCCCACACGTGATGGGCTTAGGCATTTCCTGGATGAATTTATTTCAATCCATCCCTGGGTAAGCACAGACTTCTCTTGTCTTGTTAGATCCTGAAATATCTCCTTGCTTGGAGGAGCAACTGCCCCAGAAAGTGTTTCCTTCTGGGACACAAAACAAATCAAGTGTATGCATGGATGGAAAAAGGGAGGAAAAAAAAAAAAAAGATGCAGAGTTTGAGTCTTTCTTCAAAAGCTGTGACAGAGGATTAGAGTTTTAACTCACGGGAGGGAATGCTGCCCAGGAGTGGAATTTGGATCCCCAGGAGAGGAGCCAAAGTGGGCACTGCTCTCCTGGAGTCCCCTATTCCAGTGTCTGGGACCCCCATAATCCTCAGTCCAGCAACCACAGTAACAGAATCAGTCCTGACCTAACAAGACAGTTCCAAATGACAAAAGGTTTGATTGCAGCCAGATGTGCCTGTAATCCCTGGACTCTGGAGGCTGAGGCAGGAGGATCCCCAAGAGTTCAAGGCCAGCCCCAGCACACAGTGAGTTCAAGGCCAGCTTGAACTACATAGCAAGACCCTGTCTCGGGGAAAAAAAAAAAAAGGTTCATTGTGCAATTTTCCAGGTAAGGTGAGCTGGCGCTGGGGCATGTTTGCTCTCTACACTGGGGAAATGCTTCTAGGGAGCTGGGATTTTCCCGCACTCAGCGCTTTCTGCCTGAAAACTGTGGCACCTTTTCTGGAAACTGGGTTCGAAAACATGTGGTACAAGTGTGTATTTTTTTTCCTCCTCCCACTTCTGCTCTAAAGACAAGGTAAACCTGTATGCAAATAGATTCCACAGTAACATTCTCAACTTCATTTATGGAATTCCGTCTTCCCCATAGATTGAGCCCATCTGTAGATTTTCAACCGTAGAAACACTGACTGCACCGATGAATCAGCTGAGACTTCTGCGCTTTTAGCTCTGAAGGTAGAGTCAGCTGGAGTCCTGAGGGGGAACGGGTGTCTTCCACACTAACACTTCAGTCCTGGCTACACAGCATTTTTCTTCAATTCTCAAATGGAAATGAGGGCTGTGGGTTGGTCTGCACTGCAGGAAGGCCTGGCTGGGTTCGCCTCGCAGCACGGCATAAGAAATGAAAACAAAACTGACATGTGTTCCAATGGCTGAAAGATAGTTAAAATATATCTAGTAACAGATTTCAAGTATTCAAGAAATATATTGTATAACATAGCTATTCTATGAAAAAGTAAATGACAAGCTAAATAAATGAGTTTTTTGAAGAATAAAAAGTTTGTAGGTTGAATAGCTTATAAATTAAAAAAACAAACAAACAGAGGCGATCTCGATTCTCTTCTCAGGGGGACAGGAAACGGTGCCGGAGGAAGTGCGGGCCGGTGTATCTTTCAAGCAGCACAGGCAGTGGAGTGAATGGGATTCCTCTGGAAGCCGTTAGAGCCGGGGCTGCATCCAGGGAGCTGACAAAGCTCTTCGATGTTTCAAACTTTCTGCAATGCCGAGTTCCTCATCAAAGCCAACTACTGCACTTTTCCAAAAGGAAAGACTGAGTCATTCATGAAATGATCTAAGATTTCCAAACTTGCTTACACCCTTTTTTTCCCCGCCTCCTTCCCTACCTATGCCAAAAGCAGGCTCCACAAAGCCAACCAGTAACCGGGGCCTAAATCGGGGAGCCGACCCCGTCCCGCCTTCCGGGCCGGCTCTGCGCCTCCCCCGCACCGCCCCCAGTGGGGTTGGGTCGCCGCCTCGGCAGGGCCTGTGATGAACCAGCTCGAGCTGGCGTCCGGCCTCCCCTGGCCGGCCTCCAGGTTTCCTGTGTTACTGCAGATGGGTGTGAGTCCGGGGCTGGCCGGATCCTGGAGCCAGCCTTCCAGTTTGGCAGAGCAGGGCCCAGAACTGGAGGGTGCTGGGCCAGGAAACAGCCGGGACTTCTCCATCCTCTTATCAGGACTGTGTGGTGCCAGGAATAAACTGGACGTGGTTTCAACCAGGGGCACCTTGATCTTCTTTCTTCCCTGTGGAGGGAGGACCCTTGACTTACGAACTCGGTCGGCTCCCGAGGGCTGGTTGTAAGTCAATACAGCTGAGATCTGGATGTTTCCCTGGGTATTCGTTATAGATAAGAAGAGGCAGATGAAGCTTCCATTAACCTGATTAGCCCAAGTTGTTCGCATGTCAGTTTGTTAGCACGTCAGGTCAGTTGTAACCTGAGGGTCCATTGTACTTTTTTTTTCCAGTGCTGGGAATTGAACTCAGGACCCTGTGCTTGCCAAGCAGACACAGTGCCCCTGAGCTACACCCCTAGCCTGTGTACTTTTTTAAAAAACGCCGTTTTATCCAAAGATAAACCTGCACAGGGAGAATGGGTATTTATTGGAAATATTACATATATTATACCCTGAATATATGCAGAACATCCACAGGGCACTTAGAAAAGGTGTCCAGCACCGTTTGTAGTCAGGGAAATACAAATTAAATCACCATGGAATACACCCACCAGAATATCTAAAAGTAACAAAAAATTCCAAGTGCTGGTGAGGACATGGAACAACCAGGACGCGTATACAGCATAAATGTATACCTACTGGGAACTTTCCTTGGCAGTGTTTACATGTGTGTATTGATTATCTAACAATTCCACTCTTAGCCAGGTTCACAATAGAAACAGGCAAAAAGCTGGAAGCCACCTAAATATCTATTGATACTGAGATGAATCGATGACTTGTGGCATATGTACGAAATGAAACTCTGAAAAACACCATCTTAGACAAACTCACTAAAGTTAAACCGTGAGAGTTTCTGGAAAGCCACTTGGAAGACCCTGTGCCAAACAACTGCTACTCCATTTAGATCAATCAGGCAGACGAAGCACTGTTTGGATTCAAACGACCCAGGAAAGCCTGGCGTTGTGCCTTTTCACACGGCACCTAAGTCTGCAGCGCGCTGCTCAGAGGATTTCATAGCTACATTATCTTAAGGCGACTCTGCAAGAAGAAGTGGGTGGAGGAGAAGGTCAGAGGAGACCGTGGCCTTGGAAAGGTCAAGTTAAAATGGCTCAGAGCCACCTTCACTCCAGGGTCCAGGACAGATCTGGAACCTTCCGTATAGCAGTCCTTGTGATGGGCTGGACCCAGGGCAGCCTACAGCTGGGTTACACCTTTGGTATTTTTTAAATTTTTATTTATTTTTCTGAGGCAGGGTCCTCCTATATAGCCTAGGCTGACCTTGAACACCAAACGATCCTCCTGCCTCAGCCTCCTGAGTGCTGGGATTGCAGATATGTGCCACCACACCAGGCCACTTGGTTTATTTTTGAGACAGGGTTTATCAAGCTACCCAGGCTGACCCCAAATGCACACTCCTCCTGCCTCAGCCTCCTGAATGCTGGGATCACTCACTACGGTGCCTAGCCTATGTGTCCTTTGCATCAAACCTGTACTTTTTAACTCCTAGGTTTCCCACGTTCACGTTTTCACTCCTTGCGTTGAAAACCCAGGTTCTTTGTGATAGCAGGGGATGCCCCTGCCTGAGAAGGAAGTGGACGGCTTGCTGTGAAATTGCTTCCTCTTTTGCTCCTTGAATTTATTCTGCTATTGTTATATCAAAATGCCTCTCACCTACCTCAGATTCAAACTTTCTTATCCACTCAGATGTTCCTGTTGATCACCAGTGATTTTTAATTTCCTCTGTGAGTATTTTTCACATTGATGTTGAATTGGGGATTCTTTGTCATTTGGGGGAAAACCATTTGAAAAAAACAAACAACAACCATCTTAACGTTTTTCTGTAATTCACCAGGGAAGGGGTTCTCACTAACCCAGGTGGGACAAGTATCACAGGGCTTTATGACACACTTTATTTTATTCTCCAGTTTTAATCTGACAGTAGTTCTCTTGTGGAATGCGGGGTCTCGTGTTACAGTGTGGTTGTCAACGCTATTGAAATGTGACAGATGTCCCTGTCTTCAGTGCTGGGGAACAGCACAACTATAATAAATTTTTGTTTTGTTTTGTTTTGGTACCAGGGATCAAACTTAGGTCCTTGCATTTGCCAGGCAGGTGGCAAAACCACTGAGCCAAACCCCTGGCCGATAACTATAATAATTTTAAGGGAAACACTTGTGAACATACAGCTGAGGCCTGGAGGATTTTAAAATGACACCTATGTGTAAGCCAGCCAGGACATATATGTTGGACAATAAGCGTTCCCTAAATGGTTTTCGTAAAACTCCTAGGAGACCTCAGACGCCCTGTTCTGTTTTACAGCCCAGCAACAGGGAGGTGCTCGGGAGGAATATTGCTTTATTACTCAGCTAAAAGTCCCTGGCTCTGCCCTCCTGCAGGGCCAGCCAGGGAGGAGTCAGCATTTTTTTTCAGCCTTCCTGGCTTTTTTTTTTTTAACTGAAAAGTTGTCTTCTATGAACAATTTTCATTTTCCAAATATGTCAAAGAAAACTCTGCTCTCCGGTAGCTGCCTTTCTGTCCCCACAGGTGACAGTCCCTGCCCAGAGATCAGCACCCAGCTTGGGGAGGGGGAGCTGCCCATCCAGGGTCTCCATAGGCCCCGCAGGGGGATCTTTCAGTGGCCTCCTGTACAGAGAGGGAAACAGAGGCACAGAAACGCTGACTCAGCTGCCCACGGTCACACAGCATAGCCCACCTCCGTGGCCTCTGGCTCTTCCTGCAGCCCGCACACCTGCGCGGAATCTCGGGCCAGGTTGGGATTGGCTCCCTGACCTTGGTCCGTGAGACTGAATTTTCTTCTCTGTTCTCTTGGGGGTGTAGGGAAGTCAGGGAGCTTCAGTATGGAGTCAGATCCCAGGGATCCCCGGAAAAGAGGTGCGTGATGGGCTGTGATGCCCACGTGTGCCTGCACTTATCTTTAGCTGGTACTATTTCCTGTCCCTCCTCCTTGAGCCAGCTCAGTGGTTCTCTCTCTCTCTCTGTCTCTCCCCCAGCCAGCTCAGGTCGGCAAAAAATATGACATATATTTAAAAGTAAGTACTGCATGCTGTTGAACACATATATATATATGTATCTCCCAAGATTTTCACTGCTTATGAAACTTACTCACAAGATGTTAAAACTGGGAGGATTTTATTCACTGGAGGAAAGACTCAGTTTCTCTCTTTCAAAAAAAACACAGTAGGGAACTTGGTTGTGGTGGTGCATGTCTATAGTTCTAGCTGCTTGGGAGGCTGAGGCAGGAGAATCTTCTATCCTACGCCAGCCAGGGCAACTTGGTGAGAACCCTATCTCAAAATAAAATAAAAAGGCTGTGGATCTAGCTTGGTGGATGGTCCTAGGTTCAAACCCCAGTACTGCAACAAAAACAAAACCAGTGATGAGCAAGCAAAACAGAAACAAAGAAAAAAAACAAGCACAAGGAAGCAAACTAACAAATTAGATCTAGCTTGGGAATATATACTTTGCTTAATTCTATTTCCTATTATTCCGTTACACATGAAAATTTTCTTCCACCTTTCATATATTTTAAGTATGTTAAAGTATTTATATATACATGAAAATAGTTCCCTTACAGTTTTCATCCACAGGACATAGTTTTCAGTCTTTAAATATATATAATATGCTCGACATGTCATTTTTTGTTTTGTTTTTTTGGCACCGGGGATCAAACTCAGGACCTTGTGCTTGCGAGGCAGGCTCGGTGCCACTGAGCTAAATCTCCGGCCCCTAACATGTCATTTTTTGTATAAAACCATGTTGGATGTCAACAAACGAAACTACAAGCAGAAAAAAATATCACTTTTCATGGAGAATTCAGAATTCTTCACTGCCCTCATTTCTAATTCCAGTAATCATTCACGATGAAATAAAGAGCATAATTCAAGTTCTAGCATGTTCCCTGGAAGCTGCTTGTTTAGCCAAATCGTTAATATCAGTTCTGTTCTTATGATTTATCTCTTCCTCCTTCTAAAGAGGAAGTGAGAAATAAAAGGCTGCTTCTATCCATCACACACACATACATATGCACAGAAACTTTTTTTTTTAAATACACACTGTATGGAGGGTCCTAGAGAGGTTTTAAGAACAGAAAGGCGCTATGTAAGGACACAGCTTTATATAGGTCATGAGATTTTCAGCCGGGCATGGCGACAGACACCTGTCATGCCAGCACTCGGGAGGCTGAAGCAGGAGGGTCACACCTAGAGTTTCCCGCCAGCCTGGGCTACACAGTGAGTTCAGGGCCAGCCTGGACTACTAAGGGAGACCCTGCTTCAGAAATCTTACCCCACACACACAGAAAAAGAATCTGTATCGTACACTTGCTCAACACTGAGGCCCACAGGCAAATGCTTGTGACAAGCACCGTCATCAGGCGTGCCATTCCGCGTGTGGCCAAAGATCCGAAGGCTGTTTTCCTCCGGGAGTGAGTGTGAGCCCCACGAGAGGAGGCTGAGGGAATTTCATACAGAGCCCAGTGACTTTTCCATTTGTATTGAGTTGAACAGATGGGTCGTTCCTCCCGCTTACTTGCACAGCTCTGACCCAGACTCAAAGGCTGGAACCCTGCCTGGTACTGAATTGTGTGAGTAATGTTTTCTCCAACCCCGGCATGCATGTAAGTTTTAGTTTATGAACCCGGCGCGGTAAGGGAGTAACAATAACTGTACTAAAATAGAACAATTACAACAATGTACTCTAATGAAATGGTCAGCAACACTGCTCTTGCGCTTTGATGCCATTAAGTAAAATAAAAATTGTTTGTAGCTGGTGGCAGCACACACGCCCATAATCCCAGCACTCTGGGAGGCTGAGGCAGGAGGATCAAATTTCAAACCTGGGGCCAGGGATTTGGCTCAGTGGTGCCGCCGCCTGCCTCGCAAGCACAAGGGCTCGAGTTTGATCCCCAGTACCAAAAAATTAAAAGAAAATAAATAAAGCTCAAGCCCAGCCTGGGCAACTGCATCCTAATAAGTTGTCTATGTAAATAAAGTCCAGGGGTTCTTATGTCTTTGGCATTACAAGTCTCGGTTTCAAATAAACATGGAAAGCGATATATGAAGTGATTCATCTGTAATCCGAAAAATTATGTCAGTGTGAGTACATGAAACTCTTACAACACTGGCAAAGCATTCAGCAACAGCTATCATAGACCAGCCCGCCAGGCAGTGCTTTAGGAAGTGGGTGGGTGTTGCTATTTAAGGCCCAAGGGGTCCTTGAAATCATATTTTCCTAAGCCCTAAGTGACAAAAACAAGTGGCCATCCATGCTTCTTTCCTTCACTGAAAACGTATTGAGGGGCTGGGATTTAGTTCAGTGGTCCCGCCGCCTGCCTCGCAAGTGCAAGGTCCTGAGTTCAATCTCCAGTACATAAAAAAAAAAGAAGGAAAAAATGTATTGAGTACCAAGTGTGTGCAAGCACTTGTGCTAGCATAGAAGTAGAGTTGTACCAGAAAGGAAAGGGAAGAAAAGGTTGGACATAGTGGAACATGCCTGTAATCCCAGCACGCTGGAAGGCTGAGGCAGGAGAATCGCTGTGACTTCGAGACCAGTGTGGGCAAGGTAGTGACTTAGTGAGGCCCTGTCTCAAAACACAAAATAAAAGAGCTGAGGAGGGAGCTCCATTCAAAGGCCCTGGATTCAATTTCCACTGCCACAATAAATAATCCCAGTGGCTCCAAAGCTCCTAAGTATTAGAATGATCAAACGCTTGATATCAAAAAAGCAGCATAGATTATATTTCTTTGTTCTTTTTGTGCCCATATAGTCATAAAATAAAATATTAATTTCCTTTTGTGGAGGAAGGGGCCCATCAATGCGAAATATCTCAGGGCCTAAGAGTCATAATGTGGCCCCAGGTGCTCCGGGCATTTGTAAAAGGGCCCTGAAGGTGTGGGGATTGGGCTGAGGCTTACAGGGCTTGAGGTTTCAACTGACTGAGACCTGAAGGGACAACAGAAACCAAACCACGCTAAAGGCTGGATAGAGAGGAATGAATAGGTAGAAGTTAGAAAAAGGAAGTGCTTCCTAAGTCCAGGGAGCCAGATATACAAAGGCCCTCAGGTAGGAAGGAACATGAAAATTTGAAGAACAAAAGGAAGACAAGAAGACTAGACAAACTCCCACCAGGGGAAGAATGGCAGCAGAAGCAGCCAATGCTGGCTTACACACAGGAAGAAGACAGGACACTGAGTTTTTGTTTTGTTTTGTCATCTCTTTTGTCTGACTCCTACTTTGTACTTTACATGTACTGATTTTGTCATAATGATTTGCAAAGTGTGCATGGCTACCTTTTAAAATGTATTTATTTAGTACTGGGGGTCAAACTCAGGACAATACATCCTCAGCCCCTTTTTAAAATTTTCATTTTTTAATTTTTTCCAGTACCAGTAATCAAACTCAGGACCTTGCACTTCTGAGGCAGGTGTGGCACCACTGAGCTAAATTCCTGGCCCCCACCCGCTTTTATTTCAAGATAGGGTCTTGCTAAATTGCCCAGGTGATACTCAAACTTGATTCTCCTGCCTCAGCCTCCTAAAATGCTGGGATTTAGTTTTTGTTTTGTACTGGGAACTGAATCCAAGGTATTCACACTGAGACTTCCCAGCCCCTTTTGTTTTACTGTGAGATTCTATGTTACTAAGCTGTTCAGGCTAGGCTCAAACTTGTGATCCTCCTGTCTCAGCCTCCTGAAGTGCTGGGATCACCAGTGTACTCCACCACAGTGGCTTAGTTATTATTTTAATGCTGGTAAACCATTTCAGTTTTTATTTGTTAGGCTTTAGGGATATCTCTGACAAGGAATAAGATGTTGTCATTCTGCATAGCATACAGAATGAACCAACTTCTTTATCCTCCACAAGTTTTCTTGTTTTGTTTCTTAAACACTGAGATTTGATGGGATGGTAAGATAAATCATATCCTAGCCACTAGTGCTATAATTTGGAAGATTTCAAAAGATTCACGTGTGATTATAGAAATATTCATGATGAAGCCGGGTGTGGAGGTGCTTTCTTGGCTGGAATCCCAGTACTTGTAAGGCTGAGGCAGGAGAATCGCCCTGAATTTGAGGCCAGGGTGGGCTAGTGAGACTGTCTCAAAAAAGTAAACAAAAATAAAAACAAAAGGGCCGCATACCGAGCTATTATCTCTAGCCCTTTTTCACTTTTTTATCTTCAGACACGGTCATGCTAAATTGCCCGTGCTGGGCTTAAACTTGCAAACTTCCTGCCTTAGCCTCCTGTGCAGCCGGGGTGAGAGGTGCCCCCGCCTGCACTACCTGCCCACTAGAATGTGGTCCCGAAGTAGCACAAACTGGAGATGTTTGCTGAATGGACCGAGATTTCATCTTACCCAGGTGTGTTCCACAGCAAGATCAAGGATTAAGGATTCTTATCGTTCCCAGACACAGCGGGGCCACAGGAACGGAGAAAGTTTGAAGACGAGCCCCAGGACACGCGTTCCCACTGTGGAGAACCAAACCACAGCACTGGCTGGGAGATGCGACGGGCAGCTTTCTATCACCGTGTCAAAGCACTTGAGAGAGCAACTTCCAAGGAATACAGTTTATATGGGCTGGCGGTTCTGAAAGAGTCAGGCCATAGGCCACCGACGTGAGGCGAAGAGTCCATCATGGCGCCAGATGGCCAGAGCGGAAGTGTGCTCAAGAAGGCCGGAAGCGGAAATGGTGAAGAAGAGGCGGGCCCTGTGAGACCACGCCCCTGTGACCTCACTTCCTCCCACTAGGCCCGGCCTCTCAGAATTTACACCACCTCCCAGTACCATGACATAGGTCCAAGTCTTTACCAGAAGTGTCACATCCTAACTATAGAAGGAGCTTTTCTTTTAGTGGATTTTTTTCTTTTGAGACAGGGTCTCACTATGAAGTTCAGCCAGGACTTGCATTCACTACGTAGTCGAGGCTGTCCTGGAACTCAGTGATCTTCCTGCTTCAGCTTCCCCAATGCTGGGAGTACGTATATGCACCACCACTCCCAGGCTACCAGGGTTTTTTTGTTTGTCTGTTTTGTTTTTGTTTTTGTTTTTTGGTACCAGGGATCAAATTCGGGTCCTTGCGCTTGTAAGGCAAGCGGCAGAACCACTGAGCCAAATCCCCAGCCCCCATGCTAGCAGGTTTTAGAAGAGAGAAAAAACTACTGTCACCTGGCAAGTCTTTGCAAAAAAAGACAAGATTTAATTATTTGTTTGTTTATTGTCCTGGGGATTGAATCTAGGACCTTCACACTAAGCTACATCCTTGGCCCTTTATTTTTTGAGTCAAGTTCTTGCTAAATTGCCCAGGATGGGTTCAAATTTGCAATCCTCCTGCCTCAGCCTCTCAGAGTGCTGGGATTACAAGTATAACCCGCTGCACCAGCCTCAGCAACTGGACCCTTTCTATCTCACTCTTTTGTCATTACTTCTTTCACTTCTGCCTCATGATCCAATGTGGCTGCTGAAGCTCCAGCTGCAAGAGTATATTCCAACAAGTAGGACGAATAGGTGGCAAACAGAAGAAAGAAGTGCCTCTTTAAAGACACTTCCCCTTACAAACCATTAAGCAGAATGTCACAAGGTTACCCTAAGTGCACAGGAAGCCGGGAGACCTACCCTTTCATCATCTAAAAGCTGGGGTTTTTATAGCTGAAGCAGGAAAGACAGATATGGGGCAACTGGTGGGCTCTGTCCCGGCAGCACAGTTTGGTTTGTGAGCATCGTGGGGAGCAGAACAGGAGCCACAGAGCCTGGTGGTGATTTCTGTGAAAACACTGCTTTGTCTCCACTTCAGACCATAATGATATTTTCAGAATTAATGACTTTTCATTTGTCAATGTCACTGTTCACTTAGAACTCCCTAAGGAAGAAAGCCAGAACATGAAACCAGTTGATAATACCTGTTTGCAACCTTTGTTTATTGGGGGGGTAAATTTCAAGCAAATGTAAAAATAGGAGGAAAAACACAGTGACCTTTATTGTCCTAGTTCTGTACAGCTCCTACAGAATATGTGAGGCAGGGAAAATGTTAAAGAACATATTTGTTTTGTTTTTAAGACAGGTTCTTATGGGCCAGGGATTTAGCTCAGTGGTTCTGCTGCCTGCTTCACAAGCGCAATGACCTGAGTTTGATCCCAGGTACCAAAAATAAATAAATAAGTAAATAAAGACAAGTTCTTGATATGTATTCCAGGCTGGTTTTGAGCTCGAAGCAATCCTCCTGCCTCAGCCTCCCAAGTGCTGGGTTTATAAGAGTGTACTACCACACCCGGCTTTGGGATCATGAGTTTGAAACTTCTCTGGGCCACACAGAAACCTCGCAGTCAGCCTGGCATACAAAGTAAGACACTGTCTCAAAAAATAAAAATGAAAATTTAACAATTCAGTCCTCTGGCCGTGTGGGCCACCTTTCCGATGTCTGGTTGTTGCATCTGTCTCTGTCACACTGAACAGCGCAGGTATCTAAGGCACGACAAATGCCTAAATTTTAAAAATTCTTACTGTAGTAAACGACACATCTATGCTCAGCGTAGCTGAAATCTGTGGCCTCACTTGTGTGCATACAGCCTTGGGGGGGACCGGGACAGGACAGGACCCCTTCCACCTGGTGGGCAGGTGGACACTCTCTGGGCTTGGTGGCTCTGTGAGATGCAGTCCCCTCATTTCTGACTCGGTGGGCCTATCATACAAGGAAGCTCCTAGTATATATACAGCAGAAAAATGGGTTTCCCTATGTGGGTGAAGCTAATACACCAGGACAGACATCCAAGGTGCAGCCAGAGTGACTTTCTGTAATTTCTGCAGAAAGGGAGAATCAACCTTATTCTGTTCCCAAAAGCAGATTTTAAAAAAGCAGTTACATTGCTATACAGTAAGGTGGGACAGTTGAGCCATTGAAAGGTCTCTGGCGGTGAAGGGACCGAGGGTGGCACTGGGAGAGATGGAGAAAACCAAGTTTATTATGCTGGCTGGCTCAGAGGAGTTCGGAAGTCTGATTCTTTTCTTTTCTTTTTTTTGAGACAGGGTCTCACTATGTAGCCCAGGCTGGTCTCGAACTCACAACGATCCTCCTGTCTCATCTCAGCCTCCCTTTGTAGCTCAGGCTGGCCCTGAACTCACTTTGTAGCACAGACCGACCTTGAAACCACACCACAGAGATCCTCCTGCCTCAGCCTCCCAATTGCTGTGATTACAGGCGTGTGCCGCCATACCCAGCTGGAAACAGCCTTATGTAGAGTTCTACAGGAGGCTGGGGATTTTAGCTCAGTGGTACTGCACCTGCCTTGCAAGCACAAGGTCCTGAGTTCGAAGAAGAAGAAGAAGAGGAGGAGGAGGAGAAAGATCTACAGGGCAGGGGGTGGGTGGACCCACATACTGGACAAGCATGCTCTCAGAAGCGGAAGGGAGACGTTCACAGAACATTTTTGAAGAGTCAGGTAGGAGCTCAGTTACACTGCTTGAACAGAACATTTTGATGCATAGGATAGGAACATCCTGAGGCTCCAGTAGTTACATTGCTTGGACAGAATATCTATGGCAAAAACATCAGGGAGTGCTCAGCAACAAAGGCCTGCCTTCTTGTGCATTATTTCCTTATCAATGTTGCACATACAGAATTTAGAACAGCAGCTTGCTGAATCAAAAAAAGGGGGAGTTTGTCCAGGTGAGGTGGCACACACCTGTAATCCCAGCACTTGGGAGGCTGAGGCAGGAGTATCGCTGTGAGTTCGAGACCAGCCTGGGCTACATAGTAAGTTCCAGGTCAGTCTCAACTACATAGTAAGACTCTGTCTCAAAAAACCAAAAAAAAAACAAAACAAAACAAAATCAAACACAAAAAAAAGTGGGGGGGGAGTTTAAAGGCAATGAAAGTACTTATATGATTTTTCTTTTTCAGCCAGGGTCTCACTGTGTACACAGTGAGATTACAGATGTGCACCACCACACCTGGCTTTATTTTGTAACATGGATACTCACCATTATGGATTTGTCAAAACGCAAAGAATGGTGTGAATGCACAGATAACCACTCTAATATCAACTATGGACTTTAGTTAAAAATAATGTATTAATATTGGCTCAGCTGGGTGTGGTGGCAAACACTTGTAATCCCAGCAATTGGGAGGCTGAGACAGGAGGATCTCTGTGAATTGAAGATCAGCCTCTGCTGTATAGAGAGTTCAGAGCCAGCCTGAGCTACAAAGGGAGACCCAGTCTCAAACAAAACAAAACAAAACAAAACATGGGCCAGGTATTTAGCTCAGTGGTTCCACCGCCTGCCTTGCAAGCACAAGGACCGGAGTTTGATCTCCAGTACCAAAAAAAGATGTAGAAGAATATATGTGAAGCAGGCTGTGGTGTTGCCCATTTCTAATCTCAGCACTCTTGGAAGCTGAGGCAGGAGGATTCCAAGTTCGAGCCCAGCTGAGGGAATTTAGCTACTTAAAGAGAACCTGCCTCAAAATAAAAAAATTTTAAAAGGCCTGGCGATGTAGCACAGTGGCCAGGCTCCGGGTTCAGTCCTCAGTACTGCAAAGAAGAAAAAAAAAAAAGTGTCTAGAAACTTTGTATACTCTCCAGTTCTCTGCAAACTGAAAACTGCGCTAAAATGTAAAGTCTGTTAAGTTTTAAACACATAAAGGGGCACAGGGGAGCAGGACCCTTCACCTCGCTGTTGTCCGAGTGGGAAATAGATTTGGGGCGCATGGATCTCTCTGGCAGGGCGGAGCACGTGATTTGAACCGGCTCCACCATCCCCGCGCCTTGCCCTTGAGGCGAGCGAGCTACCTTAAAACCCTAGGGTTTTCCTCTTCCCAAAGAAAAGCCTCAGAGCTGGAGCCTCTTAAAGACAGTGCCAAAGGCTTCAGCAACTGTCAAACCTCAGACTTCCTGTATTTCTGTAACTTGCGTTTTCCCTTCCTCTTTATCTAATTTGTTAATGATCTCCGAGGTCAGGCCGGCCTGGGCAACAGTTTCTGAGCGGATCAGTGGATCGGAGGTGAATCTTCCCGATTCCCCCGCTCAGAAAGCTGCTGAAGAGGCCTGCGGGGTTTGTGAAGCGCAGCCCTGGCAGCTGCAGTCTCCCTAGGGTTCCCACCCAGGGCGCAGTTCCTTCTCCTCCGTGAATGAGCCCTGCAGGCTGTGCTCCGGTCCCTCCCTTTGGGAGGGAATTGCCCTGGCACAAATTAGACAGGAGAAGAGAAACCTTATTTCTTCCACAGGCGTTTTTGAAAAAGAGCTTTCTTTTCCCAGGCATAATCGCGCCTCAGTCTTTACACTTGTAGGTGTCTTTTTTTTTTTTTTAAGAGCACATTTCTTATGCAATTTGTTTTGCATTTCTGGATGAGGAGTCTTTTCTGTTGATCGTGTTGTGAATCTGGACGAGCTGCCTGTAAAATAGATCCCCGGAGCCTGGGGAGAAAATGATTCACAGCAACACAGTCCATGAAAGTGTTCTAGCCCCAGGCCGGGAGCGGTTACCTGGGCCGGGCCCAGAGCACCCCGCTTGTCTTCACCCCAGACCGGGCTCTCCGATCTTCCTGTCCTGTTTCCTCTGTCCCCGTCACAACACGCGAGAACTCAGCCTCCATTTATTTTCCTTCCGGTACCGGGAATTGAACCCAAAGCCCTTGCCCCGACCTGCTGCACTCACGACCCCTTTTTGAGACAGGATCTCGCTAAGTTGTGAAATAGTGTTTTCTGGCCCCGGGTGCCATCCGCAGCACCTTTCTCAAGGAAAGAATAGGAGGGAAGACCAGAGTTTGCTTTCTTCTCCATGCTTGAATGAAGGCAGGGCGCAGGGAAGTTCGACATTCGCGTGAAAAGTGATACAAAATATTTCACATGTTCCTGTACTTTCCTACACCACCAGATTGAAAATTGATCCCTATTGTGGGAATTAGCTGAATATTTCCCAAGTTGTTAGAGATTTAAATTGTGGGGGAAAAAGTAAAAATAAACTGTGGGAAACCGCATGTTGGCGTCATACTGATTCCACAGCAGCTGAGGAGGGATTGGATTTGGGAAGATAGAAAAGGTTCTGTCTGAGACATGGAGATGCAGGGACTCCCTGGGCCTCTCTCCTAGAATCTGTGTGCTGCTGATCCTTGAGCACAAGAACAAAAGCAGAGAGTGGGGCGTGGTGGCACACACCTATGACCCCAGCACTCGGGAGGCTGAGACAGGAGGATCGCTGTGAGTTCAAGGCCAGCCTGAACTACTCAGTGAGGCCCTGTCTCAGAAAGAAAGAGAAAGAAAGAAAGAGGAACCAAAGCAGAGAAAGCTTCATTAGAGATACCAGAAAGAAAACCCTGGTTTTGACTTCAGTGGAGAAAAGTCTCAGGAAACTACACTCAAGGTGGTCTGGATTTCTCACACCTCGAGAAATAGCTGCTATTTTTCTTTTCCTGGGTTCTGTGGACCCTAGCATATCTGCAAATTTAATCAAAAGAGTAATTATGTAATACAAGAAAATTATGGATGCCTACACTTAACAAGTTGTAAAATATATTTAAATATGGTTCTAAAAATTGCATTTAAACATGATTTCCACAGGGCACATGTACTACAGAAACTATTCTGTGGATATACAGTAACTTGTTTTGCTTGTTTTATATGTTATATGTTTTTAATTTTGCATTTAAGGGCTGGGGATTTAGCTCAATGCAAGCACAAGCCCCTCGAGTTCGATTCCCAGTACCAAAATAAAATTTTTTAAAAATTTATTATATGTTATATGTTTTTAATTTTGCATTTAAGGGCTGGGGATTTAGCTCAATGCAAGCACAAGGCCCTCGAGTTCGATTCCCAGTACCAAAATAAAATTTTTTGTATTATTGTATTATTCCTGTGAAAAACATTGAGTAGGTGTTATAAAAGATTAAATGGCTGCCAGGTGTGGTGGCACACGCTTGTAATCCCAGCACTCTGGAGGCTGAGGCAGGAGGATCACTGTGAGTTTGAGACCAGCCTGGGCTACATGGTGAGTTCCAGGTTGGTCTCAACTACCTAGTGAAACCCTGTTTCAAAAAAAAAAAAAGACTAATTAGAAAAGTTTATTCAAGTCCTGACTTTTGTTTCACTTATTCTGCCTGGAAGCAACCAGATGTCATATGTGTTCAAAACATATATGCTAAGATCAGACAATATAAGATTTTGAGGGGGGTGGGTTGAGACAGGGTCTCAATAAGTAGTAGAGTCTGACCTGGAACTCACTATGTAGCCCAGGCTGGTCTTGAACTCACAGCCATCCTCCTGCCTCAGCCTCCTGAGTGCTGGGATTGCAGGCATGCACCACCACGCCCAGCCAGGCAATATGAGTTTTGTGGATTCCTTCCTCCATAAAAATTTATATTTTGAGCTGGGTGTGGTAGCTCAAGTCTAATCCTAGAGTTCGGGAGCCTGAGGCAAAAATATCTCCTCAAATTTGAGGCCAGCCTGGACTATATAGTGAGACCCTGTCTCAAAAAAACAACAACAACAAAAAATTGCTAAAGGAATAGAGTTTTAATGTTCCTATCACAGAAAAATGGTAAATTACTAATAGGTACGTTAACTAGCTTGAAGAAATCCCTCTACAGTGTATAGAGAGATCAAAACATCACATTGTACCCCCTAAATATACACAATTATGTCATTAAAAACAAATGTTAAGATCTATCAATAAATTGACACAATTAGGAAAAATATTTGTACTCATCTTTTTTTTAAAGAAGCTGAGTGTAGTCGCACAAGACTGTAGTCCTAGCACTAGGGAGGCTGAGGCAGGAGGGTTGAGAGTACCAGGTCAGTTTATGCTATATAACAAGTTTGAGTCCAGCCTGGATTACACAGAGGACCCTGTCTCAAAACCACCAAAATAAATAAATAGAAGATATAAAGGGAGTACAAATAAATCCTGGTACTTGTATTCAGTGGGATATTACTCTCTCACATACACACAAACCCAAGTTTTTAAGACAGGTAAAAACCATTTTTTACATGTTAAGTACAAAAATATTCTTTCCTGTTAAGTTTATTGGTACATTTAAAGCAAACGATACAGTTACATTTATCACTGGGATCTTATACCTTTACACGATATGTCTTGGTTCTTATTTTTTCTCCATACTCCTATACAAAAATAGTTTTAAGTGGATTTTTCTCTAGCTAGAGAAGAGCTGAAATGGACATTTATATATTTAGAGGGTAAACTAACATTGACACTTTGGAACTTTTTAGAGGACACGTGTAAGGTCTATGGAAACACAAGCCATGCAAACCCCACTTCTAGGCATTTAGTCTATAAATTCATTCTCCCCAAAAATAAATAAATTCATTCCCACAAAAAGAGGCCAGAGGTTGGCTATCTTTCCTCGTCATGGACCTACTTCTAGTTCTACTTCCGGTGCACCTTTCCCCTTCCGGAAATGGAGAGGCCGACTTCCGCCACCACCTCCCCACAAGGGAGTGAACTAACACAGCTGCTCGCCTCCAAAACCAGCACGCTCACCTTCCTGTGGCCTGGCCTTCGGGTCGAGGGACTCTTATCTTCCCCTCTGCGGCCCTTTGGAGAGTTTTTGAGAGCCTGAGGTTTCCCTGGGAGGTCAGCACCAGAGCCTTGCATGGACAGGAGCTCTGTCTGCCCAACCCAAGTTCACGGGCCCTCGCTGTGCGGCGGCCTTGTGGGCTGCTGGACCCAAGGACAAAAGCCACATGCAAAACCTCTGCGTGGGGCAGTCGGTGGAGCGGGGAGGACGTCAAGGCCGTCGTCTTCTGCAGTGAAGCGCTTGGCTTTAGGGTTCAGTGTGTGACCCTGTACTGTAATTCTGTTTCCAGCCTTGATTCTTGTGAAATAGCACACATGTGCAATTACAGCAATATATATAATGTTTATTATAACGATTATAAAATGTGTACTAGATATTGGGAAATAGGAAGAAAATGTTCAAATGGGAAGGGGACCAAGGGAAGGAGGGAAGGAAGGAAGGAGGGGACGAGAAAAAAAACCCCAAAATTACTGTTGGCAAAATGCCAATAATGGCAAAAGATTTAAAAACAAAAAATCCATCAACAATAAATTCATTCCCACAAGTATACAAATATATACATATATTTTTCTTTTCTTTTTTTTTTTTGAGACACGATCTGGAGTGTTGCCCCGGCTAGTCTTGAACCCCTGGCTTCCAGCAGCCCTTCCTCCTCCTCCACCCTTGAGTAGCTGGGACCATATCTGTGCGCCTCCACACCTGGACGGGTGCACAAATGCGTAACTGCATAGACATTCACGGACACGTTTATAAAACTTGAAAAAAATGAACGTCCTTTAGTAGGCTGGGAATACAAATGGTTAGCTACTATACTGTGGAATACTATGCAGTCACTAACAGAGTTGACTCCAAATGATACAGCTCCTTGGCCAGAACTGCAGTGCCTGCTCATTCCCTAACGAGCAGTTTTTGACGAGATGCAGTTTTGTCTTCCAGGGTACGTTTGGCAATGTCTGAAGACTTCTCGGTTGTGACAAGGCATGGGCAGAGTGTTGCTGCTGGCACCTGGTGGGCAGAAGCCAGTTATGCTGTTAAACTTACACCACCCACGGGGCGGGGACACGGCAGAGAATTTCCTGGTCTCAAAGGGCATTGGCTCTGCGCTTGTTAAGTTTTCTCTCTGCAGCTAGAACTTCACAAAAGCTGGGCACAGTGGCTCCCGGGAGGCTGAGGCAGGAGAATTGTAGGTGGGTTACATAGTGGGATCCTGTCTCAAAAAACAAGAGAACCTAGCCAGTCGTGGTGGTGCACGCCTGTAATCCCAGCACTCAGGAGGCTGAGGCAGGAGGATTGCTATGAGTTCAAGACCAGCCTGGGCTACATAGTGAGTTCCAGGTCAGTCTCAACTACATAGTGAGACCCTGTCTCAAAAACCCCCCAAAAACCAAAAACCAAAAACCAACAACAAAAAAAGAGAACCTCCCACTACCTAGAACGGGATTCTGTGAACAAGAAAGCACAGAAGAGCTGTGGATGTGTTTTGTTGGCAGCCGGTGGTGTCTGCTGCAGATATTGATGCAGAAAATATGGGAGAGTGCTGGGGGTGTGGCTCAAGGACTGGGCACCTGTCTGTGTGGACAAGGGCCTGGGTTTGATCCTCGGCACTGCAAGAAAAAAAATGTATATGCATGTATGTATGTGTCTGTGTATTTTTATATTATGGAGGGCAGTATCTATACAAGTAACTTTTCATATCTCAAAAACCTTACTAATAAACTATAAAAGTAAAAATTTAGCTATTTCCAAGTATGGGGCCGCATGCCTATAATCTCAGCTATTCAAGAGGCCGAGGCAGGACAATCACAAGTTCAAAGCCAGCCTGGGCAATGCAGTCAGACCCTGTCTCAAAGGACAAAGGGCTGGAGATGTAGGTCAGTGAGCCAGTGTCCCTGGGCTGGATCCCCATTACCACCAAAACTAAAAACAATTTAGGTATAAATCTGGCAATAACAGTTCTTTTTTAAAAAATCTTCTCCGAATATAGTTTTTGTCCGGTGTGGTGATGCACACCTGTAATCCCCGGGAGGCTGAGGCAGGAGACTCTCTGTGGGTGCAAGGCCAGCCTGAACTACTTAGTGAGACTCATTCCAAAAAACCAAAAAGCCAACAAACCAGAAACCAAAAACAAAGAACAGAGCTGGCACCTGCTGTTTTCTCAGCCCGGTCCATTGCATCCAAAGCCTAAAGGGTGTGCGCTGGACCCCGGAATCTGCCTGCCATTTCTGACGGTGCTTGTGTCCAGGGTACCGCTGTTCCCACAGGATGGGCTGTGTCCCCTCTGCCCTCCCCGCAGCCACTGAGATCAGGGAAGGGGAGGACTTGAGCCCGGCGCCCGGGCCACAGTGCAGGCTCTGTCCACAGAGTCAACGGCTATGCTGACCTCCCGCTCCACCCCCCAGTGCCTCACTGCCCTGGGTCGTCCCCGGCCATTCTTGCTTAAGACTCGTTTTGTTCCTCTTTCCTGTTGCTCTTCTGTCCCCCTCCCTCCTCCCTTTCTCCCTTGCTTTCATCCTGCACTTGAGAGGAAACCCAGGGCTTCTACCTGCTAGGAACATTGCCCAGGCTGGACTGGAACTTGAGCTCCTCCTGCCTCAGCCTCCCAAGTAGATGGGATTACAGGCATGCACCACCCTAACTGACATCAAAGGTTATTTTTATTATTTTTATTTTTTTTTCTTGTTTTTTTTGAGAAAGGGTCTCACTATGTAGTTGAGACTGACCTGGAATTCACTATGCAGCCCAGGCTGGTCTCGAACTCACAGCGATCCTCCTGCCTCAGCCTCCCGAGTGCTGGGATCACAGGTGTGTGCCACCACGACCTGCCAAAGGTTATTTAAAAAAAAAATAAAACAGCCTGTAGAGTTCATATTTAACAATCTGGCTTTCTTGCTTATCTTGAAAATTGGACGATGCTGTCAGACTCCTTTCTGGCTCAATCCTGGGCGCCCGGCCTAAGGTGTTCCCTCTGTACACCCTGGACTTTTCCAGTCAGAGCCACCTGGCCTGGCCTGCTCGCTTCTTCTGCTCATTTTCTCCTTAACTTCCTCCATCCTTCACCAGGTATTTTCTGAGCGCTGTGCCGTGCCCAGCAGTGCTCCACACACAACAAGCAGAGTGAAGTCTTGGCCTTCATGGAAATGATCCTCAAACAAATGACCGCTACTCAACACAGGTTTCTGGGAGAACAAACCCAGGAGAAACAGGGAAATCAGTAAGGGTGGGGGGGTTTCTGCCTGGGGAAACCAGAGGGGGTGCAGGGCCAGGCAGGAGGAAGCAGCTCAAGGGCCAGGTGCTGACCTGGAAGCTTGAGGGTGTAGTGGTCCTCATCTATAGCCCCAGAACTCCAGGAGGCTGAGGTAGGAGGATCTCACATTCGAGTTCCACCTGTGCGATTTAGGGAATGCACAAATGCTCTGGGTTCAGTCCTCAGTATCACAGAGAAAAAGAGGAGGAAAGATGCGGCTCTGACGCCCTGTGGCTGGCTCCTCCCCAGGCTCAGTTTCCCCACCTACAAGGGGACCAGGAGGAGGGCAATGACAGCAGTGCCTCCTCAAGGACACTGCACCGGTTTCATGTGTCTCAAGCAGAGCTCAGCTTCTGTCACCCGCAGGCGAAACTGAGCAACTGTCTGATCGTGTCTCTGTTTTGATTTGATTTTTCAATTTTTATGAGTACTGTACCTGTTCGCAGGACAGAATAATTAAAGCCATCATGGGGAGTTGGCACAGGTACACACATAGATTACTTCTTTTTACTTCCTTTTTTTCTCTCCCCAGCGGTTTGTTTTTGTAAATAAAGGTTTTTTTTGTTTGTTTTTTGAAACGTGGTCTCCCTGCATAGTTCAGGCTGGCCTTGAGAGCTGGGATTGCACGTGTGTACCACCATGCCTGGCTTGTAAAGTTTTATCAAAATACAGCTGTGTCATTCTTTTTTTTTGGAGACAGTGTCTTGCTGTGAACTATGTAGCCCAGGCTGGCTTTGAACTTGTGGTGATCCTCCTGCCTCAGCCTCCCAAGTGCTGGGATTACAGGGGTGCGCCATCACGCCCCCCATGCTGTGTCATTCCTTTGCTGTGCCCTCCCATTGGTAGTATGAGTAATTTGGACGAATACTACAAGGATGGCCTAGGTCTTTTGACATTGAGGGAAAGGGACATTTTTTTCTGGTACCACGTCCTCTGGATATAAGCCTCAGGTAACAGAGTGTGGGGTGCTGGTTAACAAAAGGTCACCTAGGGAACACTCAGTAGTAACCAGTACAAAAAGTACTTCTTCTTTAAAAAGTATGATATGAAAAAAAATATGCCAGAGATAAAATTCGTGTGTGTGTGTGTGTGTGCGTGTGTGTGTGTGTGTGTGGTGTATTTTTGTGGGTTTTTCTTGAGTGTGTGTTTTGTGTGTGTGAGGTTAGAGACATTTCACATGTTTTGTGCAGTATGCTAAACAACTGTAAATGAACATAGCCACAAAAGATATAAGAGCTGACTGTGGTGGCTCACACCTGGAATCCCAGCACTCAGGAGGCTGAGGCAGGAGGATTGCTGTGAGTTTGAGACAAGCCTGGGCTACATGGTAAGTTCCTAGTCAGTCTCAATTACATAGTAAGACCCTGTTTCAAAAAACCAAAACCAAAAGAAAGAAACAACCTGAAAAAGTAAAAGTAAAAACAAAACTGATTACTGTTATTGGGACATCACTTGGAATTTTGAAGAAACAATTGTATATTATCTTTAAAAAAAGAAAAACTAAAGGCCAGGTATTTAGCTCAGTGGTTCCGCTGCAAGCACGAGGACCTGAGTTAAAACCCCAGTACCCTAAAAAAAAAAAGAAAAACTACATGGATCTTTAAGCCTAACATACTAACTAGAAGGAAGAAGGGGGAAAAAAACCACGCAATGTGTTAAGTATATGTACCAATAGCCTAGAATGAATGTAATCATTATGGATTGCAAACGTACTAATAAAGTAAAAAAAAATTAAAAATCCTCAGTAATTAAACTGGAGGTTAATATGTATGGGTTATAATATAGATTTCATCTATGTTTTACAGTCAGAGTCTCATTTGTGTTTCTCCCCTATAAATAAAACCAAATACAGTACCAAACATGTGGTGCAGGCCTATAATTGCAGCACTCAGGAGGCTGAGGCAGGAGGATTGCTGTGAGTTCAAGGCCAGCCTGTCTCAAAAAACAAAAAACAACAACAATAAAAGCTAAACAAACAAACAAAAAACCAAATACACACACAACTCCCTCAAAAAAATGTGTGTATATAAATGTTTTATATATATATATATAAAAAAAAATATATATATATATATATATAAATCTGCCAACTAATGGAGGATTTACAGAATGTTTGCTGACCCCTTAATGTAAAATATTAATTGAAGTCCAATAAAACTGCAATATATTTGCTATTATGTTAACTAGACTTGGGGTCAGAGCATGGCTCTTATTTATCATTCATTCCCCACCCCCTGTCCAGCAAAAACCTTGCACATATTAGGTGCTTTGAAAAAGATCAAGTCAGCATACTGTATTTTTCTTTTTTTGTTTTTTGAGACAGCGTCTCACTAAGTGGTTGAGACTGACCTGTAATTCACTCTGTAGCCCAGGGTGGTCTCAAACTCACAGTGATCCTCCTGCCTCAGCCTCCCGAGTGCTGGGATTCCAGGTGTGCACCACCACACCCAGTTCTTTGTTTTGTTTTTTGTGACAGGGTCTTACTAAATAGCCCAGGCTGGCCTCAAACTCACAGTGATCCTCCTGCCTCAGCCTCCTGAGTTCTGGGATTATAGGCGTGAGCTACCATGCTTGACTGGTATAATTTTTAGTAATAAAATAATCCTGGCATTCAGCTAAAATTGGTAAATAGTGAAGCAGCGTCACATTTCCAATTTCAAATGGCCCTGATTTACATTTTCAGTGTGCTGTGATTTTGCCTCCAGTGCAAGTCACGTAACAGGGGAATGTGGCTGGGCTGGTTTGCATTTTGGGGATTCTGGCGGACGGGGAGGGAGTCTGACTGCGATGTCTTTTGCTGATTTTGAAGCCATGATGATCCGAAGACGAAATGGAGACAGAGTCCGTGAACTTCGTGTGGTTTGAGGGACTAAGTCTCAGTAACGTATTTAGCTTTTACAGCAGTCACAGAATTAAGTAGCGTCCAGCAGTGACCAGCCCGGACATTTCTAGGTCATGTCAACTCAGTGGGCATTTTGTGTGGAAGAGAGGAATGTTAACTTCCAAGCAGAACTGAACCAGAGGCAAAGGCAGGAGGATCTCAACTTCAAGCTCAGCCTAGGCGACCTCAGTGACTTAATGAGATCTGGTCTCCGAGTAAAAAAAGGTAAAATATAAAAAAAAAAATTAAAAAGGGCTGGGGATGGTAAACCAGTGCAAAGGCCCTAGGTTCAATCTCCAGAAAGTAGGAAGGAAGGAAGGAAGGAAGAAGTGTGCATTCCAAGAGAAACAATTTCCTAGTTTTTTCCTACAATCCCCCCACACAGCAGACTGGCTCCCCGCAGCCCCGCAGTCGCTGTGGGCTCCACCTCAGGGCTGGGAATTGCACCTCTCCGTCCCTTTCTACTGTTGCTGTAGGACAAAAAGAAACAAAGGAAGCGAAGACTCGGAGGCCAAACAAAGATCCCGAAGGCCAAGTACAGCCTGGGAAGGGGCTGGTGGCTTTGCTCCACCCTTTTTCTTTACTCAGCGCAGGCAGCGTTGTCCCTAGTGCTCGTTCCCCGACTCGGCCTTCTGAATTTCATTTTTCGCTTCTTTACGCAAAGTCTGGAGCGGGCTGCGCCTGCCTGCAGATAGCGCCTCCTCCAGCCTCCTCACGGAAAGGAAGGAGCCGGTTCCCTGCGCGCTGCTCCAAGGGCACGGGTGAGGGAGACGAACACTGCACCTGCCCGCCTCAGCTCAGGGCTTTCTGGGGAGAGCTGGGTACCGGTGTACAGGACTGTAATCGCAGCTGCTTGGGAGGCTGAGGCAGGAGGGTGACAACTGTGAGCCCAGCCTGGGCTACTTGGGGAGGCTCGGTCTCAAAGTAAAATAAGAAGGGCTGGGGTGCAGCTCAGCGGTAGAGCACCCCAGAGATTAAGCTCCTTCCAGGTTCAAGAAGACCATGGGGTGATTTTGCAGAAAGGCATAAAATTTCAAAGATGTCAAAAAAAAAAAAAAAAAAAAAAAAAAAAAAAAAAAGCCCACAGAGATTGAGACAAAGCGTTGTTTTCTTTTTTTGAGATAGGGGCCTGCTGTGTAGTCCATGTTGGCCTTGAATTTGATATGAATTCACGATGCATTGCCACTCAAACTTGTGGCAGTCCTCCTGCCCCAGCCTCCTGAGTACCAGGACCACAGGCTAGGCCTGAGCAACACAGCTTCTTTCTTTCTTTCTTTTTCCTTCTTTTGAGACAAGGTCTCACTGTGCAGTTCAGGCTGGCCCTGAACTCACTATGTAGCCCAGGCAGGCCTTGAACTCATGGCTATACTCCTGCCTCAGCCTCCTGACTGCTGGTCACAACTTCTTTTTTTTTTTCTTCTTTTCTTTGAGAACCAATATCCAATCATTGATCCAACACTGTATATTACTTGTGTGTGTGTGTGTGGTGCTGGGGGTTGACTGCAGGGCCCAGGCGTGCTGGGTGAGCGTTCTTCCTCAAGTGACAGCCCAGCCCTTATTTATGCATTCACATGTGTGTGCACACTGATGTGTGTGCGTGTGTGCTAGCACTGTACCACCCAGCTTAGTCCATAGTATCAAGAGTGGCTCAACACTGAGGCTAATCCTCTTAATACGGAGTGTTGGATGAAAAATATACAGGTGAGAAATATTTGCTAAGGCTACAGTGGAAGAAAAGCTTCTGCTCCTGAAACTTTCCATCAACAGTTAATTGCGTTCCCTCAACAGTAAATCCATACAACGACCACCAGCACCATGGGGAAAGGTGGGTGGAAAAATGTGTGGATGGCTGGGCCTGCCATCCCAGCACTCAGGAGGCTGAGGCAGGAGGATCGCTGCGAGTTCAAGACCAGCCTGGGCTACATAGTGAGTTCCAGGTCGGTCTCAACTACATAGTGAGACCCTGTCTCAAAAAGAAAGAAAAGAAAGAAAGAAAGAAAGAAAGAAAAGAAAGAAAAGAAAGAAAGAAAGAAAGAAGGAAGGAAGGAAGGAAGGAAGGAAGGAAGGAAGGAAAGAAGGAAGAAAGAAAGAAAGAAAGAAAGAAAGAAAGAAAGAAAGAAAGAAAGAAAGAAAGAAAGAAAGAAAGAAAGAAAAAAATGTGTGGATGGAAAAATAGAGGAGGCATAGGCTGGGGATTTAGCTCAGTGGTTCTGCTGCCTGCCTTGCAAGCACGAGGACACAAGTTTGATCCCCAGTACCACACACACACACACACACACACACACACACACACAAAAGTAGTCTTTATTTATTTATTTATTTATTTTGCATTTCTAGGGATTGAACTGGGAGCCTTTGCACTGAGCTACACTCCAGTCTACCTATTTATTTATTTATTTCAAGACAGGGTCCCATTAATATAGCTCAAACTGGCCTTGCAGTCACAGAATCCTCTTGACTCAGTCTCACGAGTGCTGGGATTACAGGCCTGTGTCACTCTCTGCCCACTGCAGCCATTTTAAAAACTTTTTTTTCTTGCATCACCCTTGCTAAATTCCCAGTCTTGGTTTGAACTCTCGATCCTTCTGCCTCAGCCTCCCAGAGTGCTGGAATCACAGGCCTGTGCCACCATACCCAGAAGCATTGCTGTTTTCATTAAGAAAATGTGTGCAGTAGCTGGGTTTGATGACATGTGCCTGCAGTCCCAGAGCTGTGGGCGTCCGAGGCAGGAAGATTCAAAGTTCAAACCCCGCCTTGGTAATTTAATGACTTAGCAAAAACTTGTCTCAAATTAAAAAAAAAAAATTTTTTTTTAAGAACTGTGCTATTACTCCAACACAGACAGGTGTAGTATCTAGAATATATAAAGAATTTAAAAAAACAGAACCTTCCAACTAAAAGACCCAATCAAAAACAGAGCAATGGCTATGAATAGGTACTTCTCAGAAGAAGTAGAAAGATCCAATAAGCACATGGGAAAATATTCGTCATTGCAGGCCATTAGAGAAATGAAAAATTAAAATTGCATCGAGATTGGAGCCGGCCGTGGTGGTGCACGCCTGTCATCCCAGCAATCGGGAGGCTGAGGCAGGAGGATCACTGTGAGTTTGAGACCAGCCTGGGCTATATAGTGACTTGCAGGTCAGTCTCAACTACATAGCGAGACCCTGTCTCAAAAAACAAAACAACAACAACAACAAAAAACAAAAAAAACCCTAAACTACATTATTTCATCTCACTCCAGAAGGAATGGCTGTCATCACAACATCAACTAATAACAAGTGCTGGCATGACTGTAGGGGAAAAGGCGCTCTTCTATATCTTTGGTGGGAATGTAAACTAGCACAACCACTATGGAAATCAACATGGAGATTCCGCAAAAATCTCCCAGTAGAAATTCCATTTGCGCCAGCTTTTCCCTTCCAGGTCTCTTCCCCAAAGAGTTCAAGTCATCGTATTACAGGGACACCGGCACACTCACCCCTGCACAGCACAGTTTATCGTACTAGGGCTTGAAGCCAGCGTGCACGTCCATCCGCAGGTGAATGCAGAAAGCAAACGTGGTATTCACACCGCGGAGTACTACACTGCCCCGTAAAGGGACACACGGGGGATATCCGTAGACAAACGCGTGTAACTGGAGATCGTGATGTTAAGAGGAGTAAGTGAGACCCGCTGGTATAAACCTCACACGGTTCCTCCTATAGGATGATATGCACATAGCTAGAGAGAGGGAAGGAGGCAGAGAGCGAGAGGCAGGCAGCAAAAATAGAAGAGAAATAGGAAGGAAGGAAGGAGTTCGAATGACTCCTCAAATTGTCTATTCGTCTGTTTCCACAGTATTTTAAGATAGGTGCTAATTTGTTTCACTTACACTACTTCTCTCTCTCTCTCTCTCTCTCTCTCTCTCTCTCTCTCTCTCCTCACAAGGCACAGTTTTTCTGGTCTAGGATTTTGCTCTAAGTGACACCCCGGCCATTCCTGCTGTTCCCTAATTAGAGTGTTAGGATATTTCGCTTTATTTTCCCCCCTTAGAAGAAGATTGCTTTTCGTACTCTGTCAATACCTACGCGTGCTGCACTGAAGTAAAAGGGGTCAGGAGTACTGTCCAGCCCCTAGCTGCCTAGGATCTGAAAGAGCCGGAATTGGACCTCCAGGCCGGCAAGATTGTCATCAGCGCGGCTTCCCAGCAACTTGCCTCTGCGTGGCTATTGCACCACCCCTGGTATTTTAACCCCATTCTTGGCCTTTTTTTTGCTTTTTTGGCCACCGGGGGAATAGAACCCGGGTGCTTGAGCTTGTGAGGCAGTTGGCGGAACCATTGAGCTAAATGCCCTCCCCCCCGTTTTCCTTTGATTGTTGCTCTTCCTCTCTGTGGTGGGTGGAGGAGGAGGAGGAGGAAGCGGACGATCGCCTCCCAAGCCCCGGCCCCAGGTCTCCTTCAGCCTCTGAAGTCACCTTAGTCGCCTGGACTTGCCAGGACGTGCAGAACATCAGAGCTCTGTTCGGCGTGGCAACCTGAGCCACTCTATCCTGTGCATGGGCACAGATTTTTTTTTTTAATCTACTTTACAACTCAGCACAGGAACAACCTGCAAGCATTTTATTTTATTTTATTTGGTACTGGGGATCAAACTCAGGTCCTTGCCCTTGCGAGGCAGGGGGCGGAACCCCTGAGCTAAATCCCCAGCCTAGGCATCTTTTCGAAAGGGCCCATCTCCTTGCAGCCAGTCCATGTTTATGACATTTAATTTAAAAAAAATAAAACCCTGCCCACTTAAAAAACTCATTATTATTTCCAGGCATTTTATTTGAAGAGAATTCACACAGACATCTCTACAACCAGGAGGCATTTTCTTATTTCCTGAATTTCTCCTTTCTTTTTAAAAATTGGTACACGTAAGACGTACATAATGGTGACATTCACCACAGGGCCTTTGTACCTCTCTTCCTTAACTTTTAACTCCCCCACCCCACCCTCCGAAGCTGGTTCCTCCCAGCTTTAGTTTTTGGGGAGCTGAGATGGCCTGAGATAAGATGGTATCGGCCACCTGAGCGCAGACCTCTGCATTTATAAAATCCGGTGAACATTCCTACTTTGTACCTTTCTGGTTAAATTCTATTGAAGAGAGCAGGAGAAAAAACTAAATATGCCTCTGGTGTCAGATTAGGGGCCCGCAAACTCCCCGCTCCCCGCTGTGAAAAGCCAGTGGGTTTTGGCCGTGGCCGGAGCTCGCTGTTGGGTCCACCACGGAGCGAGGAAGATCCACAGTGAAAGGGCGCGGACCCGAGCGAGCAGAGGCTGTCGGGGGGTGGAGCGAAACAGAAAGCAGAGAAGAGAAAGAAAGAAAAAGAAAAACACAGAGCGCAGAGTCCTGGGCCCAGGGGAGCCGCCGGTCTCTGCACCCCGCGCACGGAGGTGACACTGGGGGCTCGTGGCCAGGCCCCCCAAGGAGGACGCAGTGCCCGCTGTCCTGACCCTTTTGATCTGAGGACATGAAGTCCTCCGTGAGTTTGTCACTTGGGTAAACTTTCCCACTGCACACAGGAAATGGGGCTTCCGCGTTTGGGGGCTTATTTTAACTGGGGGGGCCCTGGGGA
This sequence comes from Fukomys damarensis, assembly GCF_012274545.1. Classification (NCBI taxonomy): domain Eukaryota; kingdom Metazoa; phylum Chordata; class Mammalia; order Rodentia; family Bathyergidae; genus Fukomys; species Fukomys damarensis. The sequence goes on along the minus strand of NW_022900934.1, from coordinate 8,452,191 downwards.
CGAGTGACACCCCAGCTCTGGTTTTTACAACCCCCCTTTCCCAGCAGATTATTATTCATTTTTCTCTTGTTCCCTTCTTTATGTGGCAATGTATCCGTGCACCCTTAAAGCCTTTATGGCCTTAAAAACAAACAAACAAACAAACAAAAAAACCATTTATTTATTTTCCAGTACCGGGCATCGAACTCAGGTCCTTGCGCTTGCCAAGCAGGCAGCGCACCGCTGAGCTGACATCCCCGGCTAATTCTGCGTCTTTAAAGGCTATGCCAGGACTTCTGCAACAAAGAGAGGACTAAATTGGGAACGAGTTTCCGAGGCGAACACTACATTTACCTCGATGCGTGTGTCTACCAACGACAGCCCCGAGGAGGCGATTTCTGCTCTGCAGGGGCTGGATTTTCCCAGCCAAGTAAGGGTTTGCAGGACGCAGGGAGGAGCTGGGGCTCACGGAGGGCCGGGGTGGGGGAGCTCGTGCATATTAAAATCGAGAGGAGGCGGCCCGCCGGCTCTCTGCACACCCACACCCATCCGGCGGGTTCATCAGAGGGGAAATTTTATGTTTGCCCTGTGGGTGTTTGGAGGGGAGCGGGAGGAGGAAGTGAGCGGGACTGTGGAATACTCAAAGTGAGCGAGCAGAGGCCTCAACCGGTTGCTAAAACTCAATTCCAAAAATAATAATAACCACGAGTAAGGGGACGCAGAGGGAGCGGCGCTGTGCTACCTGTCATGGTTACACTGTGAACAGGTACTGAAGAAAAGAAGGATGAAAAGAAAACCTTCAGGAAGAGACTGAATGAGTCCAATTAAGAAAGAAAGAAAGGAGTAAGTTAAGTGAGCGCACAGCGGGTTGTGAACCAGAGCTGAGAAGCCGGTTTCCGGATTCTGGAATTTCTCCTTCGAAATCTACCGCCCAGCTTCCTGGTCCCGTCCTTGGAACGTGTTTGATGACAAGGGCACCTAGTGATCAGTGCTGGACGTCCCTTATGAGATCCATTTTGTCATAACCCTTATACTACATTCCGACCTTATTTTCATTTGTGTATTTATTTTGGTTCCGGCACCGAACTCGGGACCTTGTGCTTGTCCACACCGGAGCTAAATCTCCAGGGCACCTACATTCTGACCTTAAAAAAAATTAAATTACATTTTTGTGTTATAGGGAAGAGTATTTTAAACTGGGTATTCTCTTTTCAGTCGCCCAAATTTATTCTTGTATATTTATTACAAGCTATCAAAGGGAGCAGCTGTGTACTTACGATACACAAATCCAGACCCCAAACATTTTAAAATATCCCCCCTTTTTTTTCTTTGGTTTTTTTTGAGACGGGGGTCTCACTATGTGGTTGAGACTGACCTGGAACTCACTGTGTAGCCCAGGCTGGTCTCGAACCCACAGCGATCCTCCTTCCTCAGCCTCCTGAGTGCTGGGATGACAGGCGTGCACCACCACATCTGGCTAAAATACCCTTTTCTTCAAACAGCTCCCAGAGTTGAATTTTTTTAAAAATTTATTTTTCCTGATAAGTTTATTGGTACATTTAAAGCAAACAATCCAGTTATTCATCATTGGGATCTTGTACCTTTACAGGACAGATGTTGGTTCTTATTTTTCCCCATTGCCCTGCCCTCCCTTCACCCCCTCCACCCTTCCCTATTTACAAAGACTTTGTTTCCATTTTTTTCCTTTTTTCACATTTTTCCCTTAATTCTTTTCCCCTCCCCTTCCCAGTCTTTAGCATTTTCTTCCTATTTCACACTCCCAATTATACCATTTGAACCTTATTTACACTTTTAGTTTTTCACACCAGAGAAACTATTCAGTATTTACTCAAGTGTGTCCTACTTATTTCAGTTAAGAGTATGGCCTTAATGTGCATCCACTTAGCTATAAATGTCTCCAGTTTCTCATTCTTTATGGCTGAGTAGTATTCCATTTTATAGAGAAACCACATCTTCTTTATCCAGTCTCCACTTGATGGGCAATTGAGCTGTTTCCAAGTTTTAGCTATTACAAACTGTGCTGCTATAAACATGGGTGAGCATATATCACTGTGGTAGGATTCTTTTAATTCTTTTGGGAAGATCCCCAGCAGAGGCATGGCTGGGTAAAAGGGACTTCTAATCCTAGTTCTTTGAGGTCTCTCCATACTGATTTCCACAATGGTTGCACAGTCTACCCTCCCACCAATAATGGAGAAGGGTTCCTTTCTCCCCACAGCCCCACCAACATTTGTTATTGTTTGATTTCTTGATAGCAGCCATTCTTTGTGGGGCGAGGTGAATCTCAGTGTTGTTTTCATCTGCATCTCTAGATGACCAGTAATGTTGAACATTTTTTCATATATTTAATTTCTGCTTTTACTTGTTAGAGAAATGTCTGTCATTTCAGATGCCCGTTTTTGAATTGGGTCTCTGTATTTAGGGGCTCTGATTATTTTGAGGGTTTTTTTTTTTTTGAGACAGGGTCTCACTATGTAGTTGAGACTGACCTGGAACTCACTATGTAGCCCAGGCTGGTCTCGAACTCACAGCAATCCTCCTGCCTCAGCCTTCCGTGTGCTGGGATTACAGGCGTGTGCCACCACGCCTGGCTTTTTTGAGTTCTTTATATATTCTAGATAGTAGTCCTTTGAGGAGTAGCTACTAACATTTTTTCCCCACATTATAACATTGTAGGTTGTCTCTTAGCTATATTGGTGGTTTGAATAAAAAAATCGAGTTCTCAATGACCTTTGCTTGCTTTTCTGGAATGACCCTTGAAAAACGATCACTCCTAACTTTTATCAACTTCCCCAGAGACTTCAAAACAAAAAGGTAAAAGTTCCGTCAAGTTCACTCCTCTGGAAATCCGTCCTAAAAGGCAGCACGCTGAGTCTTCCCTTTCTCTTTTGAATGCTGAGTGGGACTCTTGGGCCAGGGACCCTTGAGCAATTGAGGTCAGGATTCACAGACTGCTCAGCTTCGGGTTTTCACTTCCCTAACTGCAGAGCCAAAGCAGGCTGTTGAGTGATCAGGGTTTGAGAGGTTCCAAGGTAAGGAAGCAGGGATCTCTCTCTCATCACCAAAGCACTTGATAGCTTATTAATACTCAAGAGAATGTTGTAGCTTTATTGATTTATTTATTTTTTACCAGGGGTCGAACTCAGGTCCTCGTGCTTGTGAGGCAGGTGGCGGAACCACTGAGCCAAATCCCCGGCCTTGTAGTTTGTTTTGTAAAACATCCAGCACACCAAGAAGAGAAAGAGTTTCCCCCAGGAAACACTAGTGTTAGAATTTTCCTGACTCTTTTTGAAACTCCCTGAATCTCTCAGTTTTTTTTTTTTTTTTTTTTTTTTTTTTTTTTTTTTTTTTGAGACGGGGTCTCACTGTGTAGTTCAGGCTGAATTGAGTTCGCTCTGTAGCCTGGCTGGCCTAGAACTTGAGGCGATCCTCCTGCCTCAGCCTCATGGGCACTGGAATTACAGGCATGTGCCGCCATGCCTGGCTTCTGACTTCACTTCTGAGTAATCAGTTGGGCACACAAGATAATTCAGGAATCCCACCCATCCACAGCAGATTATCTTTAGGAGAGGAATTCCCTGCTAAAATTCACTGTTTTGTTACTCCAATTTGCCCCTTCTTAAGCATTTTTTTTTTTTTTTTTTTGGTACCAGGGATTGAAGTAGCACTTTTCTTTTCTAACACAATCTAGAGATATTTACATCTTTGCAATAAACAGGAGGTAGTTTTAAAACAACCCACGATTTCCCCATATCTCTGTAATCATTTGCGTTTTATCTCAAGTATAGGGAATTTTAAATCTCCAGAAATATCTAACACCTCTGTATGAAGTCATTAAGTTAAAAAAAAAAAAAGAAGAAGAAGAAGAAGAAAAAACCTGAGTGTAATAGGAAGTGAACATGTTTTAGAAAACACGCTTAGAAATTTTGGTCCCATAAAAATCAGTAAAACTTAACTTTGTTCCTGTTGAACTTTCCACTAGTACCATGTGCCTATAAAACGTGGGCAAGGGGCCAGGGATGTAGCTCAGTGATGCCGTCACCTCTCTGGAAAGCACAAGGTCCTGAGTTCGATCCCTGGTACTGGGGGAGCCACTACGCCTATAGATCGTTCCACTGTGTGGTAGTTTTATGTGTATATTTCATATTTTTATACAGACATAAACAATTAGGGTTAGGGAAGTTATTGAGGAAGTAGACTTGGAATCAAGATACGAAACTACAACACTTTAGAGCTGGAAACCATACGATCTTGTCTATTCCACCTCTTTAATGACATAAAGAGCTACTGGGACTGAGAAGAACTATTTAGCTGGCTTCAGGATTGTTAAATTCTGAGGCAGGTTCCCCAAAAGAATGGATTTCCACCCCCTCTTTGGTACCAGGAGCCCCATCCCCGGCCCATGGAGTCAGGATTTTAAGCGAGTTGAACGGGTCAGATCTCACAAGCACAGGTTCGAGGCACGCAGAAGGCAGAGTCCAAATGACTGGTACTCGCTGACCTTCAGAGCAGCGGTCAGTGGTTCCGGTCCTGAGCAGGCGCTGGGCCCTGCTCACTAGAAAACTGCCTTCTGGAGGCTGGGTTTCCTGCCCACCCTTGGGCCTGTATGTTTTCACCAGCCTCTGTTTCGGAGAATCAGATTAGAGTTGATTCCTCTATTCTAGACTGCCCCAGATTGTCCAAATCTTACTTCCTGCTTTCCCAGCCTCTGTGTCTCCATGCTACATAGTTCTCAGCTTTGCCCGAATGGGCCTTGTTGTACTTTTTGGAATTTCCTCCGCCACTTATCATTTCAGGCTGAACCGTAATGGTTTATCCACCCAGGGCTTTATTACAACTGACTGCAGTCTCTGAAGAAAAGATAGTTTGTCAAACCTACAGCTTAGGAATAATTGGGTGTATTTTGCACGAATTGTGATTAATGCAAGGTAATTTCAGAGGGTGGCTTTTGCTAATTAATAAATCAATCACACCCGAGTCTTCGGGGCAATACTGACTTGTTCAAAACCAGCATCCCATCCACGCACAGGTCAGTGGTTTTAAAGCAGTTCTTCTTAAGGAAGCAAGCAGATTGAGCAATACTTGAATTCAGGAACCAGTTTGTAAAAGAGAAGCTATAAGATGCAAGCAGTGTCCCACCATATCCCTTCTTACGGACTGACTTCACATTGACAGTCACCCCCTCCATCATGAAGGTTCTGGAAAGCCAGACAGAAGCCCACGCACCACCCACAGGGCTGTGGGAGGAGGAGCCTGAAGGACCAGGTATCTTGAAACGACAGAATAAAAGCTTCTCCTGGCACCCAGGGCAGGAGCCCTCACCTCGTGTGGGTGAGGCTGTGGCTTGGGTCCCCAACATCACAAAACAGCAGTAACAGCAACAAAATGTTGATTTGTTAGAAATCACACACACCACAGCCCTGGAGCACTCACAAAAGAAACACAGTTACTGGGAGTGGTACAGACACCTATAGTCCCAGCATTCAGGGAGGCTGAGGCAGGAGGATTGCAAATTCAAATCCAGCCTCAGCAATTTAGCAAGACTGTCTCAAAACAGAAGGAAAATAAGATGAAAAGGGCTGGGGCTGTACTGCAGTGTGACTCCCCGATACCACCAGAAACAAAACAAAAACAGAAGCAGTGAAAAAAAATTTTTTTCTGCTCTCTCCAAAGTTTAGTTACTTATAAAGCCCCTGGAATTACAGTTTCACAGAAGACAATAGTTTGTGCTTTTCACAGCCTGTCTCAAGGGGCGGGCAGACCCTTCCATGGAAGGCACTAAAGGTGCTTTTCCAAAACCGAGTTCCTTGCAGCCAATGGCAGAAACTCAGAACTTCTGAGGTCCCAAGACACACACACAAAACGCAAAGCAAAGCAAAGCATTATTAGCAAGTCCTGCTTTAATTAACCCTGAAATATTTTCCCCAAGTGTCTGTGTGTGTCGCTGGGGTATTCGGAAAGCTTCCTGGGGGAGGAACAGGTATTTCATGAATGTCCACACACAAAGGAAGGTGCGGCCTGGCCTAGAGAACAATTGAAGAACCCTGGCCTAGGCCCTAGAAGGCTCTGCAGGGTGACCCTGGGCCCCTCCCGCCCCCGCCCCTCCGCAGGGGACAGTGGGGGTCACAGCGATGCTGCTTTGGGGTGCAAAGTTTCATCTGTTCTCTTGGTAGGGGTGGAAGAGGAGGGAAGGAAAAGGAAAGGAATTTTTTTCTCTTTTTAAAGATAAAATGGGGCCGGGTGTGGTGGCTCAGGCCTGTGATCCCAGCACTCGGGAGGCTGAGGCAGGAGGATTGCTGTGATCATTAAAGATAAAATGGGGCCGGGTGTGGTGGCTCAGGCCTGTGATCCCAGCACTCGGGAGGCTGAGGCAGGAGGATTGCTGTGAGGTCAAGACCAGCCTGGGCTACATAGTGAGTTCCAAGTCAGTCTCAACTACATAGTGAGATCCTGTCTCAAAACAAAACAAAAAACTAAAGATAAAATGGGGAGCCGGGCGTCATCGTGCACACCTGTAATCCCAGCACTCAGGAGGCTGAGGCAGGAGAATCGCTATGAGTTCGAGACCGGCCTGGCTACAGAGTGAGTTCCAGGTCAGTCTGAAGTGAGACCCTGTCTCAAAAAACAACAACAACAAAAAAGTAAAATGGGGCAGGGGACATAGCTCAGTGGTGCCGCCGCCTGCCTCGAAAGTGCAAGGTCCTGAGTTGGATCCCTGGTACCAAAATACATAAAAAAAGAAAGAAAGAAAAAGTAGAGTGACCCCGATGCCCCAGCTGACCAGAGCCAGCGTTCGGCAGGGTTCAGGGACCACCTACTCCTCCTCGGGAAACTTCCAGGTGGGTGAACTCTGCCTCCCCAAGTCCTTTACCCGCTTCCCCCGGGGGCCTGGTGCTTTCCCCACCCTCAGCTCGCACTCTGGCTAAGGGGCATCGAGGTGCGGCCAGTGGGTGACCGGGTGCAACGCAGGGCCCCACCCCATCCTGGGTGGTCCAGGGTGACTCTGGAAGCTCCCTGCCGGCGGACCCCCTTTCTCCTCTGCAGTTTTGCTCTGCCGCCTGGATCTGTGTGATTCTGGGAAGCCTCCCCGCCTCAGTCTTGCCATCTAGAAAATGGGTGTAATGGTGCATGAGCAGATCCCCTGGAAATCACCAGAACTGAACACCCTAATGAATGTGTCTAGCAGAGGGACCCCTGAAGGAAGACTGGCCCTTACTTCTGTGCCTGCTAGGCAGGGGCACATTTTGCTGTGTAGTTCAGGACGGCTTTGAATTTTTTGTGCTCCTCCTGCCTCAGCCTCTGGGGTGCTGGGGTTATAGGTGTGTGCCGCCATGCCTGGACAGTAAAAGCTGATTTTTATTTGGGCACGGTGGCATATGCCTGTAATTCCAGTACTTGGGAGGCTGAGGCAGGAGGGTCACCACGAGTTTGAGGCCAGCCTCAGCTACATAGTGAGTTCCAGGCACTGGAGTACATAGAGAGTCCTTGTCTCGAAAACCAAAAACCAAATCAACTTATCTCCTAAAAGCATAGATTCTATGCAAAAATGCACTGAGTTCCTTTATGATTTTCTATGGTACATACTGAATGTATATTGCATCAAGCTAGCAGGCAAGGAAGAGCAATATTTTTATTGATTTATTTATTTAGGTACTGGGGTTAAACTCAGGACCTTGTGCTTGTGAGGCAGACAGCGAATCACTGAGCTAAATCCCCAGCCCAAAGAGCAATATTTTTAGATGGAACAGAAAATGCGATTATATTGATCTTGATGATTCACTTTTTTCTCTAAGAGTGTTTTTATGGTTTTTTGTTTGTTCGTTCATTTTTGCTTTTAGTGGCACCAGGGATTGAACCCAGGGCCTTCCCATGGAGCTATATCCCAACTCTTTTATTTTTTTGTTTTGAGACAGGGTCTCACTGCTATATTATCCAGACTGGGCTCCAACTTGCAATCCTCCTACCTCAGCCTCCCAGAGTGCCGGGATTACACATGTACTCCACCACACCATGCCAAAACTAGATTCTTATGCCAAACATTATGCAGCTATACATTATATTCCCTTAAAGTTTAAAAAGCCCAGCCAAGTGTAGTGGCACATAACTGTAATCGCAGTACTCTGGGAGGCTGAGGCAGGATTGTAAGTTCAAGCCCAAAAAGACTGCTCTGAAGTCCTGGACTCTTATAGCACCACAGGAGAGAGAAAAGTCCACTCTGTGAGTATAATTTTGTCTCCATATTTATTTATTTATATTTTTAAATTTTTGTTTTCTGAGGCAGGATCTCCCTTTGTAGTTCAGGCTGGCCTGGAACTCACTGTGTAGCCCAGGCTGGCCTTGAGCTTGTGGGGATCCTCCTGCCTCAGCCTCCGGAGTGCTGATATTACAGGAGTACACCACCGTGCTTGGCTTACTTATTTTTTTTATTTTTATTTTTTGTAGTGGGGATTAAACTCAGGACCTTGTGCTAGAAGGCAGGCTCTGAGCCAACGAGCTACATCCCCGCCCCCCGGCTTACAGGTCAATAGGACTGGACCCCAGGGCCGTGCACATGCACTGCAAGCTCCCCACTGTTGCGCTACGTGCAGTCTTGTTTATTCTTGTCAATGATCTGTCTTCATCTCATTGGAGTTTGCAAAGATCCAGTGATTAATTTTATTGATCAAGGACATTTAAAAAAATGTCACCACTAAAAAAATAAAATAAATAAAAATTGAAAATGTCACAACTTCCTCTTTTACATTTCACAAACTGGCCTCCTCCCCCCGCCCCTTTTTCTTTTGCAACCGGGGCCTGGCACACACACAGGCCGCCCAGAGCCCCTTCCGCTGGGATCCAAGCGGACGCGGGGACCCGCAGCCCGGCACAGTCCTGGCCCTCGGGAAGGGGCTGGAGTGGCCACTGGGGCGAGTCCTGAAGGAACGCAGGGCCCCTTCGTAGAACCTGTGCCCAAGTGCCTAGCATTTCACACCTTTCCAGAAGATCTCACCCCCGTGGAAGCGCCTTTTTCTTTTGCTTTGAGATGTTTTTTTCTTTTCTAACTTTTATTAGGAGGAGAAGGTACTTGGCTGTCACCTAAATAATACAGAACCTGAAGCAGAGCCCTGGGCTGGGATCCTGGTAGCTCCTCTAGTTCACACCTACTGGGCAGGGCCGCTGTCACTCCTCTCAGATCAAATAGTTTGTTTCTTTCTCATTCTGAGAGAAGCTTTCTAGATGTGATTTCCCTTTTGAAAGAGAGACTTTGAAGTCTTTTTCCAGCCATCCTTTCTAAGAGGCCTAAGAGAGGAGAGAGGAGTCAGGCATGGGGGCCATAGCGTTTTAAAAAGTCACTTTCCAGGCTGGTGGTGCACACCTGTAATCCCAGCATTCAGGAGGCTGAGGCAGGAGGATTGCTGTGGGTTTGAGACCAGCCTGGGCTAAGCAGTGAGTTCCAGGGCAGTCTCATCTACATAGTGAGACCCTGTAAAAAAGTCACTTTCCAAACACTCCCCCAGGGGTTTAAAATAAAAAAATTTTTTTGAGACAGTTTGTAGCCCAGGCTCACCCGGAATTTGAGAAGATCATCCTGCCTCAGTCTCCTGGGATTACAAGGCGTGCGCCACCACACCTGGCTGTTGTTGCAGTTTTGAATGAAATCCCTTGAATGGAGCTGTTAGTTTAAAGGCTCTGATATTTACTCTGCATCTCCTAGGACTTTCAGACAGAAACAGGCCAAGCCCAGGTCGGGACATTTTGTGGCATGGCTGTCCCTGGGATTAGGGCGCCTGCCACCCACCCAAGCCCCATGTTTGTGCACGAATCGACCTTTACTTGTGTGGCACCGACACTGACACGTGGTTTCACTTATTCAGCAGAGGTCAGTGCGTGCCAAGCCGTTTTTTATGTTATTTTCAGCATGTGCATGAAACATTTTCTCTCGGGCGCATTTGATGTGGTGCAGGGGAGCCTGCCCCTTTCTCCCCGCCCCTTAGGTTCTATTGTTGGATCAGATCTTTTTGTCAGTCGGATCAGAGATGGCCTTCCTTTCTTCAGGAGAGATCTCATTCAAACAGGTCGGTGGGAGACACTCCCAAGGGCCGAAACAGGCATTGGTGCGAGAGACTGCAGAAGAGGAAGATTACTACGGGCAGAGAGAGCTGCTGTCAGTGTGTGTCGCGGTCAGGCCTCAGGTGCGTCGGAGCTGCGGGCTGCGGGTTCGCCGTGGAGAGGCTTTGGCGGCCTACAGCCGGGTACACGCATCCTTCTAGAAAATTCCTTCCCCACTTTCTGACCAGGGCCGCCCGGGAGCTGGTGTTTCTTCCCCGCCTCTCTCGGTTCCTGCCCTGAGTGAGAAGGACCGGCGAGCTGGGCCCCGGCCTTTTTGGAGTCTGTCCCCGACCCACGCCTTCGCCTCAGTGGGCTCCGCCGAAGGTTCCAGAAGGCACCTGCGTTTCCATGGCAACCGGCCGGGCCCTCCGTGGAGGCGCCGCCATTTGGCCCTGAAATAACAGAAAATGTGCACTTGGCAGTCCGGGGACAGGAAGCCAGTGGCTCTCCACCGCGTTCTTCCTCTGCTGGTCGAAGCTCAGCATCAGCCAATGAAAACCGAATGCAGTCAGAAGCGTGGTCGGTGAGCGCTTTGCTGTCTGAGAGCGCAGGCTCCTGCGGGAGTGTCAGGCAGCCACATAATAAACAACATCTGTGAAACGCCACGGGCGCTTCCCTGCAGCACACGCTGTTACCCAACATTATAGGTCTGTTTCTTATGTAGCACGTTATCTGTCTCCTCAGCCTGAAAAGTCTGCTCCCTGCGGACTGCTAAATCTTCCTCATTCAGAGCAATGCCTGAGCCATGATAGCAGCTCAGTTTCTAGTTCTGTGTGGGTGTGTAAGAGACAGGGTCTTACTATGTCGCCCAGGTTGGCCTGGAACTCACAGTAATTCTCCTGCCTCAGCCTCCTGACTGCTAGGAATCCAGGTGAGTGCACCGCCACACCCAGCTCAAAAATTAGAACCACAGAGGCCAGGAACCATTATTTTGCCAGGGCCTACAGTTGCTCTCAGAAGCCTCTGGCTTTAGGAAAAAAAAAAAAAGAAGAAGAAAAATCCACCTCAGGCAGGATGGCACACGCCTGTGACCCCGGCACTAGGGAAGCTGAGGCAGGAAGACTTCAAGCTGGAGGCCAGCCTGGACTATAGCGACCCTGTCTCGAAGGCGGCTGTAGGACGCCGTCCCCTCTCCTCTTTGGCAGGGCGACTTCCTCACCTGGTGGCCTCAAGATTCCAAAGTATCTCTCACACCAGTTCCAAGGTGCCCCGGGGCGGTGTCTAAAAGAGAACACGAATGAAATGTGTCACTGGGGAGGCCGGTGTAGGCGCTGCTGGGACTGTAATCAGCCAGTACACTGACTCCGCAGCCTGAAACACCTACGAGGCACCCAGGAAGCTGCTCAGACTGTTTTAATCTTTTTTTTTGCAGAGGAATGGCTGTTAGGTTTAGACAAGCAATATGAACCCGCGGTATTGGGGCCCAGCTCGCACTAAAAGATGTTTGCTGTTTCCTTCGTCCTAGCAGCGTCACCCTCAGATCCTCCTGGTGCAGACTCCCACCTTCCGCCAGGACTCCTGCAGGACTGCGCTGGACGAGCGGCCCAAGCATATATAGGCAATGAAGGGAGTCGGTGTCCCTTGTCTGTTAAATGGCAATAGGGCTCACGTTATTTTAAATTCATTAATTAAATTTTGTGGTGCTGGATTTGACCAAGGGCCTCCAGCATGCTAGGCGTGTGCTCTACCATTGAGCCGTGTCCCCAGCCCTGCCTTGTCTCTTTTAGAGACATGACCTCACTATGTAGCCCAGGCTGGCCTTGAACTTGGGGTGATCCTCCTGCGTCAGCCTCCTGAGTGCTAGGATTACAGGTGTGTGCCACCATGCCTAGCTCAGGCAATCTTTCTGATTTAGCCTCCCAAGTGCTATAGTTAGGACTACAGGTATAGACCACCTCTCTTGGTCTTCTTCTTATTTTTTGGTACCGGGGATCGAACTCAGGACTTTATGCTTGCCAGGCAGGCAGCAGAGCACTGAGCTAAATCCCCAGCCCTTATTATTATTATTATTATTATTATTATTATTATTATTATTATTAATATAAGAAGCAACTAGCCAGTTGTGATGACATACACTTGTAATCCCAGCACTTTGGAGGCCGAGGCAGGAGGATCAATAGTCTGAGGACACCTTGAGCTGCACAGTGAGTTAAGGCTGGCCTGGACGGCAAGAGACCTGTCCACCAAAAAGGAAAAGGCAGGAAATGAAAGTTCTGATGTTTACTGTCTGCCAGCCACACCCCGCAGACTGCCCGGCTCACCTCTCTTGGAGACACTGGATGTACAAGCTGCCCAAGGGACAGTTCTCCTCCCGGGGTCTTTGTCTCCAGAACCAGTGATGGATCCCTCGCAGACTCAACCTTGAGCAATGTCTTACATCTTGTGTCATGGGGCAGGGATTTAGCTCGGTGGCACTGGGCCTGCCTCATCAGCGCAAGGTCATGAGTTCAATCCCCAGTATGGGGAAAAAAGCCATTAAATCTTGAGTCAGTCTCCTGCTCATGAAGCCTCATGAATATGATCTGTGATAGTCATCAAATCCAGCGCAGGGCCAGGGTTGTAGCTCAGTGGCTCTGCACCTGCCTGGCAAGTGCAAGGTCCTGAGTTTGATCCCCGGTGCCAAAACAGCAACAACCTGCCCCAGTAAGATTATTATTTTAAATTTATTTTTAAAAGCCAAACAGTAGGGAGGCAGGCTCATAGCTGTCATTATTTGTTGGCTCATCATCATCATCATCATTATTAATTATTATTATTGTTACTATTGCGGTTGTTTTATTGGCAATCACATTTCATCCAGGTTTTTGTTTGGGATTGAACTCAGGGCCTTGTGCTCGCTAGAGGCTCCCCATCCCACCCCAGTAGACAGGGTGTCGTTATGTAGCCCAGGCTGGTGTCAAACTTGCAACAATCCTCCTGCCTCAGCCTACAGGGGGCTAGGATCACAGGTGTGTGCCAACATGCCTGGCTATGTAGGGGTGCTGGGAACTTAACCCAGGGTCTCACACGTTAGGCAGGGGCTCACCCACTGAGGTTCGCCCCCACTCCCTTGCTCTTTTTTAATCTTTATTTTATTCAGAGGTTTGAAACAGGGTTTCATGAAGTTGCTGAATTAGCCAGGCGAGGCTCAAATCTGTGATCCTATGCCCCAACCTCCTGCAGTGTGGAACACAGACACAGCCACCACGCTGAGCTGGAGTAGTTTGATGAAAGACAAATTTTGAAAACACCAGGGCCCGGGATTTAGCTCAGTGGTTCTGCCACCTGCCTTGCAAGTGCAAGGTCCCGAGTTCGATCTCTGGTCCGGACAAAAGAACAAAACCAAAAAAAGCAGCAGGGGGCCACCTTGTCTTTTCTGCCATGTAGGACACAGGGCAAGTCTGCTACCCATATGAGGGCTTTCGTTGGAAGCCACAACCCTTCTACCTTGGTCTTGAGCCTGTACCCTCCTGGGTTGCAAAAAAAAAAACAAAAATGCTTGTTATTTCCACCACCCTGACTGTGGGAATACGTAAGGCCGCGCTTACCGTGTGTGAGACGTTTTCTGAGACATTCCTGAAACAGGCCCTAGACTCTTATCAGAGTGGGTAAACTTAGTCACAGAAATATACTCCACCCCAGTAATAAAGCCATTTCACACCGAGTGACTGCACGAATATACCTGTTTTTGGTGTTCCCTCCCCCGCTTTCTGAATTGTTCCTTATGCAAAAAAAAAAAAAAAAAAGTCTTTGCACACTTTTGGTCTAGGAGTAGGAAATGCTAGAATATTCAAAGAAATAATAAAACGAAGAATTTTTCTAAAGTGGGTATGACTCACATCTATCTTTTTAAAGAACCTGGTTGTACTCTGGGGAGGGACTAACTCCATGGTCAATAAACTCAGGGAATCCAATCTCCTCCCCTGGAAAATCTACAGGGCCTGTTTACATTTTAAAGGGTTATGGCCCGAGATTTAGCCCAGTGGTTCTGCCGCCTGCAAGGTCCAGAACTCGATCCCTGGTACAAAAAAAAAAAGAAAAGAAAAAGAAAAAGAAAAAACCCACTAAAAGGTCTAAGATGGTAGAAAAAAACCAGGTTGATTTTCACAGCCCGACATTTCCCAGGAGGATGGGCCCAGAGCAGCTCCGGGTGGGGAAAGCGCCCACCTGTTGGCGTCTACCGGAAGCTCATCAAAATCCGTGACCAGGAGAGGAGCTGGGTGCGATCCAGGAGGTGGGACAGGCAGGCACCCAGCTCATTCACCGGTCCCCATTCTGGTGGCGGTGTGCAGAGGCAGCTTCAAAAGCCACATCACAGGCCGGGCATGGTGGCGCACGCCTGTAATCCCAGCACTCGGGAGGCTGAGGCAGGAGGATCGCTGTGAGTTAGAGGCCAGCCTGGGCTAACACAGTGAGTTCCAGGTCAGTCTCAACTACATAGTGAGACCCTGTCCCAAAAAACCAGAAGAAAAAAAAAAAAAGCCACATGACAAAGGGCAGAGGACCTGGTGGAAAGTAGCCCGAGCTAGGCAGAAAAGATGGTGCAGGGCAGGGCTGTGCAGACTGACAAGAAGCATCCCGGCCCAGTGCCCTCCTGGACACACCCCACGCCGGGCGAGGCTGTGGCCGTGGCTATTCCCTGTGGCGCCCGCATGTTCCAAGCCCGGCAGCTGCAACCCCAGCGGTTACTCAGTGTGGGCCCAGTGCGGTTGTCTTAATTGAGAAAGTTATTTATTCCGGGTTCTTATTGATACATCTTGTTTTATCCTCACTCCCACTCTAATCCAGTCGTTTGTCCGTTTTATAGATTCCTCGTTTTTCGGCAGAGGTTTTGTGGTTTAAAACACCTGAATACCTGAGTGTGACTGCACACACCAGTGATCCCAGCTCTCTGGGAGGCTGAGGCAGGAGGATTGCAGGTTTGAGCCCTGCTGCATAGTTTAGCAAAACCTTGTATCAAAATAAAAGATGAAAGGAGCTGGGAATGAGGTCAGTGCCAGGCCCTAGGTTCAATCCCCAGTACTGAGCGGGCAATTTCTTGCACACTTTTTCTTATTTGTGTTTATATTACAACTGGTGAGCCCGAATCTTACCTGTGTGCTGCTGCAAGTTTCCGGAAGCAGTTTTTCACTGGCAGCTTTCCATGTTACGTGGACAAAATGGAAAATTGGCTGGCCGGCTGGACTGGGGCACTTTTTTCTTCTGAAGCGACATGCTAGACAATAGAACAAATCTTTCTACATTAAAGTGGATCATAAATGGCTGTAAAGTCATAAGCATATGTATATAAAAAAACAACCCCCCCAACCGAGAAAGATGTGACGAAGAATTGTTTTCCTTCTTCTTGGGAAATTCTTTTTTTTTTCTTGGGAAATTCTTAATGAGTTCCTTTAAGTAGATATGAACCCATTAAATAAAAAATTTAATTATGTAGTGTATAACAAACAACCTGCTAATTTAGTAATGTATACTGCCTTTGAGTTTCTCTCTTAAACCAGGTGGAGTGGCGCACACCTGTCATCCCAGCACTCGGGAGGCTGAGGCAGGAGGATCGCTGTGAGTTCGAGACCAGCCTGGGCTACACAGTGAGTTCCAGGTCAGTCTCAACTACATAGTGAGACCCTGCCTCAAAAACAGAGCAAAAACCAAAAAACTCACAAAAACCAAAACCAAAATCAATTTCTCCCTTTAAAATTCTTAGACTTCCAGACTATTATTATTAGTGTGCTTTTGTTTTTGTTTCGTTTTGTTTTTTGAGATGGGGGTCCCGAGTGCTGGGATTATGGGCATGCGCCACCACGCCCTGCTCAGACTAGTATTTTCATCTTGACAGAGTATTCCAAACAATGCTCACTTTCCAGCATACATTAAACATTTAATTAAGAAAAAAAAACTGAATGAAGGCATAGTATATCACAAAGTTAAAAAGTAAACTGTCCTATCAATCAGAGTCTATCTAATCAGGCAGTCATTCAGGAACAATGAATGGGCAGTCTTAAGAGGAAGTCCATGTTTCACACAATCCTTTGCTGGGCCGGGTGTGGTGCTGCAGGCCTGTAATTCTAGCACTGTGGGAGGCTGAGGCCGGAGGATTGCAAGATGGGGCCCAGCCTGGGATACAGAGCAACTTAGTGGACCCCGTGTCAAAAAATATCAAAAAATTGGGCCAGGGATTTAGCTCAGTGGTAAGATGTCTGCTTTGCAGTGCAAAGTCCTGAGTTCCATCCCTGGTACAAAAAATAAATAAATAA
>NW_022900934.1:8434022-8435733 GCF_012274545.1 Fukomys damarensis | reverse complement strand
ATATATATAATTTTTTTTTTGGTAACCTGGGATGGAACTCGGGACCTTGAGCTTGCAAGGCAGGCAGTGGCACCACTAAGCTAAACCCCTGGCCCTATATATTAAAAGAGGAGGGCCAGGGATTTAGCTCAGCGGTTCAGTGGCCTGCCTTGCAAGTGCAAGGACTGGAGTACAATCCCCAGTACCAAAAAAAAAAAGAAGAGTTTAGGACACAGCTAAGGGGAAGGGCTCTGGATTCAAGCCCCAGTACTGCCCCAAAATCCAATTTTCTGGATTTTTTCCTCTTAACTGTTAAAAGTTTTTATTAGTACATTGCAGTTCCTAATGATTGCATTTATCGTGGCTCTTCTGGATTTTCGTGCTTTCTGTAAGCAGAGACATTAAACTGTAAACAAAGGCTGCTTGAACCCATGTCTTGTTTTTCTTGGCACGGTGAGTATTGCAGTATTTTGACACAGTGGTCAATATTTCCAAAGGAAGTGTTTACATCAAAACCCGGGTTTCTAGTTCTTCAAGACAGAACGTGAGCTCCAGCCACAGCAGTCCGGGCTCCAGGCTGCGGGGCCAAGGGCTGTGGGCCGGGACCCTTTCCTGGGGCAGTTTTGGCTTTGACAAATCTCCCTTTAAAAAAAAAAAGTTGAGAATAGGGTCCTTGGGGACCTTCTTAGGTCGTTCCCTCCAAAGAATTGACTTGCTGTGTCTTTCCCCGGTATTAAAGAGCTCGCTTCTCCCCGCACCTCCCTCCCTGGGGACCTTGTACTTTGTTCTTTGTCTTCAGCAGGAAAAACTCCAGAAAGCCTCTTTCAGAGAACTCTCTGCCCAAGGTTGGTGGCAGTCGGGGGAGGGGAAGACAGGAAGAGCACGGATCACGGAGGGACCCCAAGTGGCCACCGGCCCCAGAGACCCTGCTCAGGGCAGAGGTGTTTTGCTTGTCTTTTTTTGGGGGGGTGGGGGTTATCTTGATTCTATTCTGTACTCTGCTCTAATTCGAACACGCACACACGCGCGCACACACACACACACACGCGCGCGCGCACTCACGCACAACTGTTGCCTCTTTCCACACATAATTAGACCTCTGAACAGTGTGCGATAAGGAAAGCAGGCATTTGGGACATGGCAGATTCCCTACCACATAAACAGTGCCCGGCGCCCCCTCCTCCCTCAGGAGCGGAAGACTAAACAGCAAACTTCCGCGGTGACCACCTCCTCGGCGGTGGGAGTGGGCTTCATGGTGGTGGGGGTGGCAGTGCAACTTTTCCTACCGCGATCTTCCTTCCCCAAACTACTGATTTTGTTTTCAGGAATAATACAGAATGCCCCAGTTATTATTTAGTTGGATCGCGTGCTAGCTGCATGCTCTGCATTTTAATTTAAGTGGAACTGCGAAGGAGAAATGCAAATCTCTTCTATTCAAATTCAGAAAAAATAAATGCATTTTTTAATGGCCTAAAGGATCTATTCATTACCAAATCATTTATCTTTTCAGGAAGAACAGTTTCTATATCCAAAATGCTGTAGTGCTGTCTATTTTCAGCATTTTCGCCTCCTTTGATAAATATGCTTGCTCTTTCAAATCTCCCTGAAATCTCTGCCGATAGGGGCGGTTTACAGCAGGCAGAACAAGAATATAATTAATAGCATTAAACAGAAAGCAAAGGTTGATGGCATGAACATTCCGATAGTAAAAAAAAAAAAAAAAAAAAAAAAA
>NW_022900934.1:8427633-8433973 GCF_012274545.1 Fukomys damarensis | reverse complement strand
TATTTTTTGTTTTTTTTAAGACAGGGTCTCACTATGTAGTCGAGACTGACCTGGAACTCACTACGTAGCCCAGGCTGGTCTCAAACTCACAGCGATCCTCCTGCCTCAGTCTCCCCAGTGCTGGGATTACAGGCATGTGCCACCACGCCCGGCCTTGAAATGCATTTTTAAAAAAACAATTGCAAGGCTAAAAAAAGATATACATTTGGCCTTCTCAGCAAAGTGACATAAAAGGTTGGAGAAGTATGTCTTTGTAGCCTTTCTTCAAATCTTACTGAACACAAATTTCCCTAAGTGCTAGAATCAGTAAAGATTTCGCTTCTGACGTGATCTGCTGGTGGCAGCTTGGCATCTAGAAAGCCAGGCTGTGGCATTCTGGACTAGAGGTTTATATCTGTGTCGGGTTGAGGACTGTCTGGTGGAGGGTGTGACTTCACCCAGCAATTTCCATTCAACACCTCTCACCTCAGCAGCTGGCTTCTTCCTGCCTTAGGAGGAGCCAAAGGCCCCTTTACAGTTTTTATTTCTGCGGACATCTACCTTTCTCTGGTGTACACCGTCAGTTTTAAAAGTCATACGATTGTGTTAAAGTTATCCGGAACGTTGACTCGCCCGTGCACCTTTACGAATTAAGTGGGATTTCAGAGCAGATCGAATAGATTTCCCTGTCCTCACTAGATTAAGGCCAGGTAGATCATCTGGATTAGTGATGGCTACATTGCTTAAATTGTGCGAGTTCTGGTGCCTACAAAACAATGGCAGGGGGTGATTTAAATGTTCACTTGAAGAAGGAAAAAAAAAAAATCTTATGCCAAGCTCAGAAATGTACAGTCGCTAACTCCTCCCCAAGACCCATTTGAAAGCTGCTTGGGGGAGCAGGCAGGATTTAGAGCAGTGGCTCTGCTGCCTGCTTCGCAAGCGCAAGGACCCGAGTTCGATCCCCGGAAGGAAACAAGGAAGAAAAGAAAGGGTGCTTGGCAAAGAACTGTTAATCTTGATATCTATTCTGCGACACCAGGTGTGGTTCAGAGGGGACCCAGTGGCCCCCGGGCTGCTTGGAATCCTAGGCCCATTCTGATCCGGGAACACAGCAGACAGCTGTGGCTTCTGCTTGGCGAATGTTTTCCTTCGCTGCCCCTTCCTGGGTTCTAGGGTTTGTCTCCTCACTGCCATTGTTCCTCCCGTCAGGATTTGGTAGGGCAGTTCCTGAGGTTAGGGCCAAAAAGGAGGTCTTGGCACACAGCAGGCTGGGATTGTGGGCAATCAAGGGACCGCACTGCCCGGCTTTCCAGGGCAGGAGGACCCAGCGGAAGGGGCGGGTTATTTAGGAAAGGTGCGGAGAACTTGTTTGCTAAAAACCTCCCATCCTTTCCGGCGTTAATTGGGTGGCTAGGAGGACCCCTCTGAGGAGGGGAAGACAAGATGTGAATCCTGCCACCAAAGGGCGGGCGCTCTCCTTCAATGTGTCCAAAACAGCGACAGGGAAGATAAGAGTATCCTTAAAAAAACAACGTAAAGCTGCAGAACGTGGAAGAGAGTTCAGTCTGGCTCTCCCTCAGATTTCCAGGAGTTGGCTGTGACTTGAAGCTGCTGGGAGTTCATGTAAAATGAGTTTGGGGAACCGGGATGTAGCTCAGTGGTGCCGCCACCTGCCTCACAAGTGCAAGGACCCAAGTTCGATTCCCAGTACAAAAAAAAAAAAAAAAAAAAAAAAAAAAGAGAGGAAAAAGTACCAATAAACTCAATGAGGGACAAAAATTAAAAAATAATTCATTCATCTGGTTGTCACAAAAATTAAAGGCTGTATGTTTAGCATCAGCTATACCTAACACGGCATTGGGCATGGTGGCTCACACCTGCAATCTCAGCACTCAGGAGGCTGAGGCAGGAGGATCACTGTGAGCTCGAGGCCAACCTGGGCTACACAGTGAGTTCCAGGACAGTCTCAACTACATAGTGAGACCCTGTCTCAAAAACCAAAAAATAAAAACAAGAGAAATACTTAACACAGGGCTGCGAGTGCAGAGCAAGGGTAGAGAGCTTGGCTTGCACGTGCCAGGGCCTGGGTTCCATCTTGAACACCAAAAAGAAGAACAAAAGTTGTCCACTATGTTGTGGTTATCCAGAAATTTATTTCTACCTCTCCTAATTATTTGTTGGGTTGTTGTTGTTTTTACTGTTATTGGGGGTGTGGGTTTTAAAACAGGATCTCACTATGTGGTTCAGGCTGGCTTTGACTCACTGTGTAGCCAAGGCAATCCTCCTACCTCAGCCTCCTGAATCACTGGGATTACAGATAAGCATTTGTCACCATACCCCGATATATGTTCTGCTTTGATAAGCTAGCTTTTGTGTGTTCACTGATGGCTTAAAGTAAAATCGCTTGTGTGTAAATTCATGCACCTGAGAAATGTTCATGTGCTTTAGAAAATGGTGTTTGTGAGTTGGGGTTCACTCTTGGAGAGATAAACAATTGCATGGAGAAAATGGGCTCGTGGGAAATATTTTTACAAAAAGCAAAAGAAATGGGTTTGCAGTAAAGCTGTATTGGTAACAGTGAATAGCCATTAGTTTTTGTGTATAAAGAAGAAGAGAGAAATGTGTCCAAAAATAGGCACCGCACACGAATAGTAACACTGACTAGGGCTCGGGGTGAGGCTCAGGCAGCTTCCTAACCTGATGCTGTATTCATCCTTCAGGGCTCATGTCTGCTTCTGTCTTTATAAGTCCAGCTCACTTTTATAATCCACAGTGTTGGTGCATTAACAAGGGAAGGGAGCGTTTTGACAGTGAAATGTTCCAAATCGGCAGAAACAGCACAAAACAAATCTATTTGTAGCCCTTCATGCTCTCCCTCCCTCTCTCCCTCCTCAGGGTCTCACTATGTGGACCAGGCCAGCAGCTTTGAACTTGGTGTCTAGCCCAGGCTGCCCTCGGATTTGCCATCCTCCTGCCTCAGCCTCCTGCACGCTGGGATTACAGGCCACACCACCTTGGCCAGCTGGCCTCTTGCTCTTGATCAGAAATGTGCCGTGTGTCCAGATCCTCCTTCCGGGGCCCCGAGCTCTGGTTTCCCGGAGGCTGCGCATCCCGGTTCGCACCGCATATGCGCCTCTGAGGAAGCCTCGATCCACATGAGGCGGCTGGAATATGGGCTCCGCTGTGAAAGGTTTGCCATACGGAGAGGAGCCCAGCGAGGCCGGGGAAGGGCTGCGCAGTGGGCAGAGGGCTGACTGCAAAAGAAGATGGAAAGAAAGGCCCAGGGTCCTGGCTACTAGCCAGCGGGATCGTCCGCCGATGCAACTGCTGAGTGAGAACTTCATTTTTGGTGTGCGTTTTGCATATATGTATTTAAAGGAAAGTGAGCTGTGGAGCTGGGCGTGGAGCTCAGGGGCACAGGAGCCCCTCCTCCAGAGGAGGCCCTGGGTTCCACCCGCGGCACAGTAGAGCTGGGTGCAGTCCTGCCTGCAGCACCTCAGCCAGTGAGGACTGGAGCAGGCTGTCAGGGTTTGGGAGCCTTTGCTTTCTGATCTGCAAGATGGGATGCCGTGGTGTTCGCTACCTAAGAGGTGACACGAGATAAACGAAGAGTGAATGTGTCGTCTCAGCAAGGAAGGAGAGCCTCGGGGCTGTGGATGCGGCTCTGTGGTGTGTGCTTAAGGGAGGTCCTAGGTAGGTTCCAGCTGTAGCATGGGGGAAAAAAGTTGCTTTTTTTTTTTTTGGTGCCGGGGATCGAACTCAGGACCTTAAGCTTGCAAGGCAAGTGCAGCGCCACTGAGCAAACATCCCCAGCAGGACTGGCTCTTTCAACTGTGACTGCCATTTAACAGTTCCGGGGAAGGAGCTGGGCCGAGAGGCAGAGGGTGTCAGGATCCTCACCTTACAATTCAAGGCCCCACCAGTGCCTGCAGGAGGCCAAACTCCACTGGCAGCTGAGATGGAATGGGTTCCTCTCTCAGAGTACTCAACATTTTTGGAAGGAAGCAGATTTTACCCAAATTCAGATATCACCTTGAAAAACAGGGAAACCAGACAAATTTGGGTCTTCTGTAGCAATAATAACTAACAAGCTCTTGACTTTGATGGAGGTGTGCCCTTGCTAGAACCCCTTAACTTTGAGGGTATTTTTCTGGTTCTTTTGGCCTTTCAGTTTGAGATCTTTGGGTTACCTTTATTTCCCTTTAAAAATTCTTGGTCTGGGACCAGGGATGTAGCTCAGGGGTGCCGCGTTTGCCTGGCAAGTGCAAGGTCCTGAGTTTGATTGCTGGTACCGGAGAAAAAAGTTTTATTTGTTTTTGCTGGGTTAATTTCTTCCTGTCGTACTTGCATTAAAGGCTACTGATGTTAACCTAGAGAATACTGAGGGGGCAGTTTCTGGTATCACCAGGACTGAGACACTTTGGGGTGAGTGGGGCTGGGATCCACAGATTGAGAACCACTGACTGAGAAAATAAATGTTTTTATTTGACCTGAACTATACAATAGTGATATTTGCTTGCCATAAAATATATACAAATGATGCGGTAAGATATAACATACATATGATGTAAAAATCTATCATGTCTCTACTGGGAAATTCCAGTCAAGAGTTCATTCTACCCTTCTGGAATTGAATTAAGGGAAAAATGAATTTAAAAGTCACTGCTTGTTTCTTATATACTGATATGAAGAAGGGTATACTGTATATCCTGAGAACTTCAAATTTTTCCTCCTTCCTCCACTTCCTCCCTCAACATCACTCCCAGGGCCTCCAGCATGCTAGGCAAGTGCTCTTCTACCGATCAACATCCAGCCCCTATCGTCACCGTGAAGTGCAGCAGCTCCGTGTTATAGCCAAGGGTCTTGGCTATCTGACTGTCTCAGAGAAGTGGAGGGGCTCTGTTTTATGCCAGCAAACTCAGAGGAATTCGTACTCCAAAGTCTGAGCCTGGACTAGCAATGCAAGCGGTCTTACATAGAGATCTTTGGGGTAGGCAGTGTGGGGCCACCTACCAGGTGAGCATGCTTATTGAGGCAGATGGCTGGAGTTCATAGAACTTTCTGGAAATCTTAGGAACACGCCCCATGGCGTAAACAGTTGCGTTGTTTAAGCAGAACGTTTGATACATTGGTCAGGAACCTCATGGAGTACAAACAGTTGCATTGCTTGAACAGAAGAGCCTCTGGCAAAAACATGGGAGGGGGGCTGGCAGCAAAGGCCTGTCCTGTCGCTATTGCTCTTTTATACTTTGCTCCAACTGTGAAAATTAAACAGAAGAAAGACATCAGGGGCTGGGCAAGCTATGAATCCTCGGTGGGGCCAAACCAGCTTTCAGAGCCACCGTCTGCCTAACCTGGAGCTCAGCACTGTGTTCACTCAATCTCAGGGAAGGCGTAGTGAAGGAGGCGCTCACCATTTATGACTCTCAGGCTGCAGGTGAGAAAGCAGGCCTAGCAGTGCAAAAAAGCTGGCTGCTGGTGGTGGAGACTGGAACGCCTGAGCTTTCACAGCTGGATCCCTAACCACTGCACGCCTGCGGACTCTGCTCCCTGGCCTTCAGTGATTGTTTCCTAGATGCCAGGCCCTGGGCTAGGTACCCCGGAAGGCAGAGATCCCAGAACTCAAAGCCTGGGAGAGCCCCTCCAGCGTCCATTTCCACAGCCACGGACTCCCTTGAGACTCTTTCTCCAGGGAAAGGCGCCCAAAGACAACACCGGGTGCGTAAAGACTGGGGTTTCATCGACATCCCCCAAGTCCACGGACCTCCTAGACTTCCAAGATAAGGCCACTCGATCTCAGAACCTGATCCTGCAATTTTATCCCCTCCCAGCTGGGAGAACTGAGTGACTTGCAAAGGTGACCAAGCGGAGAGGCGTGTGTTTAATTAATATCACACACTGCCTGAGTAGATGGCTTCTGCGGTGTCGCTGCTGAGTTTTGGGGATGCAGACTGGGGGCTGGTGTCCTGGGCCCTCACGCTGGTCTCCAAGCTCTGAGGGGCAATTGCTCAGCTCAATACCCTACCGGCACCACCTTGAAACTCTTAATTACTTTTGCACAACGATCCCTGAATTTTCACATCATCCCAACAGATTATGTAGCTGGACCTTAGTAGATCTTGTGCCACCTGCGAGAGACCTCTGGGGTGGCCTACACCGCAAAAAGAATAATTCCAAGGACCCCAGGCCTGGTCCAAGTGAAACCTGAAACCCAGAGCTGAGTAGGAAATGTCAGACCGGGTGAGAGTTTCACTGTAAGTAGATGTTAAGAGTGTGGAATCCTGGGCCAGGGTTCTAGCTCAGTGGTTCCGCTGCCTGCCTTGTAAGGGCAAAGTCCTGAGTTTGATCCCCTCTACCAAAA
>NW_022900934.1:8426251-8427527 GCF_012274545.1 Fukomys damarensis | reverse complement strand
TTTTGGTACCTGGGATCAAATTTGGGTCCCTGTGCTTACAAGGCAGGCAGTGGCACCACTGAGCTAAATCCCCGGCTCCTTGAACTAAAAAAAAAAATTTTCATTTTTTTGAGACAGGGTCTCACTATGTAATTGAGACTGACCTGGAACTCACTATGTAGCCCAGGCTGGTCTCGAACTCACAGCGATCCTCCTGCCTCAGCCTCCCAAGTGCTGGGATTACAGGTGTGCGTTACCACGCCCAACTTGAACTTAATTTTTAAATTAATTAATCATTTAATTTTTTGAGAAGGAGTCTTGCTGTGTAGTTCAGACCTCAATCTCACTACAGAAGTAGTGAATTTTTGTGATCATCCTGCCTCAGCCTCCTGAGTGCTGGGATTGTAAGAGTGCATCACCACACCCAGCTCATGAACTTTCAAGATTTGGGGGATACAGTAGTCAGGAAACAAACTGATGATGGAAGGGCAAGTTGTCAGAGCATCTTGGAATTTCAGGACAGTAAAGTCCATCTGCTCACTCCGAGGTCTGGAGGAGAACTGTTTAGAAGATGCGTGTATGCATTTATCACTTCCGTGTGGTTTACTCACACAGAGCTGGTCACACTCTCCGGGGAAAAGTACGATCCCGTCAGCGGAAAGTCGGTGCTCAGCAGGTGGGGCCTGGGTTCATTCCAGCGTGCCAATAAACACACCGTACAGCCACGCCGGCTCGGGCCAGGGTCTTCGGGGCCTGCCTGACAATGCCAAGTGATCAGCTGTGGGACACTCTGACGTGCAGGTTTCACAGGGCATAAGGGGGGGTTTATGTCACACATAGGGGCACAAGTCTAATCCTCCAGCTACTCAGGAGGCTGAGGCAGGAGGATTACAAGTTTGAGGCATGGGCAACGTGGTGAGATGCTGTCTCGGGATAAAACTAAAAAGGCTGGGTGTGGTTTAAGGGTAAATCATGAGGGGAACAGAGAGAGAGAGAGAGAGGAATTTATTTACAGAATGGAGAGTATTTCAAGTAGTAAAGGCTATATTGTTGGATATTCTTTGGGGAAGGAGACAGTCTAATCTTTACGTATCATCTATCTATCAATCAATCAATCTATTTTTGTGGTACTGGAGAATGAGCCCAGTCCCCAAATATGCTAGGGAAGCACCATCATCATTAAAAAAAAAGAAAAAAAAAGTGAACTGTTAACTCAAAAGAGAACTGAAAGATTTTTTCTTTTGTTACTAAAAAAAAAAAAAAAATTCGTGGGACCCTTTAAATACGAAAAATAACT
>NW_022900934.1:8410916-8425729 GCF_012274545.1 Fukomys damarensis | reverse complement strand
GTGCTCAGCAGGTGGGGCCTGGGTTCATTCCAGCGTGCCAATAAACACACCGTACAGCCACGCCGGCTCGGGCCAGGGTCTTCGGGGCCTGCCTGACAATGCCAAGTGATCAGCTGTGGGACACTCTGACGTGCAGGTTTCACAGGGCATAAGGGGGGGTTTATGTCACACATAGGGGCACAAGTCTAATCCTCCAGCTACTCAGGAGGCTGAGGCAGGAGGATTACAAGTTTGAGGCATGGGCAACGTGGTGAGATGCTGTCTCGGGATAAAACTAAAAAGGCTGGGTGTGGTTTAAGGGTAAATCATGAGGGGAACAGAGAGAGAGAGAGAGAGGAATTTATTTACAGAATGGAGAGTATTTCAAGTAGTAAAGGCTATATTGTTGGATATTCTTTGGGGAAGGAGACAGTCTAATCTTTACGTATCATCTATCTATCAATCAATCAATCTATTTTTGTGGTACTGGAGAATGAGCCCAGTCCCCAAATATGCTAGGGAAGCACCATCATCATTAAAAAAAAAGAAAAAAAAAGTGAACTGTTAACTCAAAAGAGAACTGAAAGATTTTTTCTTTTGTTACTAAAAAAAAAAAAAAATTCTGTGGCACCTTTAAATACTGAAAGAATTACTGTACTTCCAAATTACCGTTCTTCAATAAAATAGTTTTCCAGTTTCGTGTACCGAGTGGCGCTGTTCTCACAATTGATTAAAAAGAAAGGAGAGAAAGGAGTTCTTCGAAGCCCACACTATTGTAATATTAGAACTGAAATCATACTTACCCTTCCACGCTGTGGCCTGCAGTTAGTTTTTGTTTTTGTTTTTGTTTTTGTTTTTGTTTTTTTCCAGTGCCGGGGATCAAACTTAGGACCTGTGCTTGCCGCGCAAGTACAGCGCCCCCAGCGCCAATCCCGGCTGTTACCTGGCGCTTCTAACCTTCATACCAATCTGTGAGACCTTCTTCTTTCTGTGGAAAGCCCTAGAGCTCGCTTGCCTTTCCTCCCTCCACTCCCTTCCACACTTTCCTTTCTTTCCTTCCTTTCCTTTTTCTAAAAGAAATCCGCTGGTTCATCGGTTTGCATGACATTTCCTGCCTACTATATAACGTGGGCTACAGCCTGGCACCGTCTCTGAGTGATTCATTCATAACAGCAACAGACCGTACTTCGTAAGTGTGTTGTAGCTGAAGATTATAACCCAGCTCGACAGCATTACATGAAATAGAACTTGCGGGCTGGAAGTTGAAGTAAATTCCCAAGAGTGTTTTTAAACTGTGCTTGGCTGTGCCTCAACTCTGCAACACCGGCTGATGAAAACCTGGTGTGAAAAACCATTACTGTATTTGGAACGTGGACCGAGTTTCTGTGCAAAGCGCTGTCCATGGATTATCTCATTTTAATGCGGACCACCGTCGAGATGACGGTATTAGCTTTCATTACCCACGAGAGAAGCCCAGAGAGGTTCAATCAGCAGCCCGATGACACACAGCGATTGAATAGTGGGACTGGGTAGAAACAGGGTCTGCCTGCCCAGCAGGACCACAGATTCCTGACTGTCATTCTCAGAGTCCAGGGACACAGCTGAGAAGCACCAGTGGCTGAAGGTGTCACAGGGAGCGGCTCGGTATCTGGACTTTCATCTCCTCCCTTGCCTGGTGCTAAATGTGCAGAGTCTTTTGGAGCTGTTTTGTTGGTTTGCTAAGAGGGAAGCCTCACTCGGAGTCGGGCCCTGGGTTCGCATGGGCCCTATGCCCAGGGGATGCCGTGGGTGTGTGCACAGTGCTGGCTTTTCTGAGGCTCGGTTTCCCTGCCCTGGAAATGTGTACAGAGTGACAGGCTGGGCGACGTGGTGAGGACCGAGGGAGAAGCCGGGTGTGCAAAATGCGGCTGGAAACTTGTGTCCATGAGCTCAGGTGCTTTGCTGATGATGAAAATTGTTTTTTAAAAGTCAACAAACTTTCCAGAAGAGCAATCTTTGTTTTTGTGTTGTTGGGGACCGAACCCAGGACCATACACATGAAGGAATCCATTTTTATTAAAAGTCCTAAATTCATGGCTTTTAAAACTACACTTTTCAAGGTTAGAAAAAGAAACAGACTTTCTGGAGTGACAGAGAAAATTCAGGATGAACAGAGGGGGAATAAATGAGCCACCAGGAGAGCGGTTTACGGGGAAAGAGAGAGAGAGATGATTACACCAACGACATTCGACACAGTGGCGCACACCTGTAGTCCTGGCACTCTGGGAGGCTGAGGCAGGAAGACCACAAGTTTGAGCCCAGCCTGGGCAGTTAAGTGGCTTAGTGAGAGCTTGTCCCAAGCTGAAAATTAAAAAAAAAAAAGGGCTGCAGATGTGCGTGAGTGTGAAGGCCCTGGTACTGCAATCCCCAGCAAAGAAAAAAAAGAAAGGTTGTTTGTAAACCAGTTAGGAGATCTCCAGTAAAAAGCACCATCTGAGAAGCAGAGCTCCGCTGAACTCTTTCTGAGTCCAACTGCTGTAAGACCTGATTAACATTTTAGGTAAAACCATTCGGGATGTCTCAAACATGTTTACTTTTTAACTTTTTTTTTTTCTTCCAAATCTGAGGATGGAACCCAGGGTCACGGTGCTCAGCATCTGTTCCTCCACTGAGCCACCTCCCCAGCTTAGAACAGTGTGTTTCCTCTGACTGTTTACAGAGGGCTGTGTGCCAGCCACAGGAGGGCGAGTCCCAGGAGCCCCGGTCCGTGTGACAGGTGGTTTTGGCATCAGCAGCTGGGACCCCAGGCCCTTGGCTGTGGCTGAACCCAATGGTGCCCTCGCGGTCAGAATAAAACCGAAGCGAAGGAAGGATTTAAAGGCTGGGTCCCCAAAATACTGGCTCTTCCCTCTTGCTTGCCTTCTGCTTTTCGGTCAGTTTGGCGACCTGGCCCTGAGGGAAGCCAGCCGCTGAGCTGTGCAGCCCTAGGAGGCACCCGCTGAGCAAAGTCTCCGGCCAACAGCTGCAGACAAACTGCCCTTCAGCCCAAAGCCCAGGTGTCAAAAGCCCCCGAGACTTTGGAAGCAGATCTCTCCCCAGTCAAGCCCTCAGATGAGGCTGCAGCCCACTGACATCTAGACTGTCCCTAGAGTTAGTGACATCCAGAGTCCTTAGAATACAGCTGTATTTGTTTGTTTTTTTGTTTTTTGAGACAGGGTCTCACTATGTAGCTGAAACTGCCCTGGAACTCACTATGTAGCCCAGGCCGGTCTCCAACTCACAGCGATCTTCCTGCCTCAGCTTCCCAAGTGCTGGGGAAGCACAATGGGCTGCATTTGTTGTTTTAAACGATTTTGTTTTAGAGTCACTCATTGCTTAGCAACACTGATGCAGTCTCTGTTTCCATGGAGCTTACAGTCTATTGGCAGCAAATGATGTCTGTTGTGTTTAAAGGCCAGGGCAAAGATGCTGAGAAACGATGCGTGCACCGGGGCTGGGAGAAGGGAACATGCACTGTGTAAACTGGAGGTCTGGGCGGAGAAGAGCAGCCAGAGGAGATGGAGCGAACCCAGTGAAGCTGAACTGGGGGGTCAGCTGGATTCTGGAGCACTCCTGGGCCTCGCAAGGGAGCTGGGGAAGAAAAGGATCCCAGCCCAAGGGGAGCGGAGGCGAGCTTGGGCTCTGCCCGGGGAGGAGCCTCCCCAGGCCGCAGATGGGTCTTCAAGGGATCAGTTTGGCAACGATGATGTGCGGCCGGCTCTGGAAGGGGCCGCGCAGCCCTGGCGGTGGGACGGGTGGGTGGCTGGGGCTGATGAGGAGGTTTGCAGGTGGGGAAGCAGGCGGGACTGGAGGAGAAATGGTTTCATTACCCAGGGACCCAAGCGTGGCCGGAGGAAAGTGGCACCAAAGAGGCTCCGAGCTTCCCCATCCACAGTGCTACTGGTGGAGTGAAAAGAAGGCAGCCCAAGGCCCTGAGCGGTCTCACCAAACAGCTTGCAGGGCCCAGAGCCGCTGTGATGTGGGAAGGTCCATCTGCAACGGCGAATCGGCTGTTTCTGCTACACGGACACAAGGATGCCAGTGTAAGTAAGTACAGTGCAATATGTACCTGGGCCGGGGAGGTAGCTCAGCGGCATAGCACCGCCTGGCAAGTGCTAGGTCCCGAGTTTGAGCCCTGGTACCAAAAAAGACAAAACCAAAACCAACAACAACAACAAAAAGAGCAATTGCACCACAAAATATGTACCATGCACACAGAGGGAGAGGATATAATGTAAACATGGTAATTTATAATCTTATTATAAATGGATTTTATTAATTAACTTACTGTGCTGGAGATTAAGCCCAGGGCCTTTGCACTGAGCTGCATCTCTGGCCCTTCCGTTTTCCAGTTTGAGGCAGGGTCTCTCTAAAGTGCCCAGGTGGGACTTGAACTTGTGCTCCCTCCTGCTTCAGCTTCGCCGAGCTCTGAGACAGTAAGTGCGGCACCCCTGAGCCTGGTCTGTATTCTAGATTACTTGGAAGTTCATTTTCAGTCCTTAATCTTTCTCCGCCTCCCCTCCTACTTTTTGTTTTTGTTTTTTTGAGACAAGGTCTTACCATGTGTCCCAGGCGATCCTCCTGCCTCAGCCTCCCGAGTGCGTGCGTCTCCATGCCTCGCACAGACCTTGAACCTTTAGAAATCCTTCCCCCGACATGGTGCCCAAGCGCCCGTCACACAGCATTTCAGCCTCCCGAGTGCGTGCGTCTCCATGCCTCGCACAGACCTTGAACCTTTAGAAATCCTTCCTCCGACGTGGTAGAAATCCTTCCCCCGACATGGTGCCCAAGCGCCCGTCACACAGCACGGACCCGAGTGAGGTGTCGCCACAGGACACCGCGGCCGGGCATGACTCCTCCCACCCCCGGCGCCGGTGCAGCCCGAGTGTGTCAGTTCACTGTGTTCGCTCTTTGTTCCAACAACTCGGAAAGCTCTGAGGCCAGCACAGGCCTCGTCCTGCTTCTGAGGGACAGAGACAGCACGCAGGACAGAGGCCCACGATGGCCTCAGCTCAGCACCACCTGCAGGCTGCTCCGCGAGGTGGGCACAGAATGGGTCCGCTGTCCTCCGACTCGGCCTGAGCTAAACCTTGAACTCACTGTGGAGGCCAGGCTGGCCTTGAACTCGAGGCTGCTGTCCTGCCTCAGCCTCTTTAGTGCTGGGCTCACAAGTGTGTGCCACCGTGCCTGGCTCAGATGATTTCTTCAGTTAAAGGAAATGTCAAAATGAGGATTGCAATCCAAGCAGAACTGTACACCGAGAAGAGAATGCTATACAGTAAAAGTCCCGGGCGAGGGGACAGCAGCGGTCAGCAGGAAATGGGTAGCTTGAAATTACGCCTGCTAGAAAATAACATCAAAAGGGATCGACAGTGAACATTTTAACTCAAGAAAGACGGAAAAGAATAACATAATGTTACCAAAAACTGGGGCTGGGGATTTAGCTCAGTGGTTCCACCGCCTGCCCCACAAGCTCAAGGTCTGGAGTTTGATCCCTGGTACCAAACAAAACAAAACAAATAATGATTAATAATAACACCAAAAACTGGAAGGAAGGGATGAATAAAGTCAAATAAAGAAAAGAAAGCAACGACGTAGAAACAAAATAGAAAGAAAATGTGATGAATTTTCATACGAGGAAGTTGAAACTTAGAGGGTTTCCTGGGCCTCGCCTGGCTCTCGCTGGCCTCCGGGCCTGTCCCTCCTGCCCCGAATGCCCAGGGGCCTCCTAGGCCGGGGAGCTCCCTCTCCTCGCCGGCCGGCCTGACCCGGGGAAGGCACCGCCTTGGACAGGGAGCCCGGCCAGCATTTCTGGGAGAAGGGAGTCCAGGGACCGGCTGGTCCCTTGAGGTGACACAGAGATCACCTGGCTGTGGCTGGGCTGGGGCTTTCCTGATTCAAGTGCAGATTCCCTGGGCTGGGAACCCCCTCTTCTGGGCAGCCTGGAAGGGCTTCCAGAATGTTCTGGCAGGAGGCTGAGGGGACCATGGCTGCTCACCTGAGTCATCTTCTAGGGAGAATCCCCCCCATGTGGCCCAAGGACTGGTGCTTCCCCCAGGGGGATTTTGATACACATTTAAATTCAGAGAATCAGCTTCTCAAATAAAATTCCAGGCCCAGAAAGGCTCAGCATAGCAGCCTTGTGGGCTGGCTGTGAGCAGGAGGAGGCTAGGAAGAAGCTGGTCTTTTATCTCCGGGAAAATAAATGACCTCCCCAAGCCCTGGCTTTCTTATGTGCGAATGGGGGTAATTAGTGGCCCCTGATCTAATAAACAAATGTCTCTGCAGCTTTGAGCTTCCTGCCTATGTCTGTGAGAATCACTACAAAAATTTTGTCTGTGGGGAACCAACTCTTGAGGTTGTCTTTCCAGGAGGACCCTGGTTTAAAAAATCTCCTAGTAGCTTTCAGAATTTAATGTCTGAAAAATAGAATCAGGAACTTGCCCTGGGCACAGTGGTGCACATCTATAATCCTAGCTACTTGGGAGGCTGAGACAGGAGGATGTAAATTCAAGACCAGGCTGATAACTTAGTATCACCCTATAATATAGCTCAGTGTGAGGCCCTAGGTTTTATCCTGAATACTGAAAAAAAAAAAGAACTCGACCTGTTTACTTCCAGATCTTTTACCTTCACAGCTTGGCTGTCAAGAAGTTCAAACAGTGAAAATTTAATCATTTTAATTTTTATTTATTTAAAATTTTTCTAAGGGCTGGGGATTTTAGCTCAGTGGTTTTGCCACCTAATATAGCTCAGTGTGAGGCCCTAGGTTTTATCCTGAATACTGAAAAAAAAAAAGAACTCGACCTGTTTACTTCCAGATCTTTTACCTTCACAGCTTGGCTGTCAAGAAGTTCAAACAGTGAAAATTTAATCATTTTAATTTTTATTTATTTAAAATTTTTCTAAGGGCTGGGGATTTTAGCTCAGTGGTTTTGCCACCTGCCTTGCAAGCACAAGGACCTGAGTTTGATCCCTGGTACCACAAAAAAAAAAAAAAAAAAAAAAAGAACTCGACCTGTTTACTTCCAGATCTTTTACCTTCACAGCTTGGCTGTCAAGAAGTTCAAACAGTGAAAATTTAATCATTTTATAAAAAAAGCTCATTAAAAATTTTCTACCCAACTATTTCCTTCCTAGGCATCTTCCCCAAAGAGCTAAAGACATCATATTACAGCAGCACATGTATATAGCAGCGCAATTCATAATACCTGAGTCCTGGAAGCAGCCTGTACCAACAAACAATTGGATAAAAGAGATGTAGCATCTATGCACAGTGGAGTACTATGCAGCTATAAAGAAGGATAAATGGGAGACATTTGTGGGGAACATAATGTTGAGTGAAATAAGACACACATGATTATCATATGATATTTCTCATTTGAGTGAGGCAAAGTACAAGCAAAGAGCAGAATAAAGGATGGAGAAGGAGACAAGGGCTGGATCTCTCAGAAATGGAAGCTTCAGGACAGAGAGGGATTGGGTGGGGAGGGGAAGTAGAGGTGAGATGAACCTTGGACAGGGAGCCAGTAACCGCGGTGAGTGTAAAAGATCTGAGAGTAACTGCAGGAGGAAGGGCAGTGGGGAAAGGGGGCATAGAGGCGGGGGGAGGAAGGAAGGGGAAGATAGTAACGAAAAAGAAACGGGAGGCTGAGGCAGGAGGATCCCTGTGAGTTTGAGACCAGCCTGGGCTACACAGTGAGTTCCAGATCAGTCTCAACCACAAAGTGAGAGCCTGTCTCAAAACAAACAAACAAACAAAACAAATAAATAATAAAAAAATAAAAATTAAGAATGATTTCTCTGATGCTGGGAGCTAAATCCACAGCCGGGCGTGTGCTAGGCAAGCACCACACCCTAGGTACCTTCCAGCCTTGATTATTTTGAAAAGCCACTTGAATGGGGAAGTGGGAGGGGTAGGGGAAAGGAAAGAAGGGAAAGGAAAAAATGCAAACAAGTCTTCGTAAATAGGGAGGGGTGGAGGAGTTGAAGGGAGGGCGGGGGAATGGGAAAAAAGAGAACCAGGATAAGTCACGTGCACCTCAATGATCCCAGTGATGAATGTAAATGTACTGTATGCCTAAAATGTACCAAGAAAAGAATTTAAGGAAAATTTAAAAAGCCACTTGTAGCCAGGGGTGGTGGTGCACCAATATAATCCCAGTACTCTGAGAGGCTGAGGCAGGAGGGTCACCCGTTAGAGCTCAGCCTGGGCATATTAGCAAGTAGTGAGAACCTGTCTCAGAATAAAAAATGAAAAATGAGCTGGGCATGTAGCTTAGTGTGAAAGCTTGGCCCTAGGGAAAAAGCCACTCAGGAATGCACGTCTGTAGGGTTTTTTCCCTTACTGTCTTTGGTGGCGTGGAGGTGGAAGACAGGGCTCCAGACTCACGTGTCCCCGCCCGGGCCCCCACCTCCAACCGGCACCTTCCCGAGGGTTTCAGCCTCCCCATCCGCGCCTTGGCCCCTCCGCCCTCTTCTACAGGGGCTGTGTTTCCATTTTTTCCTTCTTTTTTCCCCCTGGTCCCTCCCTTGTTTTCCTTCCCATTTCCCAGCATCTACGGTACATTTCAGCCCTTGTGTCCACTTTTGGTTTCTCACACCAAAGAACGCGGCATTTAAACATGCGTGTCTGGTTTACTTTTGAGACAGGGTCTCGCTGTGCAGCCCAGGCTGGCCTCGAACTCAGGGTGATCGTCCCGCCTCAGCCTCCCAAGTCATGTAACAAATTTTAAGCTTTAGTTTCAAAATCATTCCGAATCACTCTGGTTTCCACAGAGTGTCAATGGTCACACAGAGGGTCCCCACGGCTGTCACAGAACTGCAGGGACAGCGGGAAGCCGCCACTGGTGCTTGCGGGGTCTCTGCTGCGTAGCCTGGTGTGTGGGTGCCTGTGACTGCCACACCGCACACACAGGACCCACCTGTCACCACAAAGAGCTCCCCCTGCTGCCCTTTCAGTCACTCTGTTGCTCTCTGCCACTGTCCTGATCCCACACGGCCACTCATCTGCTCTCTGTCTGTGTAAGTCTGTCATCTTGAGAACGTGCTATACATAGGAGGTTGGGCGTTTGGCCTTTGAGATTGTCTTTGGGCAGCTTGACAGAATGTCCTCGGGACTCATCCAAATCATTGTACCTGTTGGGAGTCAGTCTTTTTCACGGCTAAGTAGTACTCCACATATTATCACAGTATTAATGTTATAAATACCATATTATTATGTTATCATCCCAAGTCATTTTAGTCAAAAGTGGAGCTATACTTGGGGTGTTTTACTAAAAATTCTACAATGATTGTGCTGTTGTATACTAACTCATTTGATGCTGACAACAGCCCCGTGACCTGGGCATGGTAGCTTCTCCTATAATCTTAGCACTTGAGAGGCTGAGGCAGGAGGATTTATTGGTAGACAATTTGAGGCTGTCTTAAAAAAAAAAAAAAAAAAGTGTGGGGGATCTTAAAAAAAAAAAAAAAAAAAGTCTGGAGCTACAGCCATTGAAAAGGCACTGAATTCAACCCCAGAAACCTCTAAAGCAAAACAGGACAAAAAACAGCCCTGTGAGCTGGTAGCTGTTATTAACCCTTCATTTACAGGTAAAGCAGGTGAGCTTGGAGAAGCGAAAGTCACAGAGCCAGCCAGGCCCGCCCAGAGATAGGTCTGTGGCCGCGACACCCTGAGCGGCCTGGTGCCACGCTTGTCCAGCTAGGGACCCACGAGGTCCTCGCAGCCAAGGGTCCCCGCCAGACCAGAGTAACCCTGTCCCAATGCGACACCTCCACGAAGCTTCTTGGCTGAAGACCACGCTTGTGATTCTCAGTAGTAAACGTTAGCTGGGTTTTGAGATTCACAGAGCCAACAGCGCGTGTTCAAGAGGTGCGATACACCAGTCTTTGGGGCACTGCCTGTGATTTCAAAACAGAGAGATAGCAGAATCAAAGTGTTTGGTAAGTCTTTTCTTTTATGATTCGGGAGATTGAACTCAGGACCTTGCAATTGTGAGGCAGGTGCGGACGCCCCTGAGCCGAATCCTTAGCCCTAGTAATTTCTTTCTTTAAAGGTTTAAGTTTAAATTCATTTATTCCTGTTCTCACCATTCTGCAGCCCTGGGGATTGAACCCAGGACTTTGGCACTGAGCTGCTTTCCTGGGCCTTTTTAAAATTCCTTTTTGATTTTGAGGCAGGTCTCACTCAGTTCGGGGTGGCCTGGAACTTTCCTTCTCCTGCCTCAGGCACCCAGCAGGGCTGAGATTAGGGGCGTGGCCACGGCAGTGACACAGGATCTAAAACCGGATCTTGCTCTTGGAAAGGGTTACAGAAATGGAAGGAAGGGGGCACAGGGGAGAGAGAGGAAAAGTAAAAAGACTTAAGATGTGTTATGTGTGTGTGTGCTAACTCCCCACAATGAAGTTGATCACTGAGAACTACAAATATGTATTCATAAAGAATTGAAAACTTGCCAGGCGTGGTGTCGCACGCCTGTAATCCCAGCACTCGGGAGGCTGAGGCAGGAGGGTTGCTGCAAGTTCAAGACCAGCCTGGGCTACATAGTGAGCTCCAAGTCAGTCTCAACTACATAGTGAGACCCTGTCTCAAAAAAACAAAAACAAAAACAAAAAAAACACCCCAAAACCAAATGCAAACAAACCAACCAACAGAAGAATCGAAAATTTAAGAAATCCAATTAGCCACTGTTAAGCATTTTCAAGTAGACAGTTCAGGGAAGACTTCACCACATCACAAGGCCATGCAAGTCTTACCACTATTTCCAAAGATTTCCATAAACCCATATCCCTTAGGCAATATTTTCCCTCCCTCCTGCCCGCAGGCCCTGCTGACCTGTAATTTACTTTTGGTCTCTATAAATTTAACCATTCTAGACGTTTCACGTAAGTGGGTTGGCAGTATATTTGTCCTTTTGTCTTTCATGTAGCATAATGTGAGGCTCAGGCTCTCACTATATAGTTCAAGCCGACTTTCACCTTCTCGTAGCCTAGACTAGCCTTGAACTCAGATCCTCCTGCCTCAGCCTCCTGAGCAGGATTTCAGGCATGCACCATCATGCTGGGTTTGGCAAAGTACTTTTAATGTCCATCCATGTCGTAGTATGTGTCAGAACTTTGTTCATCTTTAAGGCTGAGTAATATTCCATTTCATAGACGTTCCACTTTTGTTTGCCTATTCATCCCTTGATGGAATTTGGGAGACTTCCCTGTTGTAGCTGTTATGAATCATGCTGCCAGGCACCTGGGTATACATGTATCTGCTTGTTTTCAAGTCTTTAGGTTTCTAGCTAGGAGTCAAACTGCCGGCTCATGTGGGAATTCTGGGTTTGAGGAACTCCCAGAACAACTCCAATGAGCAGGAGAGTAAAGACCCAAAGAGAAACCAAACACAGTGGCACTCTGGGAGGCTGAGGCAGGAGGATCACACATTGGAGCCTAGGCAACTTACTGAGTTAGTGAGACCCTTTCTAAAAAATAAAAAAGAGCCAAAGAGAAAACAACAACAACAACAAAAAACACCACTCAGGTCTCCTAGCCAAGCTCAGAATTTGTGTAAGTACACTGATTATACTTCCCCTTTCTTTCAAGCCTTCCATCTATAATTCTGCTAGTTAATATTCAGAAAGAGACTCAGGAAAATATAGTCTCGAGTGGGTTTTTAAGTCAAGTCTTCCTTTCAGAAGTCCTGAGAAAATAAAATTTCTCTAGAACCGGAAACTGTAATTTTATACCATGCCTGATACTCAGGCTTAAGTAAGTTCCTTTTCCGGGGGTATTTTTGCTTTAATGTTTGAAGATACACATGAATAACAGCACACAATCATACACTATAGTTTATTAGGCAAGCTGTTGATATATCGCTTTCCTCAAGGGTGTGTTTGCTTGAGTTTTCAAATTCCTGGCCTGATCACAGTTAGTCAATCAATTTCCCTCGTGGGAAGCGACTCAGAACGTGGTCCTATGTTAAATAGTCAGCATTTGGGTTCACCACAAATGTGGCTTTTCTAAAACAGAAACTCAGCCACACACGCATAATCAATTGGGGATAAAATTCTTTAGGGAACTGAAAATATTTCAGGAATCTAAAATATCCTATTTACAGATGGGAGAGATTGTGCTCTCTCTCCGTGGAACCAAGACAGGAGCTGAGCCCAATTCCCTGAAGAGAAATCCCCACCCTGCCTCTGCATTGAGAGCATTCTGCTGTATTTATGCTCATGAATTGAAAGTTCCTCTATACCAGTTCTGAGAAGCGATTTGTTATTTTCCTCTAAAGCCCTCTGCGGCGGCCCAGACTCCCCTCCCTGTTGAATCAGCCCGCTGCAAGAATGTGTTTGCGTGATACTTAATCCCTGACTTGGGGATCGGATGGACTTTCTGGCCATCACCAGAAATTGCCTATTTTACAAACCGCCCCCCTAAGCAAGCAATGGTAACTCACATCTGGGGCCCATAACATCCGATCAGTCCAGTTTTAAACAAGAGGAAAGGGCTCCACCTTGTACCATAAATTACAGTAACGGCGTCTCTGACCACAGACAGGAATTCACACGAACACAGTCTATTTCGGGACCTCGGGGCCAAGCAGAAAGCTTCGAATAGAAGGCTGGGACTCCCGGCCCGGAGGCAGGGAAACCGGCTTAGGGGGCGCGTGGGTCGGGTGTGGGGGCTCTGTGCTGCCAACGTCCGGGTGTAAATAAACATTCCCACCAGTTCCAGTTTCAGATGCCCGGTGTGGTAGCTGGGCCCCGCCAGACCCTCGTTCCGAGGAGGTAAAAGGAACCCACACCTCCCACAGCAGCAGCCCCTGTGCTTCCCTGTTGGAGAAAAATCACACAGGAGGATTTGCCGGCCCCCGTGACTCCTTCCCGCCTCTCAGAGAAATCCCAGGGGCGCTGCTCATACTTTCCTCGTAACAGCATTTACTTAAACTGTTCCAGAGTTCGTATTCAACCTCAACCACTGTTCCGGCTCCGAGTCTCGGGATCCTAGGGGACCAAAGGCTTCCTATATGAAAAACCCACGCGCAGGAACCATCGGGCCGGCTCACTAGCGCCTCCCTGCTGGGTGAAATTCATCTTGTTCCCAAACCCTCGTCCCGCACCCGGGGACCTGGCGTTGCTGTAACAGGATGTTCTCGCGGGGCTGATCTCATTCTACTGGCTCGGTACTGGGCGTTTTGCGCTCCAGATGTTTGTTTCCCAGGAAACGGACCTCTGGGCAGGGTGGCGGGCGGGGAAGAGAAAAGTGAGCCCTGAACGCCGGGTCAGATTCTGCTGGACCCGTCTGCTTGAGGTTGCGGAGGGACCTGGGTCCCCCGGAGCCTGCGGAGAGCGAGGGCTGGCAGCCGCGGAGGCAGGGGCTCCCCTGCTGACGGACCCTCGGCCCCAGACGCCTGGGAAAGACGCTGTCCCCTGCCCTATTCATCTGTGGCCCGGATGGCATCCAACGTCCTCTGCGGTGAGGATGGACCAGGGCCATGCAGGGCAGTGCGCCCTTCCCTAATCCCGGCTGGAGCAGGCGGCTTCCAAGTGTGAGCCAGCGATTTAGTGAGACCCTTCCAAATAAAAATTCCAAAACTAAAAGGGCCGGCATGCAGCTGGGTGGTAGAGCCAGCACCTCTGAGTTCTCTCTGAAGGACTAAAAGCTAAAACATTGCTGTCCCAGTCCTCCGCCCTTCCCAATCTGCTTTGTTTTTTTTTCAGCTAAATTTGTTTTTTTCTTTTGGTGCCGAGAATCGAACTCCGGTCCTTGCGAGGCAGGCGGCAGAACCACTGAGCTAAGTCACCCCGCCCCCAGCTAAATGTTTGAAATTTTGGTAAAATATACAAAACACGGACGTACCATGTGCACCGTCTTTGCACACAGAATCCAGTGGCACCGAGCACAACCACGCTCTCTGGCAGCCGCCCTCATGAACTGTCTGTCTTCCGAAACTTCCGTCCGCCCCATGAGACAGTGCCTCCCCCGTTTTCCTGTCCCTGTGAGCTTGGCCGCTCTCCGTGCCTCAGTGGAACCACACAGAACCTCCCTTGGGGCTGGCTCCGCACACTTCGCAGGGCTCGCGTCTCAGTCCCGCTCGTTTCCGGGGCTGAGTCCACGGGTTCTAGAACAACCCCGAACCTCCGCCCTCTCCCCACCCACCTTCTCTAAAGTAGCGTCGATCATTTTCCAGGCCTGGGCCCAGTTTTTTCTTATAGGAGTCGGAAGCTTCGTAAATCTAGATGTTGATCTACTCGCCAGCGCCTGCGAGGCCTGCGGTGCCCGTTCCAGGAGGCCCAGGACTTGGCAGCCGGCCGGCGTCTGGGACAATGCCTGGCACACAGTAGGTGCTCACTAAAAACACCGCCGGAGGCCCAGCTGGCTGTGTCACCTGTGTCCACTGCCTGCTCAGCCGGAAGCCTCCCCGCCGTGCACCTGCGGCTGCTGGTCCCTGTGCTTTCCACTGCTCCAGGAGCACTCCCGGGGGTGAATCACCTGCTCTTGGCCTCACGGTGACCCTGACCCCCGAGGTCCAGAGAGGCTCTGACTCACACCTGCTGACAGCCGGGAGTGAGGCTTCCGAGCCGCCAGCGATAGGCGCGCAGTCTTGTTTCAAAACAAATCGACTTCGCTTGCTTGCTCCTGGTTGTTTTATGCAAAAACATTGCCTCTTGTTGTCGCCTGCTGCCTCTGCTGCCGCCTTGGGTCCTGAGGTGTTGCAGTGGAGACGTTCACCCGCTTGCCCTTCTGTCCCCTCCCTCCTCCCTTCCCTCCTTCTTCTCCCTCCCCTCCCTCCTGCCCCCTCCTCTCCCTCCTTCCCCTCTCCCCAC
>NW_022900934.1:8410424-8410728 GCF_012274545.1 Fukomys damarensis | reverse complement strand
TTTCTCTGTCCTCCCCTCCTTTCTGTCATCCTCCCTCCCTCCTTCCTTCTCCAAGGCTTCCACAGTGATCCTCCATCCTCCGGCCCTCACAGTGTGGCTGCAGAGGCGGGGTTGCCTCCCTCAGGTACTTAGCGAGGCAGAAATGGATCTCGCAGGATGGGCTCACAGGGGGAAGCCAGCCAAGCCCCTCACTCAACAGCTCAGGCGCTCTGTGGGGGGCAGGAGGGGCCGGACCAGGGGGTCTGCAGCGCGTGGGGGGCGCTGTGAGCGCCGAGCGGGCGGACTTGTCCCCAAGCCCTGCTCA
>NW_022900934.1:8397124-8410266 GCF_012274545.1 Fukomys damarensis | reverse complement strand
CGAGTCGCTGCCCTCAAGTGGCCCGGGTGCCCGGTGCTTCCCGCCCTCCGGGGGCTGCTGCGCTCTGTCTCCCTTCTCTCTCTGTACACGCGGCCGGGGAGCGGGCCCACGTGCGTGTCTCATCTCATTCCTTGTCAGTTTCCGTCCCTCTCTAGCTTTCCTTCCCGTTTGCAAAAGACCTATCTTCTCGGTTACTGTTTCACTTTTCTTTAAATGATACTTTGAGTTTCTCGTGACAGAAATGGTGATCTTTGAGCTTCTGTGTTCGATTTATTTCCACGAAACATCATGCATCCGTTTTCCTACCGGTGACTCAAATGTAGCCTTCTTTATGGCAGAGTAGTACTCCGCTGCGTGTAGATGGTCCATTTTCGTCACCCGTTTATCGCTTGATCCACATACGGGCCGCTTTCAAGATTTGGCTATTATGAGTCGCGCCGCTTTAAACGTGGGTGTTCGTGGATCACTGCAACGTGACGACTTCAGCGCTTGCAGGAAGATATTGGAAGGCGGACAGCTGTGTTGAGTGGAATTTCTAATTTTGGTTTCTTGAGGAGCCTGCACACTGGTTTCCACGGGTTGCACGAGTCTACACTCCCGCCAACAGAGGACAAGGCTCCTTTTCGCCCACAGCCTCCTCAGCGTTTGTCATTTTTGGAGCTTCTGATGAGCCCCCTCTTTCTGGAGTCGGGTGGAGCAGGGCGGAATCTCATGGATTCCACGTCCGGGTGCGCAGCGATGTCCCGCGTCCTTCTGCTCCCGCGCACCTCCTCTTCTGCGGGGCGTCTCCTCGCTTCTCTTGCCCGTCTATCGACTGGTCTTTCACCGATGAGGGTCTAAACAACGGACAAGCACGGCCTCGGGGACCTCGGGGTCAGGGCGGACTCTTGCGACCCACAGCTGCGAAATGGAAAAATGATTTTCCCGGCCTCTAGGGGGACAGCAGGGCGTGCGAAAGCGCCTCGCGTTTGTTGACCGCCCCTCTGTCTCGGTCCGTCTCTCTGTTTCCTTCGGCACCCTGCAGGATTAAGCGCTCACTTGCTCTCAGGCTCCCCCGACAGCAGCTGCTGCCCTGGGCCCCCCTCCGTCTCTGCTGCCGACTCTGACTCCCCTCCCTGCTTCTCCTGTTGCACCCTGATACGCTCTCCAGGTTCCCCCAGAAGCCTGCGTCCTCCTTCTGCCCGGAGGAGCTCGAGGACTGACCCTGCCGGACCAGAGAGAGAAACAGGGTCTCTTCCCCCACTCCGCTTCCTGTCCCCTCCCCTCCCCTTGCTCGTAGTGTGAGCTCAGCGTGGCCGCTTATGGGTTTGTTGGGGTGGTTACGGAGGTGTGGCCCCGGGATCCGCGTCTGTCCCTTAGCCCTTCCTCTCTGGCCCTCCCCGCTCTGCTTCCCGGTCCCCGGATCGCAGAAGCTTTGCCCCTCTGAGCCCTTCCGCTGTGCTGTTCCTCCCTGGGAGTCAGACTGCCGTGGACTGAACCCCAGGAACCAGGAGCCGCCCGAACCTCTCTTCTAAGCTGTAGATATCGGATAGGTGTCAAGGCAGTAGGAAAGCGGACTGGCACGGGCCAGGTAAAAATGGACTTAAACAAAATTATTGTTCTACAGCTCTTAGGAGGCCTGGTGACAGTGATCTGGTTTTTCTGTGTAGCAAAACTGAGCTGAGTACCCCTTCCTCACCACAAGCACGTGCTGCTGTCCACTTCCTGGGCTGTCTGGAGGGTTCTCACCTGCTGATGGATCCACAGTCCCTGCAGGGGGAAGACATCATCACCCAAGGAAACAAGATCATCATAAGAACTAAGAAAATGTAAGGCAAGGTGTCAGGTCTAGTGTATGCAGATTCAGGGGACCTGCGCATTTACACGGGCACAAACTGACGGCTGTTTTCCCTCACCCCTTGCCCATATTTTATCTATTACTTCGTCACAGCCTACAAATCGCGGGAGTCAAACATCTCGGTGACTATGTTCCTATACTTGGCTTCCTTCGTAATCTTTTGTGTTTTGCTTCCTGTATTGAAAGCCGTGATTCTGAGACATCTGCCAAAGGCCTGTGGCCCTTGAATGTGTCGAGAATCCCTGGTGCGTTGTGAGGAGCACGTGGGGTGGGTGATCAGGACCCGCGGTGTAGACAGGAGAGCCTCTCTGAGGAGCTGGATCAGAGTACGGATGGAACTGCTGACCAGGGTCCTGCTGCTCCGGAAGCCAGGGAAACCCTTGGGCGAGGGCAGGGGAGCAGCAGGGCCTCGGGTCCCAAGATGAGCCCTCCTAGGGGTGGGGGTGGGTGCATTGGGTTCCTGATTGTTCCCTGGCATAAACGAAGGTTCGATTGCATCCAAATCAGATCACAGAGCCCAGGAGAGTTGCAAGGCCATGAAATTCCTCTGTATGGCGTGGAAATGCCGGATACACCATCAACATTGCCACGCCCGGTGGTTGGATCAACTTTAAAATGAGATACAAATAGCTCCGGTGGCCGTAAGAAGTTCCTGAAAGCAAGGGGCAGACACAGCACCCAGAGTTTACACTCCCGAGAAATGACTGTAAAAGGAAAGGGCTGGTGGTGTTCGGCCCAGTCCGCGTTCCCAAGAGCAGGAGTCTTTTGTTTTTTCTTTTTGAGTTTGTAAACAAGATGATTGTTTGTGAAATCCAATTTCCTGTTTCAGTTGGAAAGAAAGGCGATTCCACCAAAACACACTTTCTGCACGCGTCTCGGCTAGGGTGGTAATCAAGCTGCTCACCGCTCGGTAAAGCTCCAAAGCACGTCTGATAACTGGGGGTGATAATAAAATAACAACACGCGGGGCACAGTGGTGCACGCCTTTCGGCC
The DNA here is from genome assembly GCF_012274545.1 of Fukomys damarensis. Lineage (NCBI taxonomy): Eukaryota > Metazoa > Chordata > Mammalia > Rodentia > Bathyergidae > Fukomys > Fukomys damarensis. The sequence goes on along the minus strand of NW_022900934.1, from coordinate 8,407,436 downwards.
TAGCACTCTGGGAGGCTCAGGCAGGAGGATGGCAAGTTCAAGCCTGTCCTGGGCGACTTCGTGGTTTGGCAAAACGCCTGTCTCAAATTAAAAGTAAATAAAAATGGTGCACTGTGGCCAGCAGCTTCTACACCATCTCATCACCCCAAGAGCCCCAAGAAGGGCAGCCTGACCCAAGGGGCAGGGAGGGAGGAGCCCCAGAAGAGAGAGGTTGTGGGCTAACCCTGCTCCTGTAGAAGTGGAAACAAAGCTCCAAAGGCAGCGCAGATGGATAAGTCTTGGGAAAGCAAAAATGCAGCAAAAGGAAAAAGAAAAGAAAAGGGAAAATAGGTTGAAGCAGCTAACCAAGAAACTGAAGAGGATTTACCCACACATCAGGGAGAAGCTAAAAACGGAGATTCCAGCCTCTGAAAAAGCAGAAAAGAAGCCAGGGTGTGGTGGCCCATGCCTATAGTTCCAGCACTGGAGGGGAGGCTGAGGCAGGAGGATTGCTGCAAGTTCAAGGCCAGCCTGGGCTACATAGCGAGTTTTCAAGGGCAGTCTGAACTATAAAGGGAGACCTTATAAAAAAAAATAATAATAAGGGACAATTTGAGGCCTAAATGAATGTTTATAAATATAGCACAATATCAACAGTTCTCAAAAGCGGGTGATGTTGCCTTGGGGGAAATGATTAACAGTGTCTGGAAACTTGGTTGTCACACTGGAAGTTGTAGGGGTGTCTAGGGCGTGGAGCCTGGGTGCTGCTCAGCATCCCACAGTGCACAGGACAGCCTTCCAAGCAAAGAAGCTCCTAGCCCCAACATCAACAGTGCCACATTTGAGAATTCCTGTGCTTTATGGACAGGTGCTGTAGGTGTGCCCAACGCATTCCAGGCTGATGGTGTTGAGGGAAAGAGAGATGGCTCAATATTACAGCCAAGTGTAACAGCTCTGGGTTACAGCTACAGCAACTGAGTCAAGCCTCTGAAAGCCACTCGAAGAGATGGAGAAAAAAGCTTTTAATAGCCGGCTGGCTCAGAGGAGTTCAAGCATTCCGAATTCGGAGCCTGGAGTTGCAGTGAGGGTCAGTCTATGTACAGGTGGGGAAAGGAAGTCCAGAGGGATCTTCTCTTAGGGTGGACACATGGCTAGAAGCACCTCTGGGGTGGAGTTAACAGAACATTCTCGAAACTTTAGGTAGAAACCTCAGGTATTAACAGTGCATTGTTTGAACAGAACGCTTTTGATACATTAGACAGACACACCCTGCAGCACAAGCACAGAACATTTTGATACATTAGGTAAAAACACAGTCAGCACAAACGGTTACATTTCCGGAACAGAACATTCTATGGAAAAAACATGGGGGTCAAAGGCAGAGCCTGGCCCCACTGTGTATTATAGCTTGATCAATATTTGAAATCTTATATTTTTCTACTTGAATATAATGTGGCCAACAGTTATGGAAACTTGAATTATATGAATTTAAAACGTGTGTATAAAATATGAAAATGTCCATGTCTTAGTTACTTTCTCTTTGCTGGGATAAAATACCCCAAATCCACAAATTAAGAGAGGAAAAGGCTTATTTTGACTCGCAGTTAATGGAGGTTTCAGGTCACAGCTGGCTGGTCCCAAGGCCGAGTGGCATAGCAGGGGGAGATGGCGTGAGAAACAGTCCACGGCAGGCATGCAGGGAGCAGCAAGGGATCAAGGGAGGAGGAGGGATATATAAATATATACATGTGTCCCTTCCGGCCACACCCACGGCACCAACCTCTTTTATTTATTTATTTATTGGTATCGGGGATCGAACTTGGGTCCTTGTGCTTGCAAGGCAGGCAATGGAACCGCTGAGCTAAATCCCCGGCCCCCAACCTCTTTTAACCAGGCTTCGTCTCCCAACATCACACCCAACTTTAAACCCAAAAGTGGACTTAACCCAGTGGTGACTATCACGCACCCAGGCTCCAGTCACCTCTCAAAAGCTCCACTTATGAGTGCATGAGACTTTGGGTGGCTCTGAGGATATAAACCATGACAGTCTAAATGTCCACAAAATTTGGTGTTCCTCTCAAATTAAACATTTGTCAAGAAACATAGTTTTGGAGTTAGCAGCCTGAGGGAACTGTCCACTATACAACAGCTACACAAGGATACCAATCCACTGATGAACAAATATTTTGAATTCTGAGAGCTTTTCAGGTGCAAATCTTTGCAGAAAATATGTCTGCCCCATACTGAGAGCTGAATGAGAGAATAACAGGCTGATTTTTATGTGCCTATAGCTACATAAATATTTTTCATTTGTCTCAATCTATAGAGATTTGCTATAAAATATTCTTTAACCAACATGCTTGACTCATGCATAATTCTGCACAGAAATCATTGCTCAGATCATTTGCATTCATCAAACTTGTCATTATCCCAACAAATGCAATGTTGTCTGAATAGGACTCTTCCTAGAGCACAAAGCTGGGTAATTTTAGATTGTTCCCATCAATGAGTCTTCCAGAATGTCTCTGGGCATTTGGAGGCAAAAACCACATTTATTCTTCAGTGAAAAAGCTTGGCACTGTTGTGGGAGACAGGGAGAGAAGACGCTGGACCGCTCTGACTTTGAGCAGATGCAGGGGGGCGCTCACCTGGCTCCAGTCCTTCTCTGGGGTCTCTGTTGCCTGGTGCAGGGGCTGGAAAGACACTGGGACAGAAACCAGGCCAGGTGCCCACTCCTGTCATACCTGTAGATGGCGGCTTTTTCTTACTTCCGTGAGTAAGTCACCGTGAAGTACAGGAGCCTTTCCAAAGATAGAAAGGGGTAGAATGAAACTGGAGTTTGCAAACTTTTTCGGTCAATGGCTAGATATTAAGTAACTTTAAAGAAACAGATATTTTAGTGGCTGGAGGCAGTGAAGCTGGGTAATACAGCGCTTGTCTAGCATGCTTAAGGCCCTGGGTTCTATTCTCAGCACTGCCTCTCCCAGCTCCAGAAAACAACAACAATAACAACACCCCTGCAAAAAAGGGGCCGGGGACTTAGCTCAGTGGTTCTGCCACTGCTTTGCAAGCACAAGGTCTCAAGTTTGATCTCCAGTACCACAATACATAAATTAATTAATTTTAAAAAATTAGACCACTGGGAAGGCTCTAATAAAAGATGAGAATAATAAGTAGTTGGTGAAAATGAAGAGAAATTAGAATCCTGGTAGGTCGCTGTTAGTAGGAAAGTAAAATGGTACCTCCATATTAGAAAGCAGTTTAGCTGCTCATCAAAAGCTAAATATAGAGCCACATAAAGCACAGAAATTCCACTTCTAAATGCATACCTGGGAGAATTTCAGGCATGTGCCCACAGAAATCTGTACCTGAATACTCATACCATTACGGAGAAAAGGCAAAAAGTAGAAATAGCCTAAATGTCCACCAACTAAAGGATGAATTTAAACAAAAAAGGTAAGCTATCCACCCAATGGAATATTTTTTTGGAAATAAGAAAGGGAGACGTACTCACGCCTGCTACAACACGGGGGAAGCGTGAAAATATTCAGCTAACAGAGTGAAGGCAGTCACCAGGACACACCTGTCCGACGACGATCCCTTTTGTATGCAGGGTCCGGAGTGGCGAATCCCCAGACCGGAAGTAGTTTGACATTGCTGAGAGCTGGGAGCGGGGAGAATAAGGAATGGCTCAATGTTATGAAAGGAGAACGGAGAGAGACGCGAAGCCAAACCAAGAGCTCACGAAGAGCCTGACGGCCTGGGGAGCTCCGACAGAAGGCCGAGGCACTGCCGCCAACCTGTGCAGGGGCCCCTTCCCAGCTGTGGCCCTTGTCTTCTTCCTTCCTGGAAAGGAGTTTGTTCCAAGTCAAAGAGTAGCCAGGCCCCAAGAACTGGGCTGGGTCTGATCAGGAGGTGACAGCATGGAAAGATGTGAGGAACTGCTGCCCTGTCTTTTCTATCAAAGGACGTAAACGGGAGCCTCCACCTTGACTCTGGTCCTCCCAAGGCAGCCCCCTTCCTGAGCGCACCTGCTCGGTTCAAGTTCTGCAAACACAGCTTATCAACAGCCAAGGACGTTCCGTGGCCCCACCCTGTCCCCTCCTGCTCTTCATTCCCCTCAGCAACCCTTTGGATCCACCCCTCTCGCAGCTTAAACTAGCCAACCACTAGTTGAGCCTTTGAATTCAGCCAATGAATTTAAAGGACAGCTGCTTCCCCTGCCTGAGGGCTTGACCTACCCCAACATCCCTCCCTTTCCCGCCACTCAGTGCACTTGCTGCCTCCTGTGCGGTGTGGTTGTGCCCTTCTGCAGGAGTAAACTTTAAAATTTGCCTTGTCCAGTTGTCTTGTGTGCTGACTGCATGCATTCTTTCTGGCACTGGCAATTAGAGTCTGGGGGCTCATTTCTAACCGCGGGGAAGCAAGCTGGTAGAGCAGAGAAGGGGGTCTGCTCTGGGCAGGCAAGGACTTTCCTTATTTATTTATTGTAGTACTAGGGAAGGCACCCAGGACCTCATGCATGGCTGGCAAGGGCTGTGGCACTGAGGGGCATCCCCAGCATTGTAATTTAACTGCGTTGTAATTCCTGTGTTGTAATTTAACTCCCAAGGTGATGGTATCAAGTGAGGTAATCAAGTCATGAGTGCTCAGCCCCCAGTGAATGGGATCAGTGCCCTTACAAAGGGCTTAAGAGAAAGTTTATTTCTCCCTCTTTTGCCAAGGGAAACACAATGTGCATCCCTTTGGGAAGATGTAGCAAGAGGCACAGAGGAAGCCCTAACCAGACACTGAATCTGCCAGTGCTTTGCAAACTTCCCAGGGCCTGGCACTGTAAGAAGTAACTTTGTGTTATTTATAAGTTACTCTGTCTATGGTATTTTGTTATAGTAGCAGAAACTGACTGAGACAATCCCTCAAAGCTCAGCTTCACATTTAGCTCCAGAAGTCAGGAATGTGAATGCTTATTCAGATCTATTAGTAGGTATTTAGAAGCTGAGGAATTTTCTCTATGTTTAAGCCTAAATTACAACTTAGTTTTTCTTTTGATAGCTAATGGCTCCATGAATTTTTACCACAAATTCCTAAGTCATGCTCCCCTAAGAATTCCCAACTGGCACAGTATTGAATGTGAGGATTTTTGTTTATTTGTTTTTTGTTTTTGTACCACAATTGAACTCAGGTCCTTGCACTTTTGAGGTGGGCACCAGAACCACTGAGCTACATCCCCGGCCTGTGAGGTCTGTATTTTGGAAACTGACACTCTGTCTACAACTCTTCCATAGCGTACCTACAGGTGATGACATCTTCATGGCTGAATGTTAGTTCATATAGTCACATGTGTCGTTCATTATCTAAGAGCATGGTGTCACAGACCTAGCAGGTGCCATGCATTGTGCTAAGAGGAGAAAATGATAAATGAAAAGAAACACTCTTCTTGTCTTCCAAGAGCTTGGCTGTGTGGTGAAGATAATTCTTGTCAAATACACAGTGTAAGGTGGCAGCTGCCGCAAGGGTAGTGGGAGGTGCGCAGTAGCAGCAACATTATGTGGAGTCAGAGGAATATCCCCTGGCTCTGGGTGGGGACCCTTATGAGGGGCGTCCTTGGGGGACAAGGAAGATGAGATCTGGAGGTGAAATGGGAGCAGAGGATGGAGGGAGGGAAGCCCTGTAGGCAGAGGGGAAGGTGAAACTGCTCAGCAAAACTCCTCGGCAAGAGGCTGCCTGCAATGCCTAAAAAAAAAAAAGCCTGTGCAGATGGAACCAATCACAATCACCTTAGTTACCTTCTTATTGCTGGGACAAAAATACCTGACACCCGTAAGTTAAAGAAGGAAAGGCTTATTTGGGCTCACAGTTCATGGAGGTTTCAGTCCATAGGCAGCTGGCTCCAAGGTGGCGGGTATGGTACAGGAGAATGGCAGAGGAGAAACAGTCCAGGGCATGGGAGGCAGGAAGCAGCGAGCAGAGCCTGCCCTCCTTCTCCCCACCCCATGGTCCATCCAGGCTACAAGCCTATTGGTTGGTGCCGACCACACCCACTTCCCTTTATCCAATCCAAAAATTATGCTAAACCAATCCTCAGACTAATGTAGTTATCACAGCTTAATCCATATTCACACACCCGAGGTACAGCCACCGATGAAAAGCCTCACCTATGAGTGCTCTGGGGGGGACATCTATTTTTTAAAAAATTTTATTGGTACATTTTATGTTTTGTTTTGTTTTTTGTTTTTTGGTACCGGAGATCGAACTTGGATCCTCACGCTTGTGAGGCAGGCGGCGACACCACTGAGCTAAACGCCTGGCCCTATTGGTACATTTTAGATATATATAAACATAACATTCATCATAGGGAATGTGTGCCTGTACACGACAGATCTTTTTTGCTGTTGTTCCAGGGATGGAACTTGGGATATATATTGCTTCTTTTTTCTCATTCCCCTCCCTCCCTTCAACCCCACTTCCCTCCTTATTTACAAAAAATTTGTGTCTTTTTTTTTTTTTTGTACCAGGGATTGAACTCGGGACCTTGCACTCTCGAGGCAGGCAGTGGAACCACTGAACTAAATCTCCAGTTTTTCCCTTCTATTTTCTTTTTCTTTTTCCTTGCCCCTTCCTTCCTTTCAGTTCTTCTCTGCCTTCCTTGTTCCCCTTCTTGGGAGGACGTCTACACAGGAGCCATAACGGCAATGCAGAGGCAGCCCAGAGAGGGGCAGGGGCCTGACCAGACGGGATCTCCACAGCCGTGACGGGTTGACCTATGTCCTCCCCCAAATCTACGCTAATGTCCTCGCCTCCCAAAGCTCTACTGGGACCTTACTGGAATGGAGGGTCACTGAAGATCTGATCCCTTAAAACGAGGTGATCCTGGAGGAGAGTGGGTGCCTAATTCAATGTGACTGCGGCCCTGCTGTGAAAACCCTGCTGGTGGGTGTAGCTAAATGTCTGTGTGTGTGCGTGGATTGAACCCAGGTCCTTACACACGTAAGGAAAGGCCTCTGCCGTTGAGCTACAGCCCCAGTCCCATGTCTCAGATTACTTGATTGCAAGTTTCTCCAACATTTTGAACAACTTGACCCATTAAAACATATATGTTTTTACACTGGGATCTAGTATGCTGCATGTATACAAATGTGCATGTTTGCACACATATTTCTGCCGTAACTCACCCTTCTGGTGTGCCACGTCACTCTGTTCTATTCTGTTCTCTTGCACTAAAAAGTGACAGCACAGCCGGGTGTGGTGGCGCACACCTGTGATCCCAGCACTTGGAAGCTGAGGCAGGAGGATCGCTGTGAGTTTGAGACCAGCCTGGGCTACACAGTGAGTTCCAGGTCAGTCTCAACTACATAGTGAGACCCTGTCTCAAAAAAACAAACAACAAAAAAATATGACAGCACGGTCTACAAAACTGATCTTACAATCCGGTCAAAAGTTACAGCCTGCAGGTTTAGCACTTTCAACGCATTTATTAAATGAAGAGAGAAACATCCTATACGTGTGCTGTACGCTCCTTCTGGATGTTTTACAGACACGTTTTAGCAAACATTGCAAAGTCCCAGTGGGGTAGAAATTCTCCTCTTCTTCCCATTTTCCTTACGACCAGACCGAGGCGTGGAGGCCCCTGCCCCAGCTCGTGCAGAGGAGCCGCGCCGGGGTTCTTCCTCCAGCCCGGGAGCTGCTGTGCCACTGACCAGGAGGGAAGAGCCGTGCAGTTCTACGTGGCCTCACATCGCGGTTAGGGCCACCAAAGGGCCCATTCCTTTATACGTTTGTCAGTCGGGAGGTGACTAGAGTCCTCTTCTTTTCACTTTCCTTGGCAGCCAACGAAGCCACAGCTATACAGACCCCCAAATTGAATAATCACCTCCAGAAACCCAGAGTGGGGTCCCCTGCCCGAGCCTCAAGACGTCCCCCCCGCCGCCTTCAGCAAGGACCGCCGTCTGCAGGGGACTTTTCACACCCGGACAGGCCCGGCTTCCTCAGAGGAAGTACTCCACCTGCCCATTACCTACTGATTTCCTCCAAAGTTCTCCAGCCCCAGAGCCTAATTATTGGTGTCATTGTGGAGACGTTAGGAGGATTGGAAGCCCCTCTGGCTAACCCAGGGCCTGTGTCGAGGGACTCGGCTAATCCGCATTATCTGTCCTCACTGGTAATGGGGAAGGTTGCACGCCAATTACCCGGCTTCCTCAGCCCCTCCGCAAACAAGGGAGGCAGTGTTCGCACAGACTGTGCCACATTCCAGCCCCACATCAGAAGCGTCTGGGCCAGATGAAGACCACTGGGGCTCAGCATTTAGGAGTGGAGCCTATGGACGTCACCAGGGAGCCCTGACTCTTCTCACCTCAGGGACATCCCCGAGGGCATCTTTAACCTGGATTCTTTCCAAAACTGCCTATCTACCAGGTTTGCAGCTGCGGTCTTCAGCGTTTCCGGCTCAGACTTGTTGAGTGGGTGGGTCGAGGTGCGGAGGAAGAGGAGAGAGAGGAAAGCACAGCTTCAACGACAGAGGAGCGGATACTAGGAGCTGGTAGACCGAGTCCCAAAAAAGGAAGAAACCGAGACACATTCTTAGGCCGTGTTAGCATCAAATAGGCAAAGACAGTTTTCGCCCAAGAGTTTGACCTTGTACATTGAAAAGTGCACAGGTAGCTGCATAAATCTGTATAACACACAGTAGATAAGACACAGAGTGGAAATACTACATAGACTTCATCTCTACTCTTCCGTTTGTGGTTTCCCCTTTCATTTCTTCCTCCCTCTGATTCAGAAGCTGGCCCGGCAGTGTTGTAGGTGTCAGAAAAGACTGTCTCTGGTGGGATTTGTAACCAGGCACAGGAGTTGGAGCGCCTGCGGCCCCACGGGAAGCCCCTGGCCCCCTGAAGCTGCTCTTTAATTTTGCTGGCAGAGAGCGTGGGATCCGAGGCTGGGACCCTGAGGCTGCAGACTTCTCCCTGCCCTATCGGTTAACTCCATTTCTCAGGTCACCACTTGGAAACAGCGCTGCTGTCCACCTGTCCAAGGTCACACAGCCCAAAGCTAGCACAACAGTAAAAAAACCAGAAACTCCAACAAAACCCCGGTGGGTCCTAGGTGCTGCCTCTCAGACTCTTGTTACCCAGGACCCTGAAGGCTCCAATGCAGCAGCGACCTCAGTGCCTTAGAAGGAAAAGACCAAAAGCTGTGAAACAGCAGGCAGCTCTCTTTGGGTGCTGTTCCAGCTCCGGGCGTCTCCTCCTCCTCCACCTCCCAGGCGCAGATACAGTAATTAACTCCGTGCAGAAGGGTTAGACTTGAACAGGGGAGTGGCCCACAGGAGTTGGCCGCACGGGAAAAGGGAGGCTGCTCACAGCGCCCAAAGGATGTGAGAAGCTGGGGAGGCTCCGCGGGCTGCGCTGGTTATTTCCAGGCGGCGCGAAAAGCAGACATTTGTCTGTTCCCATGGAGACGCGATTTCTACTAGTCAGTCGGGCGACGGGGAGGTCAGACAATAGCCAGTCGCTTAAAAAAAACTCTTGAGGGATAGTCGATTCCTGCTGTGTTTCCGCATTTCTCCTGCGTGTACGGGACTCGAAAGGACTTGTCCCGGGCGAGCAGCACTGAGCTCCTGCGCGGCTCCGAGGAACCGGGGATCCCGGGGTTCGATTCCTGCTGTGTTTCCGCATTTCTCCTGCGTGTACGGGACTCGAAAGGACTTGTCCCGGGCGAGCAGCACTGAGCTCCTGCGCGGCTCCGAGGAACCGGGGATCCCGGGGCCCTCGTGCAGGACGGCGTGGCCCCCTCCCCCGCCGGTGTCAGATCCCGGCCGGTCGCAGTGCTTACTCCTTGGCTTCCCAACTCCAGCCCTTCCTCTCGGTGGCGCTGAGGTCTCCCCCACCGCGGCCGGCGGCTGCACCCCGAGAGCCCCAGTCCCGAGCTGCTTCGAGCCCCGCGCCCTTCGCTCCCGACCTCTCCGTGCCCGACAAGGGCGCGGGCAGAAGTGATCCGGGCCGTTACGCGGCCCGCTGAGGCGAGTTATCGATCCCAGCCAGCAGATCGGGCCCCTGCAGAAATGTTTATTCCAATAGGCGAGGGCCAGCTCCAGCGCCCGCAGTGGGAGAAAGACTTCTGGAACGCGTCAGGATTTTAAAAAGCATCTCAGAGGTGCCCCCTTCTTTTTTCTTTCCATGCATCATTTTTAGGCACGTCCGAGGCAGAAGAAAAAGCAGCAGAGGACTCCCGAGAGCGCGGGGAGCAGGGCGTGTGTCTTCCCGGGGGTCCGCTTTGGAAACGCAGTCCGCGATGCGACGCTCAGCTCCGGGCGCGCAGGAGAAACAGTCGCCCCGAC
>NW_022900934.1:8364275-8396980 GCF_012274545.1 Fukomys damarensis | reverse complement strand
TGGGAGCCCCGGGGTCCGGCCCCCCGAGCACAGCCCCGGGGAAGGCCGATTCCGCTCCTGCGGACCCGACTGAGGACCGTGCGGCGGCGCCCGTCACCTCGGGTGTCCTGCGCTTCCCCTACGCCGCAGAGCCGCGTCCCTCAGATACTGGGAAGCCGTGTCGGAGTAGGTCCCTCGCTCTTCCTTTCTCATTTTTAGTTGTAAGCGTTTAAAAAGAGACACAAAAACCTCTTCACAGGAGCCTACAACGTAAGGTAAAAGTGCCTGAGTCATAAACTGGTGATCTCACCAGAGAGCTCCTGATCACCGTTACCCCCCTAACGGATGTTTCTCACAGATACGCACACCGCTTTAATTATATCCCTGGTGTATTCACTTAAAATGTCCATCACGGGCAATTTTTTAGTGGGTGTATTTTTTGAAAAGTAGTTTTGGGGGTCATTGTCATACATGCATCTGGGGAAAACTCAGATTAAAGGGCGAGCCCCTCCGCACCCCCTAGCCAATGACTCGGTTTTTAGGTGGGTCTCTCGCAGAAAAGGCTCATACACAGAACAGGGCAATAAGCGTTTCTGTCCGCCACATCTCTGTCTTTACAAAGTGCCTTTGACCCGTTGTGTTTTCTAGATAGAGTCTCTTGGAGAGCACGTGACAGACATTTTGTTTGTTTGTTTGTTTAGGTTTTCTGAGGCAAGGTCTTACTATGTAGCCCAGGCTGGTCTCAAACTCTCAGTGATCCTCCTGCCTCAGCCTCCCAAGTGCTGGGATTAAAGGCGTGGACCAACGCGCCCAGTTGAACGTGACACTTTAAGTAGTGGTATGTGTAGTATTTCCTGGGATGCTGCTTCTTGATGTATCTCACTTATCATTTTTTGCCAGACTTTCAGGTAGCCTTTGACTTTTGCTGCTATGAGCAGCAGTGTAACAAAATACTCTCTGCGTTACTCTGCTCAGACTTTCTGTCCACTTCTGAGGGAAGCTCCTGTTACTTCACACTGGCCCTCAAATTGCCCGAAGCCAAAGAATTGATCAAAGTAACTTTAAAAAAACAAAACAAAAACAAGAGTTTAAAGCCTTGTTATTACCCTCTTAATAACTGTAGTTTTTGTTTGTTTGTTTTGCTTGTGTGTTAGCGTGTTTGTTTTTTGGCAGTGCTAGGAATCAAACTCAGGCAAGCGCTTTACCACTGGGCCACACCCCTAACTTACCCCGCCCCCTTCTTGTAGTTCTTAATCTCCCCTCCAGTTGGAGCTGGAGCCGCATGTGGGGGAGGGGAGGGGAGGCCCTTGTCCCCCAGGGGTCAGCCATGTCCACACCGTTCCCCAGCATCTCATCTTCTCACAGAAGCGAAGCATACTTCCTACCCAGTAATCCCTCCTCTTCCACGCCTCCCATCTTGGGCTCAGAAAGATCACTCTGCTCAGCCTAATGGAGGTGCTCCCTCCTACTCCTGTGTGCCCACGAGGGAGCCACTGCTATTTAGAACAAAGTACGTGCTTGGAAAGCGGTGGGCGGAATTTTGTGTGCACCGGGCCCTAGGGCTCTCCATCCGCTGGGAGGAGTCTCATTTCATTCTGCCCTCAGAAACTCAGAGAAATCATGGAGACTTGGTCTTCTGCTAGCTCCCGAGGTCTTTTTGTGCTTTGTCTTGCAGTGTGTGCAGCAGATTTCTGGTATGCCTGGGAGAAGGAAATCTGAGTTAAAGAGGACTTCTCCATGTGCATAGTAGCAGGCGAGCTAATTGGCAAATTTAATTTAGGGAGAGAAGCAATGAGGCCAAAGAGACACCGGAATGGGGCCTGTCCACGTTCAGAGCAGGAAAGCGCAAAGCAGCTACCATCTCCAAATTCAAAATTATATAAAACTGCAAAATGAGTCTTCTGTTGTATCTGTCATTGAAATCTGCAGTCCTGTTTGCATTTATCTTGAGTACCCAGGAAGCTGTCCTATTAGTTCAGAAAAAGGAGGCATGGCCTAAGAAAACATACCACTAATAAGAAAAATGCCAGAAACCCTAGTGGCTCAAGTGGGAAGTCCAGGCATCAGAGAAATGAGCAAAAGAGACAAGCGAACGAAATAGTTAGAACTCCTTTTCCCCTGTTACGAGTCCTAGTGATATAGGACCGTGGTTTCTGGGGAACCATGCTGTCTATCAGGGAAATGGCCCAAATGTGTGACTTCAGGGGCTGCTCCCAGGCCAGTGAGAGCCATAGGACAGCATGGGGGACCTGGGAGACAGATGTCCCTTCCTCCATTTTGGATTCAGGAGCCATTTTAGATTCCTCCATTTTGGAATCTGGTGGCAGGGGCAGTTACCCTTCTCTCTGCAGAGTCCAGCCTTTTGGGATCAAATTTGTACACCCCGAGAGGCTCTCCTTCCCTGCCATAACTGTATTGTTCTTGAATGGACTTGGGTAGGACAGAAGGAAAAGGCATCTTTAATCAAAGGATAGGCTAATACCAAGTTCACGCCATCAGATAATGGAGGCCATTTTCTGAGGCTGGGCACGTGAGCTGAGGCTAATTGCAAGAGTTGGGCAGGTTGCTTCATTTCCCTACTGTAAGAAGAGGATAATAACAGGTAACATTTATAGAGTACTTACACAGAGTAAGTACTTTATTCATGGATGCATTTCATCCTCTGAGTCTAATGAGGAAGCATAATTATATTGTCTTTATTTTATAGATGAATGTGGTTCAGTCAGATCATTCAGCTAGAAAGTGGTAAAGACAAAATGTAATTCTAGGGCCGGGGATTTAGCTCAGTGGTGCCACTGCCTGCCTCACAAGTGCAAGGTCCCAAGTTCGATCCCTGGTACTATTAAAAAGGAAATGGAATTCTAGACCAGGGGTTGGCAGTTACAAGGTGAGGTTCAATCTGGATCTGTCAGTTTTTGTAACTAAAGTTTTATTGGAAACTAGCCTTGGTCATTTGTTTATGTACTCCCAGGATCCCTTTGAGCTACCATAGCAGAGACACTATAATGGTCTGCAAAGCCCAAAATATTTACTATTTCTTTACAGAAAAGTTTACAGGTTTGTATTGTAGATGGCCCAAAAATGTACTCTTTGCCCCATATGTCTTTCTGCCCCGCACCAAAGTGCCGCATTAAAAAAATACGATGGCAGCTGGGCGTGGTGTGCACGCCTGTAATCACAGCACTTGGGAGGCTGAGGCAGGAGAATCACTGTGAGTTCAAGGCCAGCTCTGCTACATAGTGAGTTCACTGTCAGGCTGAACTACATAGCAAGACCCTGTCTCAAAAAAAAAAAAAAAAAAAAAGGTGATGTCAACCAGGAAAAACAAAGCTGAAATGTCAGAAATAATAACAGTTATTGAAGAAAACATTAGAACACCTGAATCTACTCAGGAGTCCGAATGTTAAAAAAAGTCTCCCCCCAAATTGAACGTGCTTACATCTTAAATTTAAAACTAAGTGAATCTTGTTGCCTTACCAGTTTTGACAAAACTGCATAGAAATGCTGATGAAATCCAAAGTATTTGCTAGGAAATTTTCCAAAATACTAAAGACATGGAACTTAGCTTTTCAGGAGTCATAAAAATAATTTTTTCATATATGTTATTTTTATTTTTATTTTTTTGATTTTTTTTTAGATAGGGTCTCACTATGTAGTAAGACTGACCTGGAATTCACTGTGTAGCCCAGGCTGATCTTGAACTCAGCAATCCTCCTGCCTCAGCCTCCCGAGTGCTGGGATTACAGGCATGTACCACCATGCCTGGCTTCATGTACTTATTTTTAAGCCTGTGGGTTGTCTCAGTTGTCCAAGCATGAAGCCCAACTACCGCATTTAAGTCTGATGTTTTGGAAACTGAACACTGGAGAGTTTGGAAATTGATCCCTGTTGCCATGGAAACTAAAAATCTTCCAGGCTGCACTATGGTTTAGTTTTTTATTTTTATTTTTAATTCTTTTCTTAAAATGTAGTATGAGGGATTGAATCTGGGCCCTTTGTGCTGAACTACATTTTTTTAAAGTTTTTTTTTTTATTATTTTTATTTTAAGACTGGGTCTCTAAGTCACTAAATTGCCCAGGCTGGGCTTGAACTTTTGATCCTGCTTCCTCAGCCTCCCAGGGTGCTGGCATTAGTAGGTGTGCACAGCTGTGCCTGGCAGCATGGCCTAGCTTTTCATGGATCTCCAGGATTGATGACTGTAGCTGTATAAACAATCCAGGTTTAAAGAAAAACTGTTAGTGAACAAAATAATAACATCTGCATCCTGCCATTCCAGGTCCTGGGAGAGTTCTGAATCCTCCATGAGAAGGGCTCCTACTCACTCTTCAAGGCCAAAGCACAAAGCCAGGTACACGAAGTCTCTCAGCAAGTACGGAGCGGCGTGAGGCCCAATCCCAAACCGCAGAGTCACACGGCCTTCTGAGAGGAGGCCCAGGCCCTGTGGTCATCCTTATGATCATCAGGCCTTGTCTCCCTTGGTGCCTGCACATGTGGCACAGCGAGGGCTTCCTCTAATTCAGCAGTGAACAAGAGAGCTAATACGGTGGACTCCTGAGTTACAACTGGCCCAACCTAGGAACAACTTGGGTTACGACCAGAATGCTAGCTTTTAATTTGCAGCCAACATCTTGAGTTACGACTAAATGCCAGCCGCATGTGCTTTCAGATGGCCTCAGATGCAGATTTAACCCTTAAAGACAGCGTCCTCTCCTGTGTGGGGTTCGCTAAGAAATCCCGGGCCGGGTGTCTCTGAGGGCGCTGAGAGCTGCCCGTGTCCAGGAGGGAGACTGTGAAGGCTGCGGAGAGGAGCTGAGCCTGCAGCTGAGTTACAACCAGCGCATGGGAACAACTGCGTTGGAAAGTCAAGGGTCCACTGTAACTTAGTCGCAAATCCGATGATGTGAGAGAGGCAATGACCCTGGCCATGGCTGTCCAGGTAGTGGCAGCCACAGGTGAGATCCGGACTCCAGAAGTACAGCGGGAGAGGAGCAGCAAAGGCACTTTCCTCGGGCTGGGAGAGGCTTGGGGATGTGGAGAAATGAGGTTCATCCTTGGGGGCTTTAGCAGACTGCAGCGAGTTAGTCAACTCTTGTCGGAGACAGAAGGTTTCAGAGGCCAGAGTTAGCTTGGAGTTTGGCCTTGGGTCTGAGACACGTGGCCGCACATCCACAACGTGCTGGCTGTGTCCCTGTTGTCACACGGGGAGCAAGACGCTCCTCATTCGTCTGTGACTGAAGCTAACGAGTCACGAGTCCTAAGCGTGTATCTCAGTTAATCAACAACCCAGTGAAATATTGTAGAGCAATAGTTTTCAAACAGGAGCAGGCTTTCCTAATCACTTATCCTTAAAACTACCTGGGAATGCCACATTTACAATACCTGCATGCCTACATTTACAATAACCCCTTTTCTGTATTACAGGTGTGTGTGCGCGTGCACACACGTGTGTGTATGTGCGTTGTACCCCAGCACCTCTGCGTCTTTCCACGGAGCATTACGGGGAGTAGGTAACATAAAAACAGCCAAGGTACCAAACTGAGGGAGTCATCTGGAAAATCCTTCAGTAATAAATCAAAAGTGTCTAAATCCTGCATTACTCGATCTCACATGTATTTGTTTTTAGGGACCGTTCGGAACAACTGAAGAGGTATAATGATGTTGAGTCTCACCAATGTAGCCGTCATGTTTTTTGGAAGCGTCAAAGACTGCGTAATATGTCCTGAATATTCCCCAGAATTAAAGTGTTATGTGATGTTCTTCCCGATTTAGCGTGTGCTATTCATCAATTAAAATGTATTTCATGAAATCATGTAAGGAAATATGAACTCCAAGGAAGTCCCTCCCCTCCTTCCCTTCCTGTTTGTTTCCCTTCCTCCCTACCTCTCTCCTTTCGGTCCTCCTTCCTTTCCTTTGGCCGAAGCTCGAACCCGGAGACTTATGCACGACAGGCAAGTGCTCTACCACTGGGCGACAGCCCCAGCCCTAGCATCTTATTATGATTTTCCCTCGAAAATGTTTACTGTTTCCTATTTCTTATTAAGGAAAAAAATGAATTTATCTGAAGTATAGTAAAAACTTAAGATGTCAACTTAAAAAAGAGCCCATGACATTATAGTCTTTCTGCAAGTGATGTCAGCAAAAGAGAACGGGATAAGAATAAGAAGGAGGGAGAGGAGCGGGAGAGAGAAGAGGAAGGAGGGAAGGGAGGAGGAAGAAGAGAAGAGGAAAGCGAATAGTTCGCTGATCTTGGTTGCTTTCTACTTAGTAACAATCACTGTTTAGTTATGTCTTTGCTGATGAAAACTTACCTACACACAAATACACAGAGGATATAATTTTATTTATTTGTTTTACTGCCAGGCACTCAGGGAAAGCTGGGAATGGTAGTAGCAGGGGATGCAGTATGATTAGTTAGTGTGATTCATTCACAACAGAGTCCACAAGATGAGATAATTTTTGAGAGCTTTAAAAACTGTCCATGCCAGGGCCTCACCTCGGCTATTATGATTCCATTAGTCTGAGCCAGTTAAGATGATTCTATGTCTGTCACTAAGTCGTTGGCATGTGATGTAATTCTGACCAATAAGAGGTCGGATAACTTGGCTGGGACTATATTTCTGGGAAAGTTTTCCTGTTGCTGAGAATGTGAAGAAACAAAGGAATTTTTTTTTTCCTTTCAAATCTATCTATACATAGAGAGCTGTGGCGGCCATTTTGTGGTCACCAGGGGTAAAAGCTGTGGCAGACATTTTGTGGTCACAAGGGGCAAATTTAAAAGTTCAAATCCAATACACCAAGATGGGCAGCACAAGAAGATAAGGAGATCAAAAGATCCTTAGGTTAGAAGAATAAAATGAACAACCCTGAAACTGCTTTTTCAAGGAAGACATGTCATTTCTAGTTAGGATCTGTTTCCTAAAGCTCTCAGCATTTTTAATTTTACAAGATAAAGAAATGGTGCACAGAGCGCTAAGCTGTCTATAGTCACACAGTTAGCGAGCAGACAGCCATGGCTTGAATCTGACGAAAACGAAGTGAGCCAGATCCCTGCCCCATCTGCCTGCCTCCGAGTCAGGGTAAGATGACTGGAGCCACACCAGGTATTCCGAAGCCAGGAAGGAGGGAACAGAACCAGGTGAGAAGGCAGAAAAGGCCCTGTCTGAGAGACAGAGTTCAGGGAGAGTACAGGACCCAGCCAGGGCTGTCTGTCCAGCCCCGAGGACGCCAGCATGAAAAAGTGGCATTCAGGACCTGGCTGATTTCTGTAAGGATTCTCAGCCCAGGGTGCTGGTGCACACTTGTAGTCTCCGCACTTGGGAGGCTGAGGCAGGGGGTTGCAAGTCTGAGGCCAGCCTGGGCTACTTAGCGAGGAGTGGGACGGAGCTCAGAGTGGCGGCTGGGGTGGTTCTCTAGCCCGAGGAGATGAGACGGGCAGGTGTCTGTGGTTCTCTGATCAGCAGTGCTCCCTCCTCTTCTTACCCAGGAAGGCCCTACATGGAGCAGAGCACCCAGCTCTGAGGAACAGAGGGATAATGGCTCCAACCCAATCGTGGAATTCATTTTCTACTCTGTGGGACATTTCATTCCCTACCAATTCCAATTCCATGGGGCTGGGCCGATTCATGGCAACCTATACCTTTACTGATTTATTTAGTTTTCCTTTGTTGTACCCTGGATTGTACCCTACCACTGAGCTATATTCATAGCCCTTTTTATTTTATTTTGAGGCGAGGTCCCACTAAGTTGCCAGGCTAGCCTTGAACTTGCGATCTTCCTGCCTCAGCCTCCTGAGTACCTGCAGTTATAGGTGTGTGACACTGTGACCAGCTGAGAGTCAGGCTCCCAGGTTTTGGCCAAGATTCCTTCCACAAAACACACAGGTCTGGCACCTTTCCTCACCAGAGGTCAATAGACTTTCTCTGTAAAGGGCCAGACGATAAGGATGTTAAGTTTAGTGGGCCATATATCCATTCAGTCTCTGTTGAAACCACTCAGCTTGGTGAGAAAGCCAACCAGACGCTATGCAAACAAGTGGGCATACTTGTGTTCCAATAAAACTTTATTGATAAAAACCAGCAGTGACCAGATTTCTCTTTGAGCTTCTGCCTCCTGGGTTAGACCAATCATAGTTCATCTCCTGGTCCTGGCCTCATCTTTTCTGAAGACTGCTGACTGAAAGCTGAACTGAAGCCAGGCATGGTTCAGTCTTGGGAGGCTGAGGCAGGAGGATCGCTGTGAGTTAGAGGCCACCCTGGGCTCCATAATGAATTCAAGGCCAGCCTTAACTACATAGTGAGATCCTGTCTCAAAAAAGAAAAAAAATGCTAAAGTGAAAATAGAGATTCTTGTAGGGAGGATGATGTAAGCAGTTACTCTTGGGTAGCTGTAAACTGTTGTGATTTAAGCCAATCCAGCGAGTCAAGATTCTTAGGGGCTTTTTGGTTTTGTTTGGGGGGCAGAGGTGAGTGCCAGGAGGGTATAGGGGCAGATGTTGTATCCTGTAAGGTGTTCTAACCGATCCACGCATCTTGAGCTCCATTTCACCAGTGAAATTCATTCCTAAAATCAAACTAATCAAACACTACACAAACGATTCCTAATCCTCACAAAGCATTTGCAGTGGGCAGCTTTGGAGTACAGACCCTATTGCCGTGGTGTTTTCTGACCATTCTTGGGCAATATGTGCATTTTGTTTTGCTTTGTTTTGTAGTCCAGGCTGGACTTGAACTTACTAGCCTCAAACTCCTGCCTCAGCTTTCTGAGTTCTGGGGTCACCCGGACCTTGTGTCCCTGATTAAAGCAGTTAGCTGACTGGTGCGTAGGCTCACTCTAAGAGCAGCTTGTCACTGATTACATGATGGTTTTATTTTATTTTATTTATTTGTTTTTGAGATAGGGTCTCACCATGTAGCCCAGGCTAGCCTTGACCTCACAGCAATCCTCCTGCCTCAGCCTCCCAAGTGCTGGGACCACAGGCATGCACCACCACGCCGGGCTATCTGACAGTTTTAAAAAGTAAAATGTAGATCCTGTCAGTGTCTCCCATGAGACTTGTAAGCGATGGAGATGACAGGGTTAAATTACTAGCAGAGTATTCGGAGGAAGAATAATGTTATTATCACTGGTCAGAGCACTTTTCAGGAATAAAGGAACAGCAGTGGGTCTGGTTTGGTTTTGTTTATGGCTTTCAGCCCTGTGACTTCCCAGGCCTTAATGTAACTTTCTCACTCTCTCCGGCAGAGGACAGATAAGGACAAAGCCATAGATGAGGAGATGGCTGGATTTGAATCCAGTGGAGGCCACTCGGGGAGTCCTTTGTAGGTTGGTAGGGAATACAACTGAAAGTCAGGTGGGACATAGTGCTGCCGGGCTCGTGCCCTGGAATTGTCAAGAAGAGCCTTGGACATCAGATGAGATTAAGACGGCGACGATTCAGCCAGACCGGCAAGCGAAGCGCTTAGTCTAGTGCCCGCACAGGCAAGCTCTGGGTAGACTGTCTGCCACTACAGTGGGCCCTTGATTTACCGACTCAGTCCCGAGGGCTGGTTGTAACTCAGGTTGGTCAGTGAAGGCTCAGCGCCTCTCCGCAGCCTTCATGGTCTCCCTCCTGGACACGAGCAGCTCTCAGCGCCCTCAGAGAGACCCCGGCCCGGGATTTCTCAGCGAACCCCACACAGGAGAGGACGCTGTCTTTAAGGGATAAATCTGCATCTGAGGCCACCTGGAAGTGTAAGTGGCCAGCATTCGGATCGTAACTCAAAGCCGTTGGTCGTAAGTAAAAACTAAACCACGGGCTGTAGCTCGTGGCTCGTGTGTCGGGCCGGTCGTAACTCGAGGGTTTGCCTGACAGCAGCCCTGGGGAGATCCCGAGGCTTTAATTCCTGCCCAGCTGCCCTGGGTCAGTCTGGGCACATATGGCCTGCTTGACACCGCCCTGGGGTTCAACCCACTGACCTGGACGTCAGGAACGACCCACCGGAACCGAGCGGCCGGGATCAGCCGGCGCCTTCTTCTCCGGGACCGGCTTCGGCAGTTACGGCGGTGCGGCTGCTGCGTGGGGCTCCACGGCTGCCCATGCGGGTCCCAGGGTGTCCTTCCCCCAGCCGAGTCATTTCCTGCAGCAGAAAGAGGACAACCGAGTCCCGTAGCCATGACAACGGCGCCGGCTGTCCTGGTAACCACAGAGACACGGAAGCCCGTCTGAAGCGGGGCCCCTGCCCGGCCTTGTTCCCCACGTCCTAGTCCTCCCTGGATGGTGCCGAGCACCTCCCGCCTGTGGTGGTCAGGCGAGGCGCTGTCTGTGGCCGCTGCTACTTGGACCCATTGTTTAAAGAAACTAGTGCTTCTCTTCTTTTTTTGCAAGTATTTCTGCTGTATTTCCACATGAACATATGGGCCGGTGAAGGAGGTTTCCCACTCTAGATTTTGTTTTGCTTTTTCTGACTCCTCTGGGGCTCAACATTTTCCTTTTTTTTGGTTTTTTGGTACCGGGGATTGAACTCGGGCCCCTTTCACTTGCAAGGCAGGCAGCAAAGCCGCTGAGCTAAATCCCTGGCCCAAGATTTTCCTTTCTTGATACACATAATTACAGTGTCCATTGACCTGTACAGAGCGCTAACACTTCTTTATGCAATGTTTTTTGGGGGGTGCCAGGGATCAAACTCAGGGCCTTGCACTTGCAAGGCAAGCAGCAGAACCACTGAACTAAATCCTGGGCCCGCAAATATATACATATATTTTTTTGGGGGGGGATGAAAAAGCACGTAGTTTTCTCTTTACCACTCATCCTTGTATAAAAATATTTGAGCCAGCGGACTCTGTCTGCAAATTAATTGGCAGCAGACTTTAAGACTTTGTGTGTATGTTTTTTTTTTTTTCACAGCTAAATAGCATATAATGTCTTCTGCATGATTACCTGGATTTCACTTGATGTCACAGTCTAAGTTTTATTCATAAGCCAACTTTTCTGCAGGAGCAGAGACCTACCTCAGTCAGTACTTTTTGGTTGGGCCTCCCTCTGTCCCTCCTCCCCACCTCCTCCGCCCACCTCCACCACTTCCGGTCTCAGTTCTGTTTACCCCATCTGCAGAGTTGTGCCTGTCTCGCTTGTGCAGGAAACATCGTTCCAGATTCACTCACCTGGGGTCCTCTGCACAGTTTCTAAGATTATTTAAATGCACTTTATTGTAATAAACGTTCTTTCTCCAACATTGCCTATCTTAGTGTCACTTCATAATCCAGTTTGTTTTTTGTGGGTTTTTTTTTGGTGCCGGGAATCGTACTCAGCACTTTGAGCTAACCCCAAAAACCAGCAACACAAAAGTGCTGTGTTCCAGGATTTGGATAAACCTTTGATCTTAGGCCTTTCAAGAAAGTTAGACACCGCTCAGCAGTTCAAGTTCTACATTTAAAGGATAAAGAAGATGCAGCAGCCATCGTTAGAGGTCTTACTGCCTTGTGTCCAGCAGAGAAGGTTCTGGAATTCCACGTCCTTGCCAACAGGGAGGTCTCATCCTTTGGTGTACTTGGGATGTTCCTCTCTGGTGATTCTATGTAGGGTATAAGCTCCGCCTTTCATCACAGATACTGAAAAAGTCAAGACTCAAACTCCAGCCCCTTGTAGCCAGTGGGTGGACGAAGGATGTAAGGACTTCCAGAATCCACGTCAGTGACCGGTGACAGCCATGAGTTCATGGCTCTGATTGAGCTTCCGGTGGAAGAATCCAACCCTCGAAGCTCAGAGGCGGGGCTTTCGGTATGAAAGGGCACCGGTCTTTGGATGTGGGGCCCCACCCCAGTTAGTTGTTTCCGGAGGTCCTAGTGGATGGGCTTTAGCTGCCAATGGCCTTCAGCAGTATTTAATGCCCTAACCGACCAGCATTGGCTCCCATTGCTTATTGTCAAGGACCGTGATGAAGACGCCACAGCATGATACAGTCAAGGCCTACAAGCTTTATCAATTTGCACACTGACTTTAGAGAACACCTCAGGATCATCTCCCAGTAACCGGTGAGGATGGTGAAACGTAAAGGGCACAGCGGCTCCCCAAGGGCCCTGGCCAAGAGATGGTAGTGTGGGGACTGACACCAAGATCTGGGGATTTCCTTGTCCCATCTCTCAAAGTCAAGAATGTTTGATGAAAAGATGTGGCCGTACTCAGGTCTTTTGAGCCAAGGGTCCCTTATTTCCCCCCTTTTTGGAAGCAGGGTCTTCCCATTGTAGCATGGGCTGGCCTAGGACTTGTGTTCCTCCTGCTTCTGCCTCCCAGATGCTGGCATTATGGGTGTGTTCTGTGGAGTCCAGCGGGAGCCAAGGGTCCTCGATGCTGTGTCTTCTATTGTGCTTCACAGGCTGCCTGGAATGTGAGCACCGGGTGGGGCCCCAGATGGGCCTCTGCTGATCAGCTGTGAGCCGTGGTTGGCCCTTTGTTTCTTTTTTATAAATAAAGTTTTATTGGAACACACCAAAACCATTCTTCTACACACGGCTGCTTTTAAGCAAAAGTGATGGAGCCTCTTGTGGTGCAGGGCCTGACACACAGGAGACTCCAGAGCATCTCCCTAATGTTTACAATGTGCTGTTTTCATTCCATCAACCCTCCCTGCCAGCTCAGCAGGTGGCTACTGCTGAGTGTTTGCAAATCAGCACCCACAGTTTCTGAAATTTAATAAACTCCAAGAAACGCATCCTTTTAGAAGGGAACTCCAACGCCAACTCCTGGGCTCGAGTGATCCTCCCGCCTCAGCCTCCCGAGTGCCTGGGACGGTACGACAGCCCTCACCAGCACATCTGGCGCAGCCGCACTCTCAAAAGCGGAACTGTGCAGCCAGATGTCCTGACCCGACTCCGTGGCGGCAAAACGTGCCATGCGTAGAGTCCAGTTTCACGACGGAGACGCGGTACAGTGTAAGTCAGCAGGACACGTTCCTCGGGTCTGAACACCGAGTGCGCAGTTGTGCCTAAGAGGGCTGGATGCGTGGCTTCCTTCATTCAGGAGCCGAGGTGTAGAGGCTGCACGAGGCGGGGCGAGTCCGGCCCCCGCTCTCTGGTCGTTCTGCAAGCCCTGGGGTTTCGGAGGGCATCGGACCTATGGGCCTCATTCCCACCCCTGCCGAGCTTCGCCCCCTGCCGGGAGAGTCCTGTCTGCCCCGTCAGATCTTGCCGCTGTGCATGGCCACACACCCGCACACACACGCGCACACACGCACACGCATCTCGGCTGCATGCTGTGACCTTTCCGGGAGCCCCGTGGCTGCCTGTTGTTTTAGCAATCGCATCTGTATGGATCGGGTGACAAAGCTCACTAGTAAACGGGAGAGGGAGAGAAAACAGATGCTTTTCCAGCCGGGCAGGGCTGCGCAGAGCACTCTGTCATCGCGGTTAAACCTCTGGCGCCACCGGGCACGGTTCCTTGTAAGGGACGGAGACGGGTTTCTCTGTCTGCCTTGGGGAGCTGCCCTGGTCCCTGAAACTCTAAACCACGGCCCAGGGGAAAAGTGTCACCTGCCTGTTGGGGATGAGAATGGGGTGGTGGGGTGCAGGGGGGCCGTTTCCTCTAGCGGAAAATCAGTGTGGTTTCGGGCTAGCAAGTCTTCAGGGTGAACTGTGGGTTTGGTCCCACGACTGTAAAGTAGTAGTACGGAGTAAGGACGCAGCTGTCGGAGGGTGAATTCTGCATGATTTTGTCTGTTTTTAAAAAGCATCTGTGTGTGTGTGTGTGTGTGTGTGTGTGTGTATACACAAGGGTGTGAAAATGTAGAAAAAAGACAAGAATCAGCGCTTACCATGAACACAGGAAGTCAATGGGAGATGGAGGGGGAGGTTTGAGGCGGGACCGAGGGGAGGGCGGGTTTCTGTTCTCAGCATAGAAACTGCAGTGTTTTTCCTTCACGGTGTCATCGAAAATAAAAATAAATACGACTAACTGGGAAAAACAAACACCCGGAGAAACAGCTTGTGACAGCCAGAAAGCCCTTTAACTTCTAAGAATCAGCAGGCTCCAGAACGCAGGACTTCTGGCTTTGGGCATTCCTGGTTCAGTCAGGCCTGGAAGCTGACACAGTTCTTCCTGCCAGGAACAAGGTGGAGAAACTTCCGTGTTGAGCAAGAGGGACCTCTCTGCTCTAGAGTTATTAACTCTTTGGGGGCTTACTGTTGTGGTTTTTGTGTCTGCAAAGGAACAGGAGATATCCAAAGTGACGATATTTATCATCTGTCCTCTAAATACACATCCTATGAAAAAGATCAAATGAGTAAAGAAAAACATTAAAAAAGAAAAACACTACATCTGAAAAGCCCCTTTCAGAACCTAGCAAGAATAAAGTAGGCCTTGGGGGAATCCTTTAGACAGGGTACAGACAACTTTTGGTCTTTGGTTAACCTGCTGTTGGACAATGTAGTTGCCTTCTCCATTTAGGTTATCTTTTTGGGGGGGTACTGGGGATCGAACTTGGGTCCTTGTGCTCGTGCTTGTGAGGTAAATTCCCAGCCCTGGGTCATCTTTTAATTCAAGTTGCAATAGATTGCCTGTTACTTCTTTGTTTTCTTGTTTTTGTAGTACTGGGGATTGAACCCAGGGGTGCTTTACCATGGAGCTACATTCTCAGTCATTTTTAGGTGTTATTTTGAGACAGTCTCCCTAAATTGGCATCCTCCTGCCTCAGCCTCTGGAGCAGCTGGGATTACAGAGATGCATCACCAATATTGTCAGTTACTCTCATTGAATGTCTTCCTTATAAATTGGGTTGAAAACCAGGAAGTGAGGAGGCTGAGGAAAGGGGGACAGGCTCATCTTCCGACCTCATCTCCGCGGGAGGCACCAGCACTTTCACGAAACGGTGGAGGCTCCAGGTGTGGACGCTTTTCCAGCTGTGAGTCTGCAACCCGCTGGCTTCTCTTGGGACAAGAGCACACTTAATTCCCGGTGGCTTCACTGCAGCTCTGAGAGCATAAATGACCGGCACAAGTGGGTCTTAAGTAAGATTTGTGAAGTGGACAAACGGTTTCCTCAAGGCTGGGATGCTTAATGTCACAGGACATTCGTCTGGCCTGTCGGTGTCTCTGGGCTTCCAGGAGTGCGTACCCGCATTTGAGAAGCGCGTCTGCAGCCACTTGTAGTGTACGTTTATATTAAATGAGAATCAGGCAGAACAAAAAAACGTGTTTCCATTGAGCAAATGAGGTAAAGAAAAGGTCTTTTGGAGGGTTGATGTAAATCCCAGATTTTGTTACCATTCTTTTCAAAGCATCATTACTGTATTAGTTCTTGTTTGACCCGTAGCTCTAGCAGGAAGTTGTTAAAGCAACCTTCATACTGCAGAGGAGGAAAGAGAAGCGTAAGATGTTAATGCTTGTGTGTACCCAGGGGGCCAGAGGGCATCTGAGCCACTGAGCTACACCCCTGCCCGAATTGTGGCTCTGACCAGGCTTTCGTCGGGAGCGCCGGTGCACCTGTGCCAAAGGTGAGGGGAGAAGAGCTGATCGGCATGATAGAAGCCCAAAGAGGTTTACTGCGGCACGAGTCACCCCAGATACCCACTTCCAGCTTAGAGGAGGGACCGACTGCACCTGGGCCATCAGCTCGGGCCTGTCCGGCCAGGACCTTGTCTGCTTTTACGGTTTCTTACCTGAGGTGGTTGTGCAACTCTTGGACTAGGAGGACACACGTTCCCCATGAGAGGGTGGCGCGGGGACTGCAGGTGACCCTCCCTCCCACACCTTTGAACCGAGGGGTGTGGCTAGCGTAGAGAACAACGACACAGGTGAGCAGAAACTAAAAAAGAGGATGGCGTCGTCTTCCCCTGCCTCACTTTTAGACTGTGCTGTCTCAGAGGCCGACTTGACTTTTCAAACATTCATGTCCAGATGCTGGCGGTCATGGTGGGGGGGGTAATGCCTTCCCAGCAGGTGTGGAGTGACGTAAAAGCAACAAGGACAACAATAATAAGTGATAATTATATCATAATCATGGAGGCTCGTGTGGATTTGGAGGGCTGGTGTCATTTGAGGTACTTTTTGAGTGTTAATTCATTTAATGCTCACAGCAGCACCATGAGGCAGGTACTGGTGTTTCACTCACCTTACAGTTGAGGAAACGGAGGCACAAAGAGATGAAGAATCTGTCCCAGGCCGGTGCCTAGCAGAAGCCTCGCTCCCCTGAGGGGCGCTTGTTATGCTCACGCACTTGCAGGACCGGTGAGTCCCACCGTGGGCCACCACCGGCTCCACTTGGTAATTCGGTGCAGCAATTTTTCTTCAGCCGCTAGACGAGGGTAGGCTCGGTTTCCGACTGGACGTCAGTGTTGTGGCTAGGAAGCCAGGGGGCAGAAAATCAGTTGGCGTCTTGAACTGCTTGATTGGCTAGGACGAGAGTCCCTGGGACCCTCAGAAGCTGAGGACAGGCGTCCCTGTTTTTTCCTGGCCTGCTTTGCTTTCTCTGGGTGCATCCAGGCCAAGGTCTAGCTTGAGCTTGGGTGGTTGATGAGAGTCAATAGCAGGATCTCTCTCTCTCTCTCTCTCTCTCTCTCTCTCTTTCGGCAGCTTCTCCGGATACTTTGGTACCCTGGGGAGGAGGAGACTTTCCCAGGCCGTTTCACAGCTCCTGGTGTGGAAGGTCCGGACTGCTCTCCACCCATCCTCACCTTGGGGCGCCTTGCTGTGTGTGATGGGAACCCCAGGCTGTGCACTCACTATCAGCACTGGCTTTTGTCCAGCTGATAAGGACTCTTGGATTTCAGGGCTGCTGGGACGTTTCAGAAAGCCACCAAGAGCCTTACTCTTTCTTTCTTTCCCTCAGTGCTGCCACCCTTAGGATGTGACCTTCACATCGTGGTCCCCTGATGGCTGCTCCCTGAAAGGCTTGGCGATGCTCTGAGAGAAGGGAACTCAGCAAATGTGGACCCCAGCCAGATTTTTCTATTCTTTCTTTCTTTCTTTCTTTCTTTCTTTCTTTCTTTCTTTCTTTCTTTCTTTCTTTCTTTCTTCCTTCCTTCCTTCCTTCCTTCCTTCCTTCCTTCCTTCCTTCCTTCCTTCCTTTCTTTTGTTTTTTTTCCGATGCTGGGAGTGGAGCCTAGTGCTTTGTAGATACTAGGAAACACTGTGCCGGTGAGCTATATTCCTACCCTAGAATTTTCCTTTTCATCAAAAAAAGAAAATTCTTCGAAGGAGTTTGATAACCAGCCATGACCACCAGTCACCGCAGGCTGGATGTGGTCCCTGTCTTCATTCGCTGAAAACTCATCCCTGGTGCTGACGGCAGTGGCGACACCGGGAAGTGACCAGGCCACGAGAGCGCTTCCACCGTGGCCCCAGAAAGCTGCCTTGATCCCGGTACCACGCGAAGACCGGTAGGGCGGGGAGAGCCCCGGCTACGAGCTGGAAAGGAGGCCTTCCAGACCCGATTTATGTGTGATAAAGAGCAGCGGAATGCGTCTCTCAACACACCTCCGGGTGATGGGAGAAACTGACCCTCACCGCACCTCCCACGTCCTCCTAATTTTCTCTGCTCTTCCACGAGGCCTCAGGGCCGTGGTCCTTGGGGTCCCTCTGCCGGGAATACTGTTTGCCAAACAGCCATTTCGTTTCCCCCATGCTCTATCCTTCACTGAAGTCGGGGAGACCCCCTGACCCCCGGATCTACAGCAGCTGGGGGGCCCCTCCCCGCCACTCTCCCTGGGTTGGAGGCGCCGTCTCCCGTGCACACTCCCTGGCTTGTGCATTTCTTTGCTGCTGTTTTGCTTATCTGGCAGGTACGATTCACAAGGGCTGGGCCTTTGCTGCTCGGAGGGCTGTGGGCCTGCTCCCCTCTGGTCTCACAATATCTATTTGAAGACTCAGTGGGTGGTTTCAGAGCTCCACTTCTGGAACTGTCCTTATGCCAGAGCCCAGGTCCTGTCCCGCAGTTACCAGGAAAGCAGGATTTAGCTTCCGACGCAGCTGACTCGGAGTGCTGGCTCTGCTCACCCGAGCACTTCCTCGAGTTGCTAGGCCTCCTCTTGGCCCAGTATCTTCATCTAGAAAATGTTTCTTGTTTTTTGTTTTTTGAGACAGGGTCTCACTGTGTAGTTGAGACTGACCTGGAACTCACTACGTAGCCCAGGCTGGTTTTGAACTCACAGCGATCCTCCTGCCTCAGCCTTCCGAGTGCTGGGATTACAGGTGTGCGCCACCACGCTCGGCCTATAAAATGGTTTTTAAAGACAAATCTCTTATACAAAAACAAAAGAGCGAGGACAAGAGCCCAGAAGGTAGTCTTTTAGTGATGGGGAGGAAGGTTGGGAGAGAGGTGTGGGAAGGGAGGGCTTTAACAGGGATGAAAAAAATCAAAATATGTTGCATAAGTGTACCAGTGTACCTTCATGAATCTCATTATTCTCTATTGCCAAAATGCACCAATAAAAGAAAAAAATGACAGAAACACATGCATAAAAAGCACACGTCTTAGTTGGGGGACAGGCCTGTAATATCAGCTACTCAGGAGGCTGAGGCAGGATGGATCACAAGTTCCAGGGCAGCCTGCGAAACTTAGAGAAACTCTGTCTCAAATTAAAATTAAAAGGGCCGGGGTGTAGTTCAGGAGTAGAGGATTCACCTCGTGTGCGCTGGACCCTGGGTTCTATCCCCAGGGCAGCAAAAAGCAAACCGAACCCAACCCCTGCTTCTCACACTCTTCAGAGACAAATTAGACAGTGACCAGGAAGCCCCGAGGCTGTCACTCAAGATAAAAGAGGTGCCAGGCAGGGTCACTGTCCCACAACAGGCGTGGGCAGCTGCTGCCAGGACCAGGAGGCAGGACGGTCTCATTCTCAGGCAGTGATTTGGAATGAGACTTAAGATATTTCATCAGGTGCAATGCACGAGCACTGTGGAACTGTGGAAAGCCAAACACCTCCAAACTGCGATCTGCCCCGGTCAGCAGGAGGAAAACCAGCTCGTTCAGATGTGGTGAAGGCTGCAGGCTGCCGGGGCCAGGGTCAGGAGCCATTTGCCACCTCTGCCCTCCTCTGCCCCTTTGAAGAAGAGCGTCATTTCCTGCCCCCCACCCCAGGGTGACTGGTAGAAACCCTCCTCAGAGCAATTCGGAGGAAAAAACGGTCCCCTAAGCTATTTTTAGCCTCCCGTGTAGCCTTAGATTTCACATTTTATGTTTGTTTTTGAAGTTTTCTTCCAACCCAAACAAACTTCACAGCTCAGCGAGGACAGGACTCAGGTTATGACCGTCTGATTCTTCAGGGGTGGACACCAAGGCTGGCTCCCGCGGAGCTCTGGGCGATCTGGAAAGCGTGCGTGCCGCAGAGAGGGTCCTCGCAGCCAGGAAGTGGGCCGAGTGGGCAAGGGTCACTCTCTGTCCCGTGTCCCCTGCAGGGAGCGAGCCACTTCCGGATTTCCCCGACATTCGGGGTGGCACCAAATAGTCTCTCAGGGATTTCTGTCCCCAGTACACTTAGCCTTTCTGTGTGTGTTCCCCCGCCCCGTGCTGTGGCATTATTACCACCCCCGATGAAAGGAAGCACATTTCATCCATTCATTCTTGGGAGCATCTGCTGCATGCCCCTGCCTGCGGGGCAGCTCATGTCTAGCCAGAAAGCGAATGAACTACTAAGTATGAAAGTTAGCTAGTTTATAAATCAATGCGGAATTGAATAGAATACAACATGTTTATTGTAATTACGCTTAATAAAGTAACCGTGTTTATGACTGCTGGGTGGTAATCCTAAGCACGTTATGCATTAACTCATTTCATCTGTCCTTGTTTTACAGCTGGGGCAGCTAAGAGACTGGAAGGTGAATTGCGAAGTCCCACAGTGGTTTACGGCTGCGGGGTTTGAAGCTCAGCTCCGGGGATGTTTAGAATCATCTCCGATCGCACTCTCTCCTCCGGTGTCTTTCCAGACAGCCCATAAAAAGTAGGCAACGTGGCCCTGAGCAGCAACAAGCGGCACCAGAACAGACGCTGGGCGACGGTGTGGCCTGGGATGGGTGGACTGGAGGGGCTCTTATGCGTGTGTGCATGGGTGTGTTTGTGTGTGTGTGTAACCAGGCAGATTCTTCAAGGGAGAGCAGGAGAAAGCTCTGTTGGCAGAGAGGAGAGAAAAGACGAAAGCTGCAGGCAGGGAGGAGCGCAGCCACATCGGGCAGAGGCCAGGCCGTGTGTCCAGGTCAAGCTGGCCCCTGGGGGCCCCGGCAGGAAGCAAATGGGAGGGGTTTTAGTTCGGGTTCCCCTCAGAAAAGGCAATTCCGGGTGGGTCAGCCGGCTCAGGCCACGGAGCTGCAGGTCAGCCCTTGTAGCTGGGACCTTTAGGCACTTGGGGTCCCTCTTCCTCCTCTGAAAGCACCTTGGCTGGACGCACCTCTCCCTCCTGGCCGGTGGCCTGACTGGGTGACAGCTCCAGGCGCAGTGACCGGGGCACAGTCCAAGCTGCTTTCACGTCAGCCTCAAGACTTCCCCAAAGCTATGTGTCCCAGGTTGTGCTTTAGAAATGAATTCTGAATAATAGGTTGTTTTCCTGTGATTTGCATGATTTCTGAAAATGGAGCACAGGGGCCAAAAGGAAGAAAAAAAGAGGGGGTGGTTTCATGTAACCGGTTTCCAGGGCCTCTGGACCTTCCTGTCATCTATATCTGCCTCCTCTAGAAGCATAGATCTGCTGGGGATTTAGCTCAGTGGTCCGCTGCCTGCTGGCGCAAGGTCCTGAGTTTGATCCTAGGTACCAGAAAAAAAAGAAAGACAAAAGAAACACGTGTATAGAGGCATAGGCCTTAGGACCATGGCTTTGGCAGATAAACAAAAGACTTGAGTTAAGGGAAAATAAGTAACCCGCTCAAATACTTTGCAACAAAATTGTGTGCACTGGTGACCACCCCATCACCCCGGAAGTGATGCAATGAGTTTCAAACTGAGTAGCAACACAGTTTCATTCAGTTTTTTTTTTTTTTTTTTTTTTTTTTTTTTGGTACTGGGGTTGAACTCGGGTCCTTGCACTTTCGAGGCAGGCGGCAGAACCACTGCGCTAAATCCCCAGCCCTCATTCAGTCTTTTGTTGTTTTTACGGCACCCGGGATAGAACTCAGGATGTTGCTCTTGCCAGGCAGGCGGCGGCACCACTGAGAGACATCCCCGGCCCTCATTCACTCCTCAACGGGTGACCCTGAACATTCATCGGGAGAGGATGAAGAGCGAGCCAACTTGGGTTCGAACCCTCAAACGCCTCATCTCCCGGTCTGTGACCTTGGAAGACACAGACACTTCCTCCGGCTGCTTTTCCCATCATGCCCTTGCCGGTCCTCACGAGCTCCCACCCCCTCACCCAGGTCAGTGTGACCCCGGGTCCACTGCTTGAAGCCTGGGTGTAGCTTAGTGGTAAAGTGTGTGATTAACAAATGGGAAGACCCGGGCTCAGTCACCAGCCTCACAAACAGAAACACAAACCCTGGTCAGTCTTTGAGATTCTTTTATTACGTCCAGGATTAGAGAAGAGAAGCATAACTTTAGTGATAGAAGGACATCATTTGTTGAACATTCTGCTGAAGTTTTCAAAGCGGTACTCATGGCATGAGCCTGTTGTCTGCTTCGTGGTCAGATGTAACTTCATACATCATGGTTAGCTAGGCTAGTGAACTTTCTGATTCTCAAACACAACCCTCCCTTGTCTACCCCAGGACATTTGCATACACTTTGCCTGGAGTGTCATTCTGTAGACCACCCACCCCTGGCACAGCCCCTTGAATTGCTATACATGTATGATTTCTTCAGAAAGCCCCCTCATTTACTCTTTTTTTCATGATCTAGCTTTGTTGTTCATAACACCCACCAAAATCTGATTTATCATTACTTAAAACAAATTTTTTTTTTTTGCCCATCTGCCTTGGGATGACCCCAACATTTGTTGTCTTGTGGACTGTCAGGCGATACCAGGCGGAGCTCAGATGCCTGAAGGCTTCCCAGCACCAGGCCTTGGCTCACGCAGTAGAGAATCCGGGCCTTTGGAACACGACAAGATGGGGTTTGCCGCAAGTCCTCTTGGCCCATGTATATTCTAAGTCACGCTTTCCTTTGTTTCCGGTCAGTGATCTAAGGTCCCAGAAACTCAAGGAGGCCATTAACATATCAATAGAGGAATGTCTTCGGATTCCAGAATTTAGACTAATATTTACATCTTGAGCTCAGAAGCCACCCAGGCAAGCCTGCTTATTAACTGCCTTTAATTTCCCTTTTAAGACAGTGTCTACTCCGGAATAGAAGGCCGAGCGAGAGAGGAGGGCTCAGCTTGTCTTGTGATTTGTGTTCGCTTTCTCCTCCTTTCCATTGAGAAGTGTGCCGCACACCGTCCCCACTCCTGAGATGCTTCGATTCCGTGCCTTGGGATCAATCGCTGCTGGTCACCAAAGCCCACAGCTCAGCGGAGTTCGTCTCCGTCCACTTCATCTTCGTGGGTGCACAACGCGGGGGTGGGGGAGGTATGCAGAAGACACACACCGCAAAATACACACGGTGGTCAGGAGAGTAAGTCCGGGAACGAGGCACAAAGCGTGCTTTACAAAATGGAAACGGAGGATGCCAGTTAGAATTGCTGTGCTCGAGTGGCGGTGGGTGATGTATGTCACTGCAGTATAAAGACGACAGCCCACAGCGTCTCACTGCTGCAGAGAAGTCCTCTGTCATTGTCGCTTGGGCTCTACCTTTTTTTTTTTTTCCTTTTGGGGAAGAGAAAAGACAAAGGTGGCCAGTTGCAGTGCGTGCCTTCAAATCCAGGACTCTAGGAGGCTGAGGTAGGAGGGTCGCAAGTTTGAGCACAGCCCGGGGAATTCTGCAGCTGAGTGACACCCTGTCTCAATACAAAATAAAAAAGGGCTGGAGGTGTAGCTCAGTTTGAAGATGCTGTGTTCAGTCCCTAGGGATAGGAGAGGGGTGGGAGAGAAAGAGATTTCTATTTTGCATACATTTTGGTATCTCTGAAAATGAATAGTTGGCTATGTATTGGATCATTAATCATAATAGCATTAATACAAGGAAACATTTATCAAGTTCTTTAGCCGTTATACGAAATGCTTTATAGTCTTTATCTTATTTAATTTCCAACACTTGAAATGAGCTTCTGTAATTATTCCCATCAGACAAGAGTTGCAGGGCTGGAGATTTAGCTCAGTGGTTCCCCCGCCTGCCTCACAAGCACAAGGACCGGAGTTTGATCCCCGGTACCAAAAAAAAAAAAAAAAAAAAAAAGAGTTACAGAAGTTAAGGAGGCTGCCCAAGTCTGCCAAGAGACCCGGGCATATTTTGAAGCTAGGAATATTTGGCTTGAGAATCGTGCAGGCTGCAGGCCTGCAAGAGAAGTTTGTTCCTTGGGGTCTGCTATGGTTGGCATTTCTTTTTTCAACAAGGTAGACGGAGGAAGATTAGCTTTCCAGTCGGGCAGCTTCAACTCCTGGTCCTCAGTCAGCTTCCTGCTGTCACCAGAGTAAACCACTAGAGATAGCATCCCCCATGCCCGAGCAGGATCCCTGGAAACACGCTCTTTTTCTTTTAAAAGACTTACATATTTTTTTAAAGTTTATTAGCCATATTTGCAGTACATAATGGCCGCCTTCATCGCGGGGAGTGGGTAGCGTACAGAACAAATCTTAATCCTCTTTAGTTCCCCTTCCCCTCCCTTCTCCTCTTGGTCCCCTTCCTGTGTGCAGATTTATCTCCCGAGCAGTGTCCCTCTAATCTGCTGCCTTTGGTCATTCAACACAGGCATTTTCAGGTTATGTGACTTAAAGTGTTGGAAAGAAGCAAGATGCTGGGTTAATAAAGCTCTTACTATGAGTGTTACGTGCCCTTGGAGTCCCCACTATCCTACGCGATGAGATAAGAATCCCAAGTACTGGTAGGGGAATGACACCAAGTGACGGTGAAGCTGTACTGTCGACTTGATTGATCTGAGAGTTTCTGAGTGGGTGTGACCTTGGGGACTCTATCTGGTTCCTGGCTCCTACTCTGGTACTGTTCCCCTGCTCTCTGCTTTCCAGATGCCATGAACCAAGCAGTTTTCTCCTGCTAGGAAGTTTCTATCAGCTGGATGGCCATAGACTGAGCCCTCTGAGACCATGAGCCAAAACAACCCTCTCTCCCTTTAAGGTGTGGATGTGGGGGATTTTGAATCAGCCACGGGAAGCTGATACTACAACATCCTAGGACGCCGTGCGTGCCCCAAGGAGTTATCGGTTATGCTCTCGGCCTAAAGGGATCTGATGATGCCAAAGATGGGACGCTGCGTGTGTAAGAGGCGGTCATCTGAGTGTTGTCCGGCCTCCCTCTTTGGTGGGGGATATTGCAATAAAGTAAAAGTTTTCCATTTTATGACCACTGCTACGATGGTTCAACTTGATTGTGTCAACCCCACTGGCCCGGGGAGGGGTGACAGCACTTCTGGAGGCGTCTGTGTGTCATGGAGTCAGGCACTTGGGAGCAGTATTTGGGCCCTGGCTTCTTCTCCCTGCTCTGCTTCCTGGCTACCACGAGCTGAGCGGCTTTGCCCCACCATGACTTTCCTGCCTTGGAGCCAGCTGTAACCACAGACGAAACCCCTGAAATCACGAGTCAGATTGAATCTCTCCCCCTTAAATTGCTGGTCTTGGGTATTTCGTCCTAGTGACCAGCATGCCAATGTACCCCAAGCACATATGCTGAATTCTAACCCCCAGTATAAGGTACCAGTGCAGGTAGGGCAACGGGGCTCAGGAGATCACCCCCTTCCACCCCTGTGAGTTTGGACGGAACCCTGGGGCCGTCCCGCCTTCCAGTGTCCTAAGAGAGGTAGAAAATAGCACAAGAAAACCCAGGAAATCTCTGAAGCTCTGGTCGACACCATATGTGCTTGGATCTCCTGGCCTGAGCACCAGTCACCTTTACGCTACCTGATCCTTAGTTAAGGGTTCATAATATGCACCGCGTCTCATACGTGTAAATCAAATCGGAGTCAATTCTGGGACAGGTGTGCCTGTTGACAGCCCCTGGGATGCTGGACCAGCCCTCTGTTAATCGTTCCTCCTGATCTAATTTAGAGACCCTGGCTGGGGTGCGCGTTCGTCTGTGCGCTGTGTGCCGTTTGCTTTCCTGCTGCCCCAGCCTCACTTTTCTGTTTGTGCTACGCACTTGTTGGCATGGACTTGCCCTGGGCCCGCCTTCCCGTGATCTGGCCCCTCATCTACGGAGGGAGGAGGCTGGCTGTAGTGCAGCTCAGGGAACGGCATATTTGTCCCTTGTACAAATATGTATGTATTTTTGGTAGCAGGACCCAAAATCGGATCCTTGTACTTGCGAGGCACGCGGTGGAACCACTGAGCTACATCCCCGGCCCTGGCAGCAGTCCCTTTATCACCACCTTACCCTTACTTTTAGGCCCTGTGCCCGAGCGTCTTTCAAACCCCAGCTTGAGCGCCGTGTAAGCATCAGTTCGAACATGGGGATCCGAAGTCCTTCTCTGAAGAGGGCCTCAGTTGTCCTAACCCCCCAGGTCTTCCCCGACCGCTCTCTGTCTCTCCCTGAGCACGTTTACAGGAGCGGTGGGAGACGGGAGACTGACGCGGAGCCTGTCTTGAAAATGCTTCTTTCATTTCCACAGTTGCTGTGGGATTCATGTCATCTCTGCTTGGGCGACCAGACTGTGTTTCACAAACCATATTCTCTGTTTAAAAATCTGTAAACAGCCTCTTATCGGTGGCTTGACATGGACTAGAGCAAATGCCTTGTTTAACTTGAGTCTCACCTGGTGGAAGGGGCCGAACATCAGCTGTTTACAGTGGCCGCAGCCTCCTAAGGAGACACCTGTGTTTTCCCAAATAGTCTCCTCACATTCACAATGGTTCCTTGGGTTTCTAACATCCTCCTGTGGAGGACTGTCTCGTGAAACCTTCTAAAAACTGATATGTTTGTCACATGTTTAGAGATCTTGTTTTTCCTTATTGCTTAATTTCAGTTTTCTTTCCCTTTTTTTTTTGGTACTGGGATTTGAACTCAGGACCTTGCACTTGTCAGACAGGTGTGGTGCCACTGAGCTAAAAATACCCAGTTTAACTTCAGTTTTCTTCACCCAGAATTTCCTAACATTATTGTTGCCAGCTCCTCTTATCTTGCACCACCCCAGTGACTGGGGAGAACTGGATATTTTATTTTGTTTTGTATTTTTTGTTTGTTTTTGGTACCGGCGATCTAACTTGGGTCCTTGTGCTTGTGAGGCAGGCGGTGGAACCACTGAGCTAAATCCCCGGCCCGGAACTGGGTATTTTAAATTCCTTCCTGAAATTTGGTTTTAACTACATTTGAGTTATCGTCCAATGGAAGGGTCAAGCAAGTCCTTTTGTTTATTAGCTGTCCCGCTCCTCCTCCTCCTCCTCCTCCTCCTCCTCTTCCTCGAGGGGCGCTCTGTGTGACTAATTTATCTGTGTCGCAGTTCATTCTCTTAGCCAGCACCAGTGCAGTGGCCTCCTTTCAGCCCAGGGCCACCCCTTCTCTAACTGGAGAACCACCTTGTTTCCTCTTCCTCCTCCTCAGGCCCTCAGGCACAGGGCAGGGAGCCACTGTGGTCTTTGAAACAGACAGCTGACCACAGTGGCTCCCCACTTCAAGCCCTCCCATGTGTCCCCACTGATGCTCTCCCTCCTGGTGTCTGCTCCTCTTAGTGTCCCCTCTGTCCTCCTCTGCCCACTGTTAGAGCCGCGCTTTCCTGCCTTATCTTTCTTGAAGAAGCCCGTCCTGGCCTCAGGGCCTTTGCTTGCCTTTCCTAGGCCCTTGCTAATGATATTCTCAACTTTTTCCTAACTTAGCATTCAGCAGAAATGTGACACCCTTAGAGGGGCCTCTGGATGCCCCAGGGTCCACCCCAAAGACTGCCCAGGCTCTCTCCACTACATTTCCTGCTTTAATGAATCTAGCACTGAACGATATCTGCAGTTGATCAAACTCGGGTCCTTGGGCTTGTGAGGCAGGCAGCGGAAACTGAGCTAAATCCCCGGCCCTGAAGTTGTCCTAACATTATCCTCTCTAGCTTTCTCTCGAGCAAGGTAGGAAAGGGACTCTTGCTGTCAGCACTGTTGATGTGCTCCTCTCCCCTGTGCACACAGGGTCTTCAATAGCCGCCGTGGCAGTAGAGATTAAATATTTAAGCTGAGAGTCATCAGCCTGCATTCAAATTCCAGCTGTGTAACCTTGGCTCTCCCTGTGCACTGGAACTGTGAACACCTGTGTGTTGATGAGAGCAGGGAATTCAGTGATTCCAGTGGATGCTCCCCCCTAATAGTTGCGGGTTTTTACGAGCCTCCTAAATTAAAGATGTTCGGAGGTTCCCCGTCTGCTCGATACCTCCGATTATTACCACCCTGGATCTTTTCTGTCCTTACAAAAGTTAAACAAACATGTAGGCAGCCACTTTTCTTGCTCCAGGAATAAAGATCCAGAAAACCCCAGCAGTACATCTGCAGCATATTCGGCGCCGATTAATAGTCATGGCCACTTAGGAGGTCGCCCGCGGCGTGCCACGGGACTCGGACTTTGATCTGTCCCGGCCCCCATTTTGATTCAGCACCCACAAATTGAAGCACTCAGATGAAATTTCCAGGAGACGGAAATATTGGTATGAAAGGATCAAGAGGCTCCGCCATCTCCACAGCCTCACACGAAGGGTGGGGAGGCACAGGAGAGCCTTTACCAGGCCTTGATGTGGACTCCGGCCACAGTAATGTAAGTGTGGGAGTGGGGAGCGAGGCCAGGCAGGAAGTGGATCTGGGTTTCCAGTTGGCCGCGAGTTCAATCTGAGCCAGATGCAAACAGCTGCTAACAAGCGAAGGATGTGAGACTTCCTGAAAGGAGCCAGTGTGTGCTTGTGGCCACCAAGGGAGGTCAAGAAAGAGAGCCGTGCAGATCAGCCAGGCAGCCCACGCTTGGACAATGGCTCTTACGTATGGGAACAAAGTACTTTTTTGTGTGTGTGTGTGTCGTACCAACAAGGATAGAACTCAGGACCTTGTGCTTGCAAGGCAGGCACAGCATCACTGAGCTAAATCCATAGCCCCTGACAAAGTACAGTTTTTTGGTTTTTTGTTTTGGTACTGGGGAATCGAACTTGAGTCCTTGCACTTTCGAGGCAGGCAGCAGATCCACTGAGCTAAATCCCCGGCCCAAAGTACAGTTTTGGATGGGGTTGAGAGTCAGGCAGTGTGTCCTCTGGGAGCCCGGGCTTTATGAGGGATACTGGCAGGACCTAGCGATGGGCCCTGGAGAGGGATGACCACGGGAAAGGCCTGGGACAGCTGGGAAGGTCCCCACCTACTGCTGTTGGGCAGGTCTTGGAGAAGCACAGGGGACCCATCCTGCTCGCAAGTGTCCTACTCCACGCTGCGTGACCTGGATCTTCCCTCTCCCTGTGGGCCGTGTTGCTCGGCCTGACCCTCTCTCTGTGGGTGGCTGACAGGTATCTGCTGGAAGCTGGAACACTAGGCGTCTCTCTGGGCAGGACAGACTCTGCCTCCAGGGCTGCCGGTCGTCCTTGCATGGTCGGACCTGTGAGGTGCAAGTGCGGGGCAGGAGGGCAGATATCTGCCGCCACAGCGATCCATGGCGATGCCGTAGCAGAGTCATCCGCAGGGAGAGAGGAGGCAGTAGGGAGGGCAGTGAGGGCCTCACCGGCCGGCTACTTCCGGTGTCTCATTTCTTGCTTCCGGTTCTTCCTGAGGCCTCCCTGCCTTCCTGGGCTTGGGCTTCGTGTGGTATCTTTGTGTCCTTATCACAAATGCCCCACTTTTCCTTCTGTTCGTTCAACTGGTTCTCTTCACGTCCAAGAGGAAGCGTCTTAGCCATCGAGAGCAGCAGGTAGTCACTCAGGATAAACAGAAGAGTGGATGCTGGTCCACCGCTGAAAGCCGCCCAACAGCAGTGGACAAGGAGGCAGCCCTTTCCCTGTGGCTACCTTTCCAGCTATCCCAAGCTCTCCCCGTGGTCATGTCTTCTCCCTGGAATAGGGTCTTGCTAAACTGTCCAGGCTGGCCTGAAATGTGCCATCTCCCTGCCTCAGCCTCCCTAGTAGCTGGGATTACAGGAGTAATCCCGGTGCCCGTCTTGGATGAGTTTCTTCTTGCTGCTGTGAGAAACTGCCACATGGCCGGGGTTACAGCGTGGGGCAGAGCACATGCTCAGCATGCTCCAGACCCTGGGTCCAGTGGGCGGAGGCAAAAAAAAAAAATGCCAGAAGCTTAAAACAAAACAAAGTTGGTGCCTTAGGGTCACAGAGGACAGAAGCCTGAAATGGGTCTCACTGGGCTGGGTCCTTTGAACACTGTAGAGGAGAGGGCCCTGCATCCCCAGCTCTGGCCTGTGAAGTTCTTCGTCTCCGTCCCCGACTCTCCTGCCTCCCTCCTTCAGGGTGAGGAGCTGTGACGACCTCCAGTCACTTGGATAATTTAAGAGAATCTGTCTCTTGGTCCATTTTTCGGTGCTCTCACCGAATCCCCCAGAAATGTACAGAAACTTCTTTGGCTCCTGGTGGCGGAGGCTGCGGTGCTGGCGCTGGGCGGGGCCTTCCCCCCACCCCCAAGTGCCAGCAGGAGAGCAAGAGGGGCTGAGCTCATTTGGTAACAATAACCACCCGCCCTGCAGCGACGTTGGTCACCAGGTCTTCTGAGCTCTGCCTGGGCAACTTAGCAACTTAGTGAGACCCCGTCTCAAACAATAAAAGAAGGGTTGAGGACGTAGCTCTGTGCAAAGGCCCTGGGTTCAGTCCCCAGCACTCCCCCACCAAATTTCCCCCAATATTAAAATATTCTCTTTGTTTTAGTCATTGCTCTTGTTTACCAAGCAGCGGCACCTGCTGTGTCCAGGCGGGTGAATGACAATTCTGGGGCTGCCGCCAAACAGAGATGGGACCGCGGGGTGGGGGTGGGGACGCAGCACAATGCGGTTGGAATCCATTTATCAGCCGTCTCCATTTCTTTCTGTGGGTGTTGCCTTTTGTTTGAATGATTTTGCGTCTCCAAACTCTCCGTGGATACTAAGGCCACGGAGTATCTGTCGTATATGTTCCAGAGATGTTTGCTGCAGCCCAGAGCTGACTTCTGACACAGTGGCATCCAGCTCCAATCTGATAACAGGTTTCTTGGCAGAGTGCTGCCCCGCAGATGCCTTCCTTGGCACCTAGGATTGTTGCTTCATCGTCTGTGTTTTCAGAAAACAGGTTTGTCCCGCAGCTTGTATCTCTAATCCTCCTTGTGATTTGCTTCACCAGGTACATTGTTCCTTAAGTTGGGCGGTGCTGGCTTCCAGTTCAGGTGTCCCAGGCTTTGATGGCAGCCTGAGGTCCTCACAAACCCAACTCTTTTTGTTTTGTTTTGTTTTGTTTTGAGACAGGGTCTCACTATTTAGTGAGACTGACCTGGAACTCACTGTGTAGCTCAGGCTGGTCTCGAACTCCCAGAGATCCTCCTGCCTCAGCCTCTCCAGTGCTGGGATTACAGGCGTGCGCCACCACGCCCGGCTCCCAACTCTCAATAAAGCCGCTGCGAGAGTGCTTCTCTGGACATCTTCCCTTCTTTTTGTTTCAGGTGGTTGCCGTCTCCCCGCGTGCCTGCTCTGGGGCTGGAGTTCCGCCTGTCTTTTCACACGCAGGGCTTATAGCCCCGTGATCCATCCCAGTACTGTTAGCTCCATTTTTCAGTTAAAAATGAAACTAACTTTTGGAGAAGTAAAAGAATTGTATCCAGGGCCTGGGAATTTAGCTCAGTGATTCCACTGCCTGCCTCACAAGCACAAGGTCCGGAGTTTTATCCTTGGTACCAAAAAACAAAGCCAAAAACAAACAAGCAATAAAACAAACAAAGCGTATCGAGCATCCACCGGGAGTGAGTAGGGCAAGTTTTGAACTCTCAATGGTCAGACTCCAAGGGTCAAGCCCTTAATCCGTGCTCCCCACCCTGAGCTACTGCCCGTACTCATGTTTCAGGTTCGAGCGTTAAAATCGGCTGAAGACTTGAGGCAGCCACACCTTGCCATCCACCGTGGACCCTCGAGTCACGACGGGTCTCACAGAGGAACACCTTGGGTTACGACCAGAATTTTAGTTTTAATTTACGGCCAAACTCTTGAGTTACAACTCAAATGCCAGCCACCTGTGCTTCCCGATGGTCTCAGGTACAGATTTAACCCTTAAGAGAGCTCTGGAAGGAACATGACAGTGTCCTCGCCTGAGAAATCCTGGGCCAGAGTCTCTCTGAGGACGCTGAGAGCTGCCTGTGTACCAGGGAGAGACTGAAGGCTGCGGAGCGGAGCTGAGCCTTCACTGAGCAACCTGAGTTACAACCAGCCTGCGGGAGCGAATTGAGTTCGTGAGTCAAGGGTCTGCCGAGTCGGGCTGAGGAGAAGTGGGGGTCTGTGGGGCAGGGAGAGCTTCGACTTCTACTACCCCGAGGCAGCCAGTGTCCTCGGCCACACACCTTCCCCGCCATCACCACGAGCCCTTCCTTCACCCCGGCGCGGCTGACACATTGGCAGGGACGACCCTGAGTGTCACAGGACGTTTCCCACCATCTCTGGCCTCTGCTCACTGAAAGCCGGAGTGAGAACCGCATCTCCGGGCATTGCTGGTTGTCAGTGATTCCAGCATCTGCTTTGCAAGCCCAGGGACCCGAGTTCGATTTCTGGTACCCAAATAAATAAGTAATAAATAAATAAATAAACACAAATGGATGGCTGAGGCCGTTTTGGGTCCAAGGAAGCCCGCGGCATTAGATGACAGAGTCAGTGAAGGTTCCCGGGGCCTTCACCCCGCTTCCTGCTGCCAGAGCCTCCTGTGCAAGTTGAATGTTAGATCAGCACCCGTAGAAACCTGAGGAATATATGCTGAGCCACGTGGTTAACGAAGAGGAAACATTTCTATAGTCCTTTTCTCGTTGCAGACAGTTCTCAGTGAACGCCGGTCCCAGTGTGAAGGGCCTTTGAAGGTGCTGCCTTGTGCATCACCACGACCTCGGTGAGAGGTGTGAGTACCCACCCCCATTTTACTGACCAGGAATTGGGCTCTTGAAATCCGTCCTTCAAGGCCACAGGGAAAGGTTGGTGCAGCTCAGATCTTCCCTCGAGTTTGTTTACACTTGGGGTTCATTCGCCAGGCTGATTTCTAAAATTAATATTCATTCACTGAAGGGCATTGAAACAGCCAAAAACCAAAGGAGAAATCAAACCGCTGCTAATTTCACCCCCCATGATGCTCAGCACTGACATTTTGATTAGGTTTTTTTTGTACCGGGGATCGAACTCTGGACCTTGCGCAGGTGAGGCAGGCAGTGGCACCATCCCGGGCCCCAGTACTGACATTCTGTTAGGATCCATCTCCAGAGATGGCGAACCTCGGGCACGCGGGGCCATGATGGTGATCCCGGCACCACGACAGAGCAACAAAACATCCAGAATGTGTCCTTCAGAAACAGATAGGTTGTTTTTAATATTGTATTTTTTCTCTCCAAGGAGAATTCCTTTCCCATTATGATGTTAAGGGTCTTTATTAGCACCATTTCTTCTTTTTCTTTTTTTGCAGGCCTGAAATTAGAATCCAGAGCCTCGAATGTGCTAAACAAGAGCTCTGTTACTGAGCCACATCTTCAGACTTCACCTGCACTGTGGGAAAGGGCGAGATCGTATTCCAGGGGAATCAGGTAAACAAGCTTCCAGTGTCAGGGACTCTGATGGACTCCCCCCCCGTAC
>NW_022900934.1:8363451-8364229 GCF_012274545.1 Fukomys damarensis | reverse complement strand
CCCCTCTGTCCATCCCTCTTTCCCTCCCTCCCTTCCTCCCTCCCTCTCATCCTCCCTTCTTTCCTCTTCCATGTTATTTACTTAGGATAAATTCCTGGCAGTGAAGGATGGAGTAAGTGATCATATTTTTAAAGCTCAGGATACATAGTGACAAACTGCCGACCCCCGCCCAGGTGCGTGCATTTACATTTTATCTTCACCGCATGGCTGGATATACTTGTTTCCTCTAAGAAACTTAGGGCTTCTAACTAAACTACACACACACACACACACACACTCACACGGAAATCGTTTTGGCTTTTTTTTTTTTTTTTTGCATTTCTTTGACTGCCAGTCAGTTTGATATTTCTTCATGAAACATGAAATGTGTATGCGCTTTTCAAACAGTAGCAGGACTGCGGTAGTCAAAGACACCATCTCCAAAGCATAAGGAACAGCTAGGTTCATTTCAGAGAAACGAATGCAGCCCCAAAGCATTCATGGAATGTTTAATCACACACCAGTGCACACCAACAGGAGAGGGCCAAACTCCTTACGCTTCATGAAAACTGAAGAGAAAAGCAAATGTACAGATGAATACAAACAAAATTATGGAGACTGTGAAATTCAAATGATCAGCAATAAGGTCCTGAGTTTGAGCCCAGGCACACACACAGAATTACCAACAATAATTTGATGAGGTGGAGGACACAACTGTGAGAAGGGTGGGGACATCTAGGCAGGGCACCTCTGCTCTGTGGTGACCCAGGCAGCCCAGCCTCTGCCCCGGGCCCCCCCC
>NW_022900934.1:8360186-8363308 GCF_012274545.1 Fukomys damarensis | reverse complement strand
GTTTGCAAAAAAAAAAAAAAAAAAGTCTAAAATGGAAACTAAGGGCTGGGGATTTAGTTCAGTGGTTCTGCTGCCAGCCTTGAAAGTGCAGGGTCCCAAGTTCAATCCCTGGTACCAAAAAAAAAACCAAAAACAACAAAAAAAATGGAAACTACTTTCTTATAGGGAACTAAAAAAAACTTGCTTTGCAAAAACTGGAAAGCGTCAAACAATCTTGAGCATAATTTCCTCATCTGAAAAGTGGAACAAAATAATAGCTACCTCGGGCCAGGGATGTAGCTCAGCGATGTAGCTCAGTGGGGCCTACCCAGCAAGCGCGAGGTCCTGAGTTTGATCCCCAGTACCGGAAAAAAGAAAAAAAAAAAAAAAAAAAAGCAAAGCTACCTGCTAGATTATAGCTCAAGGAAAAACATCAGTGCAGGGAGGTTGCTGAAGACATGCAAACCATTATTAAAACATGTTCTCTGCTCCTCAATTGGCTACTGAGAGAAAACTCACTCACACTAAGCTGTCTTTATAGGAAGAAAATTGCATTCCAGCATAGGACTACAACTTATAGACAGAGCATACACC
Organism: Fukomys damarensis; assembly: GCF_012274545.1. Taxonomy (NCBI): domain Eukaryota; kingdom Metazoa; phylum Chordata; class Mammalia; order Rodentia; family Bathyergidae; genus Fukomys; species Fukomys damarensis. Next base: position 8,362,735 of record NW_022900934.1, on the reverse strand, counting down.
TTTAAATGCTCAAAAGCAAGCCAGGGGTGGCGGTGCACACCTGCAACCCCAGAACTCTGAGAGGCTGAAGCAGGAGGGTCACAAGATTGAGCCTGGTCTGGGCCATTTGGCGATTTAGCAATACCCTGTCTCAAAATAGAAGAGAAAAGCTCCAGGGGATGTAGTTCAGCGAGAAGGTCCCTGGTTCCATCCCCGCTACTGAAAAATAAAACCCCAAAGCAGGATACCCACATTGCACGATCGCCCCTTTGCCGCACTCAGCCAAAGGCTACTCTGAAATTTTCCTTGGTGTCCCTTGGTCCCCTTCCGTCGGGCCCCAGAGAACCGCTCAGTCTCCCGTCTGAAGACTTGGCAGCGTTCTCAGCGGCTTCCTGCTCTGCAGCATGAGCACCACGAGCCGATTCAGGACTTTCTGCGCGGGCTCTGACCCAGAGGAGGCTCCTGGGGCCCTGGCCTGTCTCCCTGCCCTCTGACTTCTGGAAGCTGCATGTGAGTCTCCTTCTGCCCCCAAACTTCCGGGAAAACAGAGCCGCCCTCCAGGCAAATTCCACAGCCCCATGGGCTGGAATAAATTTACACACCCGTTCTGCTGATGTGTCCCGGGCGCCTCCTGAAAGCGCAATGGATTCTCGTCCTTTCTGCTGCCACTGGGTCAGGTGAGGACACACCAGGGGCTGGCAAGTGCCCCCAGCCCAGTGCCTGTCTCGGGCTCCACGAGCACTGTGATGGAGGGGCCTCATGCGGCCATGCAGGCTGCCGGCTCCTCTAAACCCTTCAAAGAAAGCTTTCGGAAGCTCAGCCTCGATCTATCAATGTTTCCATTAGTGGGGGCCGACTTGCATGCAACAAATTGTCAAGATTATAAGTACAATTTTGACTTTCAACAAACATCCACACTGTTTTCAGCTGCTGCCCCAGTTGATTTAGAAGCCTTCAATGCGTCATGCCTAATTCTAGCACTCTGGGAGGCTGAGGCAGGAAGACCACAATTTTGAGACCAGCCTGAGCAACTTAGTGAGACCCTGTCTCCAAAAAAAAAAAAAAAAAGGACTTCTAGCCCAGCCCAGCAGAAAATTCCTTCATGCCTCTTGCCAGGAATGCCCAACCCTTCCCTGAAGCTCTGGGAGTTCCCGGTCCTACCACCATAGCTGACTTTGGCCAGTTCTAGAATGCAGCAGAAATGGAACCTGACAAAATGTTCCTTTCAGGTCTGGCTTCCTCCAGTACTGCAATATTTTTGACACCCATGTTCTTTATGTGTCCTTAGCTCTCTTAAGTGTCCCCTCCCACCCCGGCCCATAGCGTCTTTTGAGTCTGTACAAAACTTTGTGACAGCAGTCGCCTCTCAGAGGCCCGCGATCATGTCCCCCTCTTTTTGGCCCGTATGAATAAGGGTGCAATGAGCATCTCCGCAGGGCTTTGAGGAGCGCGTGTTTCACTTTCCCTGGGCCAATTCCCAGGCACGGGAACTGTGTATCAGAAACTACCAGTCTTCTCCACCGCGGAGAACAGATTGCCTTCGAGCTGCTGATTAAAATGTGCCTCATCACCTACCCTTTGGGAGGACAATGATTTTTCTTTTCATCCTGTCTGGGTAGATCGATTGCAAAAAAGAAAAGAAGAAATTTTTCAAAGGCTGCATCTCCTCTTCTGCTCTATGTCACTCCCCTTGGCAGTGTGGTTTTTGTGGCGCCTTCTTCAAGGGCTGGTTCAGTTTCCCACTCCTGGAATGTGGGTCCAATCTGTGTCTCGCTTGGGCCAGCAGATGCAGGGAAAGTGCTCCACTTCTAAGCGCTGCCCTCAAGAGCCTTCCCGTGGGTCTGTTTGTGCTCTAAAATGCTGCTGCCATCGGCCCACTGGCCTCTCTGGCCGGAGCAGAGACCTCAGAACAAGGCTCCCCGTGTCCCCGCTGAAGCATCACAGGGCAGCTCACAGCCAGCAACCTCCTAATATTGAAGCAGGAAACAGTGAGGACCCCGGCACAGAAAACTCTTTACACAAACATAGGAGCAAAGAGTGGCTTTAATGAGGCCGGTGGCTCAGCGAGTGACATCTGCCAGTCTTGAGAGGCCCGAATAGAAGCTTGTGTTTCCTTATGTACCTCTTTTTACATCTACAGGGCTTAGTTCCCTTGGAGTTTCCCTGCAGCAGGACTTACACAAAGCACAGCAGTGGAGCGGGGGAGAACAAAGAGCTGGCAGGACTTTCTGAGTCTCTGGCGACAGATCCCAGAAGTTGTCATAGCAGCTCAGGTGTACTCTACAAAGAGCACAGTTACCCAGTTACCCATAGCCGTCGCCCAATATCACAGTTAATCCAAAGTTGCCTAATTCCATAGGGAGGGTGGTCTCCTCTGTCTCTATAATCAGCCCAGCCTAGATTAGCAGAAACACCTACTCCATTCCCAGCTGAATACACAGACGGCAAGAGCCATTTGGCTAATCCCGTAGACTCATAGCCGAAACAACTGGTTCTCGTTTTAAGATATTGAGTTTGGTGGCTACACAGTGATAAATGAAATCTTTACCTGCCTTTTTTTTTTTTTTTTA
>NW_022900934.1:8356175-8360145 GCF_012274545.1 Fukomys damarensis | reverse complement strand
CTTTTCCTTCCTTTTTTTTTTTTTTTTTAATATCCTGACACATTTTCTTGTAGCTACAAGAATCTTCTGTGATTTTAGAACCAGCAGGGCCAGAATTAAGATTTGTGTCCCTCTCTCTCTCTCTCCTTCTTCCCGAGATTCTGGAAACCACGGATCGAGGTCGACAGCAGCCTATAATCCCAGACCCTGAATGGAGAAGACTTTCCCCAAAACTATTCAGTCTGGCTTTTTTCATGCTTCTAAATTCATTTGCTTTATTCTCTCACTAGGTTTTTTTTTTTTTTGGTACTGGGGATCGAACTCAGGACCTTGCTTTTGCAAGGCAGGCGGCAGCACCACTGAGCTAAATCCCCGGCCTTCACTTGTTCCTTTTGCTCTGCCCCAGTGGTTTTCACGCCTTTTCTCCAACCCAAAGACAAAGAGCTCCTTCTCGGCTCCCGTGTGACACAGCCCTCCTGCCCCGGCTCTTCCCCGTTTTCCCTGCTTTTGTTCCTTCTGGTGCTGTCCTAGGCCGAGAGCCAAGAACTGGGAACAGCCCGCCCAAGGCAGTGGCTGAGCTTGCACTTGGGGACATGGGGCCCGGGCTTTGGGTCTGCTGCACCTTCCAGTGGCCAGCAGGCTGTGGGTGGGGCTGTTCCTTCTCGGCCCCTCTGCAGAGGCACGGGCTCCACGCGGGTCTTCACACGCTCCTGCCCTCTGCGGGCCGCCCTCTCCCAGCTGTCCGAGAAGCGCATCATCACACCACTGTGCTGTGGCCTCCCCTCCACGCAGGCCGCCCCGGCCCCCTCTGGAGCTCCCCTCCTGACCCAGGGTAGCACTGTGCACCCCTCGCCCTACTCCACTACCTACCTCCTAGGACATTTTTCCCTCTGGTGGTCCAGGACGTACTGGTTTTTGTTTTTAAAAGTTGTAACAATAGCTTGCCCAGGGCCACATGAATAGACAGTAGCCTCTAGACTGGACCCCAGAGCGTATGGCCAGTGGCCTGGCTTCTCTGGGACTGGCCCCCTCCAGCCCTGGAAATCCTGCATTAGTCTTAGGCAAACTGGGGCGCCGGGACCCCCCAGTTCCAGGCTTCTTTGACCCCAAAGCTCCGATGTCACACTGAATCTAGAATCCTGGGAGAAAAGCACCGGAGTGGGTGAACAGCACTCTAAACTCTGCTAAGGAGGACCCGGCGTCCCGCACACGGCAGAGGGAAAAGCGACCGCCGACAGTGTGGTGCTTGCTGACCGGGACAGACCCTGGCAGACCCGCGGCAGGGTCCCCATGGGGGTCTGTTTGCGGACTCTGGAAGGCAGCATTCTCAGCAGGGCCTTGGCCACGCGTCAGCTTCTTTAGGTTGTTAAGCACTGGAGGCTTGGACCCAAGTGCTTTTCTGATAAGAGGCTCGAAGCCCTCTTAGGAGAATCTATTTGGGCGAAGAGGGCTCTCCACCCTGCGCCGGTGCCGCAGCTTCCGGGCTCCCACAGCGTTACGGCTCGGGTCTGGATGTCCCCCGGGCTTGCGGTCACAGGTGGGGCTTTTCAGAGGTGGTCGGATCTGGTGTGTGTGATGCTGGAGTGACTCACGGTGCAGTGCTAGGATCCAGGTCACTAGGGTTCAGAGTGTGAGCGCTGCCTGCCCTAAGTAGCCTGGACGAGATGTAAGGGTCAGAAAGGGCTGTGGTCGTCCCTTGTTGCTTTGCTACCTTCTGCCCACCGTGAACTTTCTCCTCTGCTATGCCACCCCGCCCTGGGGCCAGCTGACGATGGACTGAGACCTCTACACACTGTGAACTAAATAAACCTTTCCTCCTCTCACTGTGGGTATCGGTGTTTTGTCTCAGCTACAAGAAGAGTAACTAAGACACGCAATACCCCGTGCGCGCTCTCTCAAGTCACCAGTGACCCAGCTGGTTTGGCTGAAAGTCCTGGAGTTTCCCAGATCGGAAAAACAAAATGAAGCAAAGCCAAACAAAGCAGCAACACAACAAGAACAAAACTGCAATAAGCACAAACTCCACCACCGCCACCAAAGATTCCTTTCCTAATGGATGTAGCCACATTGGCCATTATTTCCTGAGCAGCTATTTTGTGCCAGGACTGGGTGGCGTCGTTTCTGCGTGACGGTATTTCCTAGAAATGGCTGTGATTGAGCATCAGTTTGCAGGGGAGGCCACGGAGGCTCAGGGCAGTTAAGGAACTATTTCAAGGTGACGCAGCCTGCACAGGGCAGGCCCGCGTGTCCGAATCCGGAGCTGCTGATGGCGAATCCTGAGCGTTTTATCTGTGTTTCCTCTCTCTTACACTGGGATCTGAAATTACTCTGATGTCCCTGGAATCCCATGGAATCCTTGGGTGCAATTCAGGATAAACAGATAAACACACGGCTCTCTCCTCTGTCCTCTGAAATCTGGCAGTTTTCTCCTTTTAAATTCAGGCAAGCCCCAGCCCTGTGGGTGGTTCTCACAACTTTGTTACCAGTGAAAACCAGGATATGCCTTGTGCTTATTGCCCTTTCAGAACTGCATTGTTAGACCTCCCACTGGCTCTTGCGTTTATCCCCAAAGCATACCTAGGTTTGAGTTTCTTGGAATAACTGTGTTTTCATTAGTTTTCTTTGCAGGTCCTTATTACCTCCTCCACTTCCCTCTCTTCCTCCTCCTCTTCACATCCTTTTCTCCTTCTCCTCCTGCAACAACTGGAATTTTGCCCCGGGCCTGACAAATACTAAGCAAGTGTCCGACCCCTGAGCTCCATCCGCAGCCCTTTTTCTTTAGAGGCAGGCTGGCCTTGAACTTGTGATCCTCCTGCTTCAGCCTCTCTGTGCACTGGGAATACAGATGTGTGCTACCCCGCCCAGCCGGGTTCCTCTTTTCATACATCTAACAACATCCTGGGATTGGGACCTCGGGCTTCCCCAGACTGACGACAGGTCCACAGCCGACAAGCCTGGGCTTCTGCAGGGAGGTAGTTATTGACTAACCAGGACTTAGTCAATAATTCACTCTTTTTTGTTTTGTTTTGTTTTGCTTTTTGAGACAGGGTCTCACTATGTAGTTGAGACTGACCTGGAACTCACTATGTAGCCCAGGCTGTTCTCAAACTCACGGCGATCCTCCTGTCTCAGCCTCCTGAGTGCTGGGATTACAGGCGTGCGCCATCATGCCCGGCTAATAATTCACTCTTGATGCACATAAGTTTACACAGTTTCTCCACTGTATTGTGTAAATGTGTGCACAGAAGCCAGGAATGCCTTAGAAATTTCTTTTCTTTTTGGTACTGAGGATCGAACTCCAGTCCTTGCGTTTGTGAGGCAGATGGCGGAGCCACTGCACTAAATCCCCAGCCCAGGTGAAATTTCTTACGTATTCATTCCTCAAATCAGGTGTGTCCAACCCTTGGCATGCAGGCCACTTATCCTCTTTTTTTTAATGTTATAATAAGAAAACAAAACAAAACAAGAAAAGGACTAATAAACCTTGTTACTTATATACAATAATTCTGTGATGTGTTTTCTTTGTGATCCAAGAGGATTCCTCTTTCCAGCAGGGTGGAACGCGCTTCCCGGTGGTGACCCCACCCCCCAGATGGTAGAGCCCGGGCTGCGCAGAGGCGGACGCAGCAGGAGCCTGCGGTGCCGCGGGAAATGCTCGGGACGCTGTGCTGGGCCACGGACCCCAGCTGTGACGACGACCGCTCTGCACGTGTACAGGTAGATAAACGTCATTAAAACAAAGAAAACAGATACCCGGGGTGTTTCAGTAGGTGGGGCCAGGACTCCTGTGCTGGACAGCGGGGTGCAGATGCTGCCCCAGCTTCAGGGCCGCAGCGGCTCATCGTTTCTTCGCTTCTACATCAGGGAAGCAGGTGTTTGGGCGCCACACCCGCCCCCTCCACTGTACCCTGGAATCGCCCCCCGCGAGCCCTGGGAAAGGATGGAGCCCTGCCCCCCTCCATGCGTGCCATCGCCCCGCACTTGAGCCGCT
>NW_022900934.1:8311773-8356119 GCF_012274545.1 Fukomys damarensis | reverse complement strand
GTAGTTTAATGTGAGACTGTTACACATGCAACCCGGATAGTTTCCTAGTTTGTTTCGGGGAGGTCCCCCCACCCTCTTACGGGGGATCGAACTCAGGACCTTGCACCTGCCGGGCAGGTGCGGTGCCACTGATCTGAATCCCTGGCCCACTTCAGTTTGTGTTTTTATTAAGAGGCCCCTCGGTCTTTGCACAGCGGTTCCCTCTGCCTGGAGAGCCCTCCCCTGCCTGAGCCATGCACCTGGGACCCAGCCACAGCACCCCATACACACCTCGCCTGCACTCCACACTTTTCAGGGCCGCAACACACACGCCAAGGCACTCGGGGTCCGCACAAGGCTGCTGTGAGCCCTGGGGACAGGCTACTGGCGAGCTGCACTAGATCCAGGCTGTGGCTGCTGCCCAGGAGTGCAGGCCCCAGGGTAGCCAGACTCCTGATTCCCACGGAGAACCGGAAGTCTGAATTTTTATGACACGTTTTGAATTTTAAAGGCTTCAATTGCTCTGGAGTTTTAAAACACCCCATGTAGAACAGTTCCCTGCTCTCAGCCAAGAACCTGGTACAGAAAAGCACTGAGGAAATGTTTGTTGAGTGACTAAAGGAACAAGTGAATCAATGAAGATGTTAAATTTCTTTCTAGGCCACATGGATTATATGTCATTCCAGCCTGTTTATATTTGCTGTGCTATACTTTGGACTCATGGACAAAACCAGGTCCCTGCCAAAGTGCAAAGTAGTTCGGCATTTGTACTAGAACAGTAAACCCAGCAAGAAGCCTTGGTCCTCTTCTTGTACCAGTCGTAGTTCTCAGCTAGTTTTCACAGTTCCCCCATGAGTGAGGCTATACTATCAGCTTCATTTTGCAGAGAAGAAAATACAAATTTTAGATGAATTCACCTGCTCAAGACCACATAGCAAGTTTTCCATTATTATCTTCAGGGTAAAAGCTAAAGTCTCTAGTAGACCTACAGGGTCTATTTCTCCTCTTCATACCCCATCAGTTCACATTTCTCACTCTCACTCTTGGTCCTCCTATCCCTGCCTCTCTGGCTTCCCTAGATACTCCAACTATGCTCTGCCACAGGGCCTTTGCACTGACTGTCTATAGGGCATGCTCTCCCCGAGATCTTTGTGTGGCTCTATTTCACCTCCCTCGAGTCTTATTCTCAAATGTCCCCTTTTCTGTGGGAATCCTCCTGGACACCCCTGCCCATGTAAGACTGCAGCCTGCATCCCTTCCTATGTCCCACCTGTGTTTTATTTTCCTCCGTAAGTTTTTCCTCACTCTAACAGAAGATAGATTGACCATCCCTTACCCAAAGTGCTTGGGACCAGAAGTGTTTCAAATTTTGGATTTGTTTGGATTTTGGAAGATTTCCATATGAGATATCTTGGAGATGAAACCCAAGTCTAATTACAAAACCCACTTCTGTTTCATATGCACATAAAGGTAATTTCCCCCATTGCCCTGCCCTCCCTTCACCCCTCCATCCCCCCCATTGACAGAGCCTTTGTTTGCATTTTTTCCTTTTCTCATATTAATTCCTTTCCCTTCTTTCCTTTCCTCTACCCCTCCCACTCCCCTCCCCCTTCCCCTTTGGACCTTTTCTTCCTATTTCACATCATCTATTATACATTTTGATCCTTATTTACACTTTCAGTTTCTCGCACTAGAGAAACTATTTGGTATTTACACGTCTGTCCTGTTTATTTCACTTACGAGTATGGCCTCCGTGTGCATCCATTTAGCTGTACATGTCTCTACTTTCTCGTTCTTTATGGCTGAGTAGTACTCCATTTTATAGAAAAACCACATCTTCTTTATCCAGTTTCCAACGGATGGGCAAATGGGCTGTCTCCAAGTTTTAGCTATGACAAACTGTGCCGCTATAAACATGGGTGCACATATATTACTCTGACATGATTCTTTTAATTCTCTTGGGAAGATCCCCAGCAGAGGGATAGCTGGGTCAGATGGGACTTCTAATACTAGTTTTTTGAGTTATCTCCATATTGATTATGGAAAGGTAAATTTATACTATTAACTTAAAGGTAATTTTAGACTTTTAGTATTTTTCCTGACTTGTCACCTGATATCAAGTGTGGAATTTTCCACTGGTGCCTTCAAGTTAGCACTCAAAGTTTTCAGATTTCGCGTCACTTTGGATTTTTAATTTCCACACCAGTGATGTTCCACGTGTATAGGATTTGATTTTCACGTTTGCCTACATTACTACGCGATTAAACTCCTCCAGTGCAAGGAATACCTCCCCCACATGGATTCCTTCACTGCTTTAGCTCCAGTTCTAAGACAGCACCTGGGGTGCAGAGGCCCACAGAAAGTGCTGCTTGGTTGCTTGCTGGATCTGAATTCGGGCTGATGACCCTGAAGTCAGGGGCCCTCACTGTGATGCCTCTCGTTCCTGCACAGGGGCGGCCTTCTGTCCTGGACACACTTGTCCCGGCCACCCACCAGGTCCCAGAGCCATTTGAATAGGCTGGAAGCTTGTGAACATCCTCATTGGCACCTTTTCCTACAGCAGAGAAGCTTCAGTGTTGAGACTCTTGTCTGACTTGAACGTGAATCCCACCTCAACATGGGCAAGACATAAAGATACAAATGCAAAAGCCTTTGCAGAAACTTGAGGGTAAAACAAGGGGGAAACCAGAATCATCGATGCTGGGAACTTGGTCCTCCTGAGATGGTGCCAGTGATGTCTGCTGTGTGCTGTGCCCCGTGCCTGTCTGGTTCAGTCCTGCCTATGCCTGGCTTCCTGTTCTGGAGTGCTTTACTGAGTTCTTAGCTTCTGTCAGCTCCTTGTCAAATGTGGAAAGCTCTATCACATTTCAACCATCCAAGAAGCCCCAGAGATGCAACATTATTTTAGTGACCCACAAAGCAAGAAGAACAATGCTTTTTTTTTTCTTGGTACTGGAGATCGAACTCAGGACTTTGTGCTTGTGAGTCAGGCAATGAAACTACTGAGCTAAATCCCCAGCCCTGGAAAACAATGCTTTTTAATTATAAACAGCCCATCTATTCTAAGCCTCTTAAGGACTTTAGAAATAAATGAGGTTGCCAGATACAATAGGAGTTGTCTGGTTAAATTTGAACTTCAGATAAAAATACTATTTTAGGATAAGTACATGCTATGAGGGACATACTCCTTGGGATGTGCCTATACTAAAAAAAATTAGTCCTTGTTTATTGCAGTGTCCAATTTGACGGAGTTCAGTATTTCACTTGCTAACTTTGGCAACCCTAGTGGGGAGGGAAAAGATGTGTGTTCTGAACACACATCCAGTGTAAGTCAAGAGAACTCATGTCTCAAAAGCCTTACTCACGACTGGCATACAGCTCAGTAAACGTGGGCCTAAAGTAGTGAGCACCTGTCTGACCAACTCTTTCCCAGGTACAGAGGCCCTTGGTCTGACACCCAGGGCTCCTGGAAAAGCTTCCTACATTGAAAGAACCTGAAAATATTTGGTCGCAGAATAGAGACACCCCCCCCAACACCTCTTTTTCTTCAGTGAATGGATACGTTTCCTTTTGGAAAAGTTTGAGGGAGCGCCCCATTTCATTTTTTAGCCCTTTCCCATCCATATCGATGTTGGAATTTTTAAAAATTCGTTAAATTTGTTGGCACATGTTAGGTATACGTTAACGATCTCACTGATCATTGGGAATTTGTACCGGTACACGATATATCTTGGATCTTGTTTTTTCCCCTTCCCCTCTCCTTGTTTACAAAAACTTTGATACTGTTTTTTCTTTTTCTTGCAATTTTTTCTCCCCCCCTTCCCCTTTGGACCTTTTCTTCCTATTTGAAAGAACAGATGGGGGCCACTATAATGCAAACAGCACCTGAAGTCTGGGGATAGAGCACCTTTCAATACCGCGCCCCGGGAGCGCCCCCTCCTCTGGTTGCGCCTTGGAGAGCTCAGGTGTCTGCTGCCGATCTCCTGCTCCCGCTTGCGCCTCTCCTGTTAATTAGCCTAATTCCAGGATCGCCGACCTTGGCAGCGGGCTGCTCAGGAAGTGGGTTTAGCCCTTGGCCTGCCTCTCTGGGTGCCCTGCAGCCCTGGCCGGGGGAGGCTGCCAGCTCACCCGGCCTCCGGGTCGGGCCCTCCGGCCCAGGGGCTTCTGTCTCCGTGCTGAACGCACTACGGTCGGCCCAGAGCCTGCCCGTTATGCAACGACGACGACGCAGGAAAAGCAGCAGTGCGTCCGCGAGTTGGCGGAAGAAGGGGCGGGGGACTAAGGTGACGCACGAGCACGAGCGAGGTCTGGACCTCCCGCGTTGCACCCAGCTCCTCTCACAGAGGTAACAAAGGCTGCGCGCCGCTACCGTGGGCACAGATGCTCTGTGTACAGCTTCGAGGGATCCAGCCTTCGTCCTGTCAGTGTTGGGTCCTTTACTGAATAACAACAAACGGCTTAAGTCGAATGCTATGTCAAGCCCTGAACAGGCATCTGCACCCATAAAGGGTTCCGCAGATGCCCGGTGCTGCTGGACCGTGGGTCCCGGCTGTCTTGAAGGTCCACGTCTCAGGGCTGACTCATTCGCTTTGAGGAGGCTGCGTGCTACTTGAGAGGGGCGGCACGTCATCATTTACTAACCTGGCCTCCTGTTGTAAAGCCTTAGGTCCTTTCCAAATTTGGGCCATACAAAGAATAAATAAAGCCATGCAAATAAGTCAATGAAGCTCCCGCAGCTTGCAGGGCTGGCAGAAGCGCCTTCTAAGCAGCGGGCAGGGCAGGAGGTCCCTGCAGAGTCAGGTCTCCCTGGGCTTGCCCCCCTCCCCGGAAGTTCCTGACGGTTCTGGGCAGAGACCAAGGCAGCCTGGGTGGTTTAGGGAGGCAGCTGATAACCGAGCAGGATGGAAACCTTCCCATATTTTAACCATCAGTCTGTCTGGCCTGTTTTTCCCCTTGGGCAGAGACCAAGGCAGCCTGGGTGGTTTAGGGAGGCAGCTGATAACCGAGCAGGATGGAAACCTTCCCATATTTTAACCATCAGTCTGTCTGGACTTTTTTTTTCCCCCGATACCGGGGATCAGACTCAGGACCTTGCGCTTGCCAGGCAGGCGCAGCACCACTGAGCTACATCCCCAGCCCTGTCTGGTCTTATTTGTTGACCATTAGTCATATCTCAGTATTCTTGGGTTTGAACCCTTTTGGTTTTAATGAGCTTAGTATCAAGCCTTTGTTTGGAGGATTTGTTTTTATGGAGAATAAAAAATAATAATAGAGGACATTTATGGGAGCTAAAGTTCTTGCTACAGGCTTTTTATACGCGAGGTTCCGTATTCCTCCCCCGGAAGCTGAGGCCCAGGTGTGTTTATCTCCCTCCTCCTAGCTGGGGAAACCTAAAAGGGCTTAATGACTGAGGTCACCCAGCAAGTCAGAGGTGGTGCTGGAATTCCAGGTCATTTCCATTTCTATCCCAACCTCGGGTGCCTTTCTTAATCTGAATGAGATGGGAAGGTGCCAAGGGAGGCCCACAGTTCCTGACACACAGGGTCCTTGAGCACATGCGCCACACACACACGCACACACACGCACGCACACACAAGAAGCCACTTGAATACTAATTTCAAGAGCCAGGGGTGGTAGTGTAATCCCAGCTTCCTGGGAGGATGAGGCAGAAAGATCACAAACTTGAGCCCAACCTGGGCAATTAAAATAAAAAAACTAATAAAGCCGGGAAGGTAGCTCGGTATAGAGTGGCCCTGGGCTCAGTCTCCACTGCGGTACAAGGAGAAACAAAGACAGGAGAGGAGGGAGGAGGGGCAGGGAAGGGAGGGAACCAAAGACGATAAACAGACAAAGCAAGAAAGTGCAGGTCGGGTCATTGGGACAGGGGTTTGGGTGCAGTGCGGGCCCTTCTGACACCTGGCTGTGTGATCTGGGCCTTTTCTGAGCCCCGGGTTCTGTTGGAAAAATGGGAAGATAACGGAGCTCAGCAGGACCGCTGGGCAGGGCTGAATTGGTACGCACAGAATGCCTGTGCGCCTGGGGGATATTGTTTATGTCTCTGCAATGCCCAGAGCCCCTTAAACTCCCCACCACGCGCCCTGTGACACCCCAACCAAGAGGAGGGCTGTCCTTCCTCTCAACAAATATAACTCAAGACTGTTTAGTCCAAAACGTTTCTTAATCCTATAAATAACTCTAGTCTTTAAAAAAAAAATCAAGAAATAGGATTGGATGTTTAAAACCCAACTGCAATGCAATCTGCTATTAACGTTAAAAAAACAAAACAAAACACTTTTTAGCCACACTCGATGGTGCACACCTGTAAGCCCAGTGACTCGGGAGGCTGAGGCAGGAGGATGGTGAGTTTGAGGCCATCCTGGGCAACTCAGTGAGACCCTGTTTCAAACTAAAAAATGGGGCCAAGGATTTAGCTCAGTGGTTCTGCTGCCTGCCTTGCAAGTGCAAGGTCCTGAATTTGATCCCAGGTACAAGAAAAAGACAGAAAGAAAGAGAAGGAAGGAAGGAAGGATGGTGGTGCTATAGCTCTCTGGCGAGAATGCCTAGTTGATCCCCACTTACACCACCACCAAAAAAAAATTTAATTGACATGTAATTGTGCATGTTTTCGGGCTGCACGGTGGCATTCCACTACATGCCTATGCTGTGTGATCAGATCAGGGTGAGTGGTGTACCCACCAGGACAAAGCGTCCTGCTGGGAACATTCCAGTCCCTCACTACTGTCAACTTTGAAATATGCAATGAATTATTGTCCGACAGACTTACCCTACTGTGATGTAGACTTACTCCTCCCCTCCAGCTCTTCCTCTGACTGAGCATTTTGACCTGAATGTTGCAGTACATTTGTATTTATATTAAAGCCGCAAATATCTTCTCACGGTGCACACCCTGAAGATCTGGTGTGGCTCTCTCGGCCATCTGTGTGGCCCTTCCGGGACATAGCTCCAACCAGGATCTCTGCTTTGGATCGCGGCGGCCGTTGGTTGGCTCTCACTGCCTTGCTGTCCCTACTTCTTTTTTCGAGACAGGGTCTCACTGTGTAGTTAGACTGACCTGGAACTCACTATGGAGCCCAGGTTGGTCTTGAACTCACAGCGATCCTCCTGCCTCAGCCTCCCAAGGCATTCGCCACCACACCCGGCTTACTACTTCTTAAAAACAAGTCCACCCATGGCTGACAGTGTTCTCCTCCCTTCTGCGCCCTAGGAGACACATTGGGAATCCAGATCTGCTTCCTTGGGGAAGCCCAGCCCTGACTGACGTCTGTCTCCATCCCTCCCCTCACTTGTCCCCCACCACACTACTCTGCAGGGCTGCTTACTGCCTGCCTGTCCCTACTGCTGCTCTGGGAGGCAAACAGCTATGTTTTGTGAGCCGAACTCTATCCCTGCGTCTGGCACAATTGCAGGGCCCGGAGTGCTCAGTGTGCACTGACTGACGTAACCAGCCAATATGGATGGCTTCTGCTTGCTGTGCCACCAAAGCCCAGGATGTGTCTGTCTTCCTGCTCCACAAAGAGGGCTGGGTTGGGGAGTAAAGGATGGAACTGAGAAGGTGTGCTTTCACTGCACTGCCTAGATGGTGGGCTTTATTCGTGCTCCAGGGACTGTGGAGATGCCCAGCTCACTACTGCGTCCAGTATCACAGCTGCTGGCTCCTCCACTGAAGTTCATGGCGGCAGCGATCCAGGCAACAGGAATGATAAGTACAGTGTTATAACCTATGTCTAGATGTCCCCCCAAAGCCTCATGTGCTCACAGGTGGGGCCTTGGGGAGGTGGCCGGATCTAGGGTGTGTAATACGAATTATGGGTGTGATAACTGAATTAGTTTGCTGCTTGGTTTAGCATAGTTCTGGGTATAGATGATAGGAAGCCCCACCTGGAGCATGGGGGGCACCAACCAATAGGCTTGTGGCCTGGGTGGAATAAAAAGGGAAAGGAAGGTTGGCTGCTTCCTGCCTCCTGCCATGGGCTGTTTCTCCTCTGCCGTGCTGCTCTGCCTTGGAGCCAGCTGATTATGGACTATAAACTGTGAGCTAAAATAAACCTTTCTTCCTTAAACTTGTGAGTGTCCAGTATTTTGTCCTAGTAATGAGAAAGTAATGAAGACACTGAGTAATAGTGCACTTGTCTTTCCCACATGACACCCGCATCCTACATGGGAATCGCCAGCTCTTTGAGCATGGATGGCTTTTTAATGAAATACTGTGCAGAGACAGACTTTTCTTTCTTTCTGTCCTTCTTTGTCTTTCTTTCCTTCTCTCCTCCTCCTCCTCTTCCCCTTCTGCTCTTCCTCCTCTTCCCTCTTTTCTTTCTCCTTTTCCGCACCTCCTCCTCTTGCGTCTCTGTCTCTTTCTCTCCCTCCTCCCTTTCTTTCCTTGAACCTCTATCTCTGACTTCCACCCCCGGCCCGAGGTTCTTTCTGTTTCTTCTGAGGTTCTCATCCACACTTTATTTGAAAGGTAAGAGTCTTTTTTAATTTTGTGAGTGTTTGCTGTGCCCCAGGGCACTGAAGTTGATACCCTGGATACAGGAGGTGGGCAGGGAATGCCAGCAAAGTGTTCGTGGATGGGCAGAAAGGCTCCCATGTAAACATGAGTCGGTGAATGAGGATAAGCAAAGGCATCTGAAAGGGTTCATGGATATGTGTTCAGCCATGAGCGGGGACAAGGACTTAAGGACAATCCTGGCTTGGCGGGAGGCACCCATCCTCACGGACATGCTGATGAAAGTCAGCGGTGTCCACAGGCTGAGGACTGGGAATGAGAAAAGTGGTCCAAGAGTGGAACCTGCCCCAGAGGGACAGGAGGGAGGAAGAAGCTGACCTCAGATCTGCCTGTGGGAAACAAGGATGAAATTGTGTTCACCATGTAGAGAGTCACTGACGCCACAATGGTACGCGGTCTTGGGAATGATTGTGCGTGTGTGCGTGTGTGTGTGTGTGAAATTGTCATGTACATTCTCTTCTCCCATCTTTTAGTCAAATATGCTATGGACATCTTTCCTTGACTGTCCTCCCATCTGGATTCTGAGGACTAGTGTTCTGTTTTATGGGGGACTGCCGTGTCCGTCCGCTGTGAAATACTTAGATTGCTTTGAACTTTTTACTATGTATTGTAGTTTGAATTTGCACTTAGCATCTATTTACCAAGTTAAATTGTGTTTGGGGAGAAAGCTTTGTGAAAATGCTCCTTTCTGTTTTTAATTATTTACGTTGTTGGCCCATTTCAGTAGTTGCCATCTTTGTTCTGACCCAATGGGACATGCTTTGAAGTTAAAGCATCCTAAGGCTCGAGGTCTCCTGTGCCCAGGACAGTGTGGCATCTATGGAACACCCTCCACAGGGGAGATAGGTGGGGGTCAGTCGGCGAGCCTAGCAGTGATTGCTATGGCTTCATGCTCCTACATTTCAGAAGCAACAGCCTACATTCTTTTTAAACCAAGAAGCAAGGAATTCTGGGCAAGTATTTTCATATTGCTCTAATTTTAATTATGCACAGTGTTCGTCCAGGAAAATGTGCATATGTGAATGTACGGCCTGCTGGCCGGCCGTGTACCGGATGTGTCCGAGCAACTCACGGCCAGACCAAGGTAGCTTCAGGCGTCCAGCCACCCTCTTGAACTCACGGTTCGCACGTGTGTTTTTCTTTTGATTTGCTTCACGGTCATTGCAGGTGCTTTGCTTCTTTCTCGCCTTCCTTTTTCAGGTTCCTCCTTAGCAAATGGACTCTCGCCTCCAGCGAGGTGGTCCGTTGCTGGTAAAATGAGCTGTGGGGAAGATGAGGAGGCTGTGGCTGCAGAAGTAAGAAGGAGGCAATATTCTAACCAAAAAATAAGACATTTAGAAGTGAAGATGAAATGAAGCCTTCTTCGGAACAGTTGCAAGCATGGAAGCCTTCTAAGTTCTTTAAGTACTGTACCGACCTCCGTGGATCGGTGAAATGGGAAACGTGTACTTGCAAGAATCCTGCTCTGTATCCGATAACTAATCATCCATCTGATTCCTCTTCTTCATGCTGCTCGTGGAACAAGTATTTCAGTTGGTGTGCTGTGCATCACAAGTCACAGACTCCCGCGGGCGCTGGGGCTTTAGCGGTAATCAAAATCAGTGTAGCTCCTGCTGCCAGGGACAGAAACAAATGAATAAAGCACACTGAGTGTCAAGTGGGAGTGGCTCCTCCTGAAGTGATCAGCAGGGTGGGGTGGGGACAGGACAGTGGACAGGCAGGAGCTGGAGCCTTGGAAGGTGTGGCAGGGATTGCACATTTCCTCTGAGAAAAGGGGAGGCCGTGGGGAGATTGGGAGCCCAAGACAGACCTGACCTGGCTTAGACTAAAAACATCACTCCAGTCCTTGCTGTGATAAGAACTGAGGCTCCTACAACCAGCGAGGGCAGGAGGCCTCAGTTACTTATTATTTTTTTACCAACGGACACCAAGCATTTCTTCCATCTTTCCATGCCTAATGATTTTGTAAATTGTCTGTCAGACATGTGTTTTTCCCTGTTGGGTGTAGGCTATATTTTGTCAATAGTCCCAAGCTTTCTTTTGGGATGCACTGAAGACCCGTGGAGATAGTTGGTTCTTTTAGGGTCTTGCTTTGTAAGATTTGCTAGCTGGGATCAGAGAGCAGTCTAGTGGAGGGTTAATTATTCTCCATGACCGAATGCCTGAGGTGAGGCTCTCTGTGGCTCTGTCCAATGCCTCAAGCACTGCGAGTTGGTCCAGGCTGGGTACATGGGATCTGTTGCTGTTTCCTGTAATTGAAGAAAATAAGACTCAGTTGTTACTTATAAAGCAGCCCAAAGAATCATGAGAAAAATAAGCCTTTTTTTTTTTTTCTGTACTGGACATTGGATCTAGGGCCTGTGAGCTGAGCTCAGAGCATTGGGATTATAGCCTGCACCACTGTACCTGCCCAGCACCAGCGATGTTCCAGGGCACATGTTCTGGGGATGGTTTGTTAAACAACAGAAAAGTTATTTGAACATCAGTAACAAGCTGGATCCAGTTCTGTGGTGGCATCTAGAAGGTTCTGTGGCTGGTGTGCTGATCAGTTCTCAGCCAGACCCCAGGGGACCCTCTGCCAATCTCTGTAGCCCTCAGCCACATTCCTCTCTCGGGTACCCTGTCCAGCTGAACTCTAGTTGCCTCAGTTTCCCCAGCTACTCAGCTCCTTCTCCCAGTTTAGAGTCCATCCTGTTCCTCCAGAATGTCTCTTCCCAGACATGCTGGGTTTGAGATGCCTTTTGGAGAGTCCTTGAAATGTCTCCTGGAAGAGGTCCCTTGTTGTCTTAGTTACTTTTCTTATTGCTGAGACCAAACACCTAACACCCAAAGTTAAAGGAAGAGAAGTTTATTTTGGCTTATAGTTTATAAGACGTTTCACTCTATGTAGTCAGCTGGTTTCAAGGCAGGGTGGTGTGGTAAAGGAGAAACAGTCTATGGCAGGGTAGGCAGAAAGCAGGAAGCAGCAGCAGCAACAGCAGGGACGCCTTTCCTCTTTATCCCATCCAGGTTACACGCCTTTTGGGTGGTACTTCTGTCTTCAATAAATCCATCCAGCCACACCCAGAACAATGCAAATCCCAATCAAAGGGCTAATTTAATACCACACACCCTTAATCCCAGTATCATACACCCTAGATCCAGGAAGCTCTGAAAAGCCCTGCCTATGAGTGACTGAGGCTTTGGGAGGACATCTAGAGACGAGGCCCAGGCTCTTCTGTGAAAGAAAGGCCAAAGACTCAGGCAGGCCTCAGGAGGAATGTAGCCATGGTATCAGTGGTGACCCCGGGTCACCTGGTATCTGTAACTCCTTAAATGATTCCAACACCCGGAGCTTTGATTTGGTCTGTGAGCCTCACAACATTATTTCTGCCTCTTCTTTCTTCAGCTACACTAAAACAATAAATGAATGATGCCGGTTATTCCTTATTTTTTACTTTTTATTTTGGTCAGTGGGGCCACCTTGCTGTTTGTGTTTAATAGCAAGTGAAGTACTGATACTGATGCGTAAGCTTTAAACAGTTATTTAGAATGTATTTGAAGCATTGTCATAACAGCACTCACTCACTCATCAGCCTCGGAATTAGCTAATGCGCTTGCCTGAAAGCCACAGAAGTCTGATGGAAACGAGTTTACATAAGACTCCTAAAACAACCCTCCCACTGACACGGAATTTATTTACTCACTTGGAACAAAAGCGTAGAACATAAGACCTGGATCAAACAGTCTTCAGACCTGTACTGAGACACCACATTGTAGCCTATAAATACATGCAATCACTATGTGTTAATCAAAAGTAAAACAAAAGTTAAGACAACAACATCTCCAGATTCTTTTCCCTCCTCCCTCTCCCTCTTCTCTCTCCCCTGCCTCTCAGTTCTGCTTGCTCCTGTCCATCTTTTTCAGCTTAGCAGAACCAATGTATGTTGGCCTTAAGGGTTTGAATTCAGAGAAATAGAGAGGATTTTCCTGAATGTCTTTGGCAAAAGTCCTGGGGAAGGGACGCCAGGTGGCTCGGGACCTGTGCCCACCCCTGACTGGAGGAGGGGAATCAGCCTTTAGGGTCCTGAGCTTCAGTAGAATCCCATGGAGCAGGTTTTCTGGTCCTTCGCAGTATTACATTATGGGCTGTTGAGGCTCGAGTCTGTCCTAGCAGCCTCTCTGGCCTCTACTGACTGGATGCCATGGTGCCTCTTCTTCTCTCCATCATGTGCGATGACCGAAAATGTCTCCAGATGTTTCCAAATGTCCCCTAGTGAGAAAAACTGCTCCCATTGAGAACCTTTTCAAAGGAGGAAGAGTAGTGTATTAGCATTCCATGACTATCACAAATAATACCTGAGGTAATCCGTTTACAAAGAGAAAAGTTTTGGGATTTTTTTTTTGCCTCAGGTTTCAGAGGTTTTAGTTTGTGATGAGTTAGCCGCATTGTTTTTATGTATGTGGTGATGATAGAAGCTTGTGGTAGAGCAAAGCCTCTCACTTCATGGCCAGAAAGCCAAAAAGAAGAGGAAAGGATGGGCTGGGGTCCCGCAGTTCTCTTCAAGGACAAAACCCCAATGACTGAAAGACCTCCCTGTAGACCCTGCCTCTTAACTCTTCCCCCGCCCCTCGAAACACCTTCCTGGAGACCAATCTTCCCTCTTGCAGACTTTTGGGAGACATTTAAGATCAAACTATTGCAAGGCCTCTCCTGTGGAGAGACAAGATGGCGGGCCAGTAGGTGCCCGCCATGTTGATGAGCTTTCTGAGCGGACAGAAGGAGGTGGCCTACAGCCGGGATCCATTGCTGCACCATGTGAATCTCTGCAGTGGTCCCAAGTTAGTGCAGTGCTTCAATTTCTCACCAAATAATGTGGGACAGTGTTCATAAAAACTGGGAAATACCTATGAAAATGTGAGCTGTGACTGAATGCCACAGCAGAACTAGGATAAACGAAAAGTGTCTGGCGCGGTGAGAACCATAAACTAAGACAGGAGCACCACGTTCTTTTGTAGCTCATCTTGTACTAAGGGTGCGATCTTTCTTAAATTATTTAATCCCTGTAATCCTTGGTTCCCTTTAATAGAAAGACGGTTAATGATTTCAGACAATCACATTAATAATGTATGTGGAACTGAAATGCTAGGCAAACTGGAGTATTATTTTAAATATACTCTTTAGTTAGTTGAATATAAAACTGGGGTGGTTTTTAAAGAATTAGATGCTGGCTTGGTTCTCTTCCCCCCTCCTTTCTCTTATCTCTTTATCTTTTCTTTTCTCTTTGATTTGTTGGTTAATGCAGAGCAAGAACAAAGATAATGGTTATTTTTACTTTCTAGGATGTTATGAGAGGTGAAAGAATTGCTCATCTGGTTTATTATCAATATCTTCTGTCCCGTTTAAGAAAGAAAGGAAGGAAGAGGGCTGGGGATTTAGCTCAGTGGTTCCGGCACCTGCCTTGCAAGCACAAGGACCCGAGTTCGATCCCCAGTACCAAAAAAAAGGAAGAAGGAAAGAAAACCATTTCCAGCTCACCGAGCTCACTGGAGTGGAAGTATTTCAGAAACATTGCCACCCTCAGGAAGGCAGGCAGACAAGGCCCAGCACACAAAGGTGTGTATGTGCTCAGCCTCCTGGCTCTGTTCCACCTTGGTTAACAGCCCAACTGGTTCACTCCGTGAGATGTAAGCTTCTGCCCTTTGTCTGAACAAATCAGAAATTGCCGGAAAACGTTTGAACACATCGTGGAGCCCAGTCTTCATGAAGGGTGGAATATATCCCAGAAACAAACAGATGACCTAATCCCATGTCAGATGCGGGGGCTGAGTGAATGATTCATCTCACAAAAGAGACTTAGAGTAGGGTTTGCTTCCCGTGTGAATGAGCAAAAACTGGCCTTTTGATCTAAACTAGTTGTAGGAAAATTTCAGTGTGACACCTTTAGGGGTAAACACTGTTTGACTCAGATTAGATTTGTGATTTATTAGGCAAGATCCTCCTTGGAATTTTCAGTTAAAAATGCTGGGTTTGTTCCTTTTCTGGTTGTAGAACCAGGCTTTTTCTGGGTGACACGGCTTACTGTGATCATCAGTAGATTGTTTTTCATGTTCCTGTTTCAGTTCTAAAAATTACTGAAATGAACACAGACATTTTCTGAGCAGTAAAATTTCTTCTCAAAGATACCTACATCTCACCAGGAAGCTTGGGATACTTTCTGGATACATTCGATGTTCTGTAAGTGAGAGAGTCCATGCTGATTTTTATCCCGGTTTACATTTGAATCCCATGAACTACAAGGAAACATTGAGAGAGAGGAACTTTTTTTTTTTCTATGTGTTTGGCAGGAGTCTCTGCATGTTTACAGTCTGGGAATAGGATACTAGAAAAATTTTTCTGTTGTTGTTAGGGAGGACACGCATTCCCCTCCCACCCACTGACCCCTTTACAGCCTTGGCTTTGGCGTCAAAATGACACTCTTCCTACACTTCCTAGGACCAAGGGAGACCATCTCTTCCTCCTAAGCACATTTTTACAGCTGGAAATTAAGGAAGCTGGTGAATGAACAGCTTTCTAGCTCAGCACATGAAGAGTATCCTCTCGGACCTTCTGACATAGTTTCTGTTTTGTTTTGTTGTAAGGACTTATTTCCTTTGTAAAGAAATTTTGATATGATGTTCACGTTTGAATGTTTGTTTGTGTTCCTTTGGGGTCTCTTCTCCTGGTGTGATTGTTGTGATCAGAGAACTGGTCAGATCTGGGGCCTTTTGCAGACACGTGAATTAGGAGTGAATTGGAGAGGTGACATATTGGAATATGGGGTCTGGGGAGGTAAAGAGTCCTTTTCTCTGTTCTTCCAGACCTGTCCTCAAACCCAGATAGCTGTTCACTCACAGGGAGCAGAATTAGTCCCTCGAACTGCTTTTTAGTTTGCAAGTGCCAGCACAGCAAAAGAATAACCATCCTTCTTCTTCAGGGTTATCTGAGAACTGTGGCCACACCTCATTTTTAAAGCATAACATACGAGTGACCTTAACAAAATCCCCTCCCCAGATTCTTTTAATATCTCTAAATAGTGCCTTGTACACATGAGTCAGTCTCAGGGGCCCTGGCCACAGTTTCGTTTTTAGGAGTCATTAAGAACAACCGAATAGAATTTTTTAAAATAACGGAAAGACTCATTGGCTTTTCTTTGTTTTCCTTTTCTTGTTGGTGGGGGTGGATGGGAAAGCACTGGGGACTACAGTTAATATCTTTGAGTCAAGTAAAGCCAACATCTGGGAAGAAACCACACACAGGGGAACTCTTTCCTAAGTGGTAGGGACTTGGTGCCCATAGCTCAAGCTCTCTGGTCTGTACCAAGGTTTTGGGGTGTGGGGTTTGTCGACAAACGCACAACCTGCTCTTTGACACACCTTGGCTTCTCTAAATGTGAATGTAACAACGTTGAAATGATTTATTTTATTCGGATTTGAGTCCACCAGACAGCCCTTCAGCCCTGTGCAGTCCCACTGTGCTAACATGAACACTCTCCAAGCCCACTGTCCAACTTGCTCAAAGTGCAGAGCGGGCGACACCTGGACCTGCTGGAACCCAGCTCGTAAAACAGCGTCTCTAACTGCAAGCACCTGACATTTAAGGGTTTCCTCACCATCAAAGTTCAGCCGTGGTTTACAGTTTCAACAGCTCCACCACTTAGGTTTTTGTTTACTTTCATTGCCCGGGGCCCAGAGCTATCTAATCTGGGCTTCAGGTTTTATATAGTGCTTTTGCAAGGTGCCCAAATTAGCCTACTCCAGCGACAACAATACTCTTAATAGAGATTTTTAACGTGCCCCGGCACACTTTAAAAAGGGTACCCACTATTGTGTGTTTATTGTGTAGCTACACAAGAAACACAATTACTGCCTGGAATTGATCCAGACCAGGGATGGCGAACGTCTTCAAGCTTTCAGTGAGAACAGCTGGCTGCGGCACGCGTGCCATGGGGTTTGCCTCCACTGAGGCTCCAGAGGACCACACAGCACTGGGTTCTGGGGTGTGTGTGGCTGGTTGGCTCCCCCATAATCAGACATGGGTTTTGTTTATGAGAATTAAATAAAAATTGACAATATGGCTACAAATAGCTACAGTGGAAGGAAAATTTATTTGTAAGATCTTTACTTACTGTGCTTAGATAAGATCATTCTCTGGCCATTTGCTGACTGTTTACAAGAGGAAAGCATTATTCCTGGTTTCTAAGTGAAGAGGGCTATTTCAGGAAGCACAAAACAATTCATCCATTTATATACCCTCAGTTTTCTTATTATCCTTTCAATTTTTCAGTTGATAAAACAATGAAAGAGCAGGCCCTAAGCAATTATTCTAGAAATAGGGATTTGCCTACATCTTTAAGTAATTATCTATCTCTTTTTCCGAAAAGCCTTCCATGAAAAGCTCATTCTTACCTAGTTTTGCTCCAAGGCATTCATTACTACAAAGCATTTTATTAACACGTGTATTTATCTATTGCCTTTAAGCCTCTAAACAGCACTAACCAATAGAAATATAATGCAAACCACATATAAAATTAAAAACTTCCTAGGCTAGGATTTAGCTCAGTGGTTCTGCCGCCTGCCTTGCAAGGGCAAAGACCCCAGTTCGATCCCCGGTACCAAAACAACACCAACAACAACAACAAACAAACAACTTCCTAGGAACCATATTAAGACAAAACAGATAAAGTTAATTAAAATAGTATATTTTATTAAACATGTCCATACCATTATCATTTCATCCTATAACCAATATAAAACATTTCTTTATGAGATCTCTCCTACAGATGCTGGTCAGGGGAAGGTGGTGCCACTGCCTGCCTTGCAAGTATAAGGTCCCGAGTTCGATCCCTGGTACCGGAAGAAACACAACAAAACAAAAGCCTATCATGAGTTGAAAATATGGTAAGTTGGCAGTGTGTCAGAGAGCTAAGCTGTGGAGAATCAGCTGGAGCCTCACTCGCTGACCCTACCCAGCCCTGGAGAGAGCTTTGCGAGCCTGCGAGGGGAAGGACTCGGAGGCGTGGTTTCTCCTGCACGCGCCTCTCTGAGTAAAGCCTCAGTCTTGAGTCCGCTCGTGGTCCATGAAGTTGTGTCTGTACTCAGACGTTATGCTGTCTCTGAAATCCAGGACGGGTTTTCCGCTCACTGTACATCTCTGAGGGGCCGGTCCCCTTTGGACGGCTGGACAGCCTGCATCAGCCTAGCTCCAGGGTACGAGCTCCATTTGACCAGCGGTGTTGTTTTCTTAAGTAGCACAGTGGGCGTACGTCAGTGAATCATCATGTGCATGCTAAAATTATAAGGATCACAATTATTTTGCCAAAGCCCTGTGTATTGTGCCTTCCAGTATGCTGCAATGCCTCCAGTTTCCTTTTTCTTCCTAGAACTTCTCTTTTGCCTGCCACTCTGAGACTATTCAAAATGCAGCACTTGGATTATGATCCTATCTTCTGCTGCCGCACCAGTTTTACTGGGAAAAGTCGAATCGGACTCTTCCCTTGGCATGGACTCATCGTGTTCCCATTTGTGCATGTTTTTTTTTTTTCCGTTCTTGGCTATATATTCCTCTTAATCAGCTCCGGAACTGCTTAATCAGCTGTGCTGCAAACTTCTTTTTTTTTTTAAAAAAGACCCACGCCTCTTGGTATTTTTCCCAGTAAACAAAATGCATTTGCACAGCCTCTTGGGCAGAAAAGCAGGCAATGCAGCTACCTGTGGGGCAGCGTAGCCACTGGCCCTGTCTCTAGGTCTCATGGGGAGAGAGAGAAGCAATCTGCAGTCGGTGTGACAACACAGATGGGTGTGGTGAGCCAGGCGTGCAGCAGCACATCTATAATCCCAGAACTGTGGGAGGCTGAGGCAGGAGGATTGCATGTTGGAGCCCAGCCTAGACAGTTCGGTGACTTAATGAGATAAGAGAGAGAGAGAGAGAGAGAGAGAGAGAGAGAGAGACAGACAGACAGACAGACAGACAGAGACAGAGAGAGAAATCCCAGTACCACAAAAAAGAAAATAAAAAGCAGTGGAAGTTAAACAGACTGGGGTGGGGTGCTAGCTATCCAAGCGCGAGCCAATCACAATCCATTTCTGTGGGTTAGTTTTCTCCTCTGTAAAACGGGGACGACTGTGCGCACCTGGTGGTGTCATCGTGAGGAGTGTATTCCGTGTTGTCTTTAGGTCATCACGCCCCTGTGAGACAGGGAGAGGGGCCCACTGTCAGCTCCGGTTAATGAGGGTCCCGGTCCCTACCAGAGGGCTGCGCGGCCTTGGTAGGCAGGGATGCGGTCTGAGCGTCCGCTGTTCTTTGCAATATTTGTATCAGAAAAGGGTGGCCCTTTAGAAGAGTTGAGGCGAGGCACAGCAGCCAGGAAGCTGCAGGGTCAGGCTTCCCGGAGCAGGCACCACCCCATCCAACTCACAGGGGGCCGAGCTGCCCGGATGAGGGCTGCCTGGAGACCCGGAAGTAGGCGCTGTTGCGGCAGTGCGGGGGCGGAAGTACCTGGGCTGGACACAACGCAGGCCCCAGGCCTGAGGACCAGGGAGCGCATATGGGGCGGACCGTGGGACGCTGCTGCTCTCCAAGACGACCGCACAGCAGGGAGCTGAGCTTCAGCCTGATGCAACGGCGGAAGTGTGCTGTCCTTAAACGCTGGAGTCCTAACCCGAGCTCTGATGGACAACATGGTGAGAGGCCCCAGGTCTCTCCTGGACCTTGGGGCCTAGGGAGCGGCGGTCCCTGTACGCAGGGGTAGCCTCCTTGTGCTGACACACTGCCCCCCTACAGGTGGCTGTGGGAGGACATGCGCCGGGATGTCCCCTTTTCTTTATTTTAAAAATTTATTTATTTTTGTTGGGATCTTGTACCTTTACATGACAGGTCTTGGTTCTCATTTTTTCCCCTTGTCCCTGCCCTCCCTTCACCCCCTCTTCCCCTCCCCATTTACAAACATTTTATTTCCATTTTCTCCTATTTTTTTCCTTTCCCTTATTATTTTTCCCCTACCCTTCCCACTTTCCCTACACTTTTAGCCCTTTTCTTCTTATTTCACACTCTTAATTATCCCATTAGGATCTTATGTACTATTATAGTTTTTCACACCAGAGAAACTATTCGGTATTTACACGTGTGACTTACTTATTTCACTTAGGAGTATATCCTCAATATGTATCCATTTTCCTATGAATGAATCTATTCTCTCGCTCTTTATGGCTGAGTAATATTCCATTTTATAGAAAAACCACAGCTTCTTTATCCAGTTTCCAACTGATGGGCAAATGTGCTGTCTCCACGTTTTAGCTATTACAAACTGTGCCGCTATAAATGTAGGTATGCATATATCATTGTGATATGATTCATTTAATTCTTTTGGAAAGATACCCAGCAGAGGGATGGCTGGGTCAAATGGAATCTCTAGTCCTAGCTCTTGGAGATATCTCCATATTCATTTCCATAGTGGTTGCACTAGTCTGCACTCCCACCAACAGTGGAGAAGGGTTCCTTTCTCCCCACAACCCTGCCAACATTCAATGCAATGCCAATTGAAATTCCAACACTATATTTCACAGAACTAGAAAAAAGAATCCAAAAATTCATTTGGAACCATAAGAGACCTAGAATAGCAGAAGCCATCCTAGGCAACAGAGACATGGCAGCAGGTATACCACTTCCCAATCTGAAACTATACTACAAAGCCACTGTGATAAAAACAGCATGGTACTGGCAAAGAAA
This sequence comes from Fukomys damarensis, assembly GCF_012274545.1. Lineage (NCBI taxonomy): Eukaryota > Metazoa > Chordata > Mammalia > Rodentia > Bathyergidae > Fukomys > Fukomys damarensis. The sequence goes on along the minus strand of NW_022900934.1, from coordinate 8,335,867 downwards.
CAGACCTGAGGATCAGTGGAACAGACTGGAAGACACAAAAACAACTCCTGATGTACTCAGCTATGTCATCTTTGACAAAGGAGCTGACCATCCCCACTGGAGGAAAGATAGCCTCTTTAATAAATGGTGTTGGAAAACCTGGATCCCCTTTTATTTTATTTTATTTTATTTTCCATTTAAAATTGTTTATTTTCATTTAAGTATTGTACTACTGGGGACTGAACCCAGGTTCTTGCACACACTGCACAGATGCTAGCACTGAGCTACACCTCAGCCTATGATGCCCCATTTCTTAAAAAGAGGCCTTAAAATGAACTTTTCCAGGTTGCCCTTGATTTGAAGGCATCAGATTCTGTGTGTGTGTGTGTGTGTGTGTGTATGTGTGTGTGTGTGTGTTTCTTTTGTAGGAGGGAGCACCATAGAGACCAAAGTGTGTACAGACTGAATTGGCTTCCAGTGGCTTGGCTGGGGTGGGTAGGAATGAGCCGACTTCTGCATTCAAGATATTTTCCCATAGCTGGGTGTGGTGGTACATGCCTGTTATCCCAGCACTCGGGAGGCTGAGGCAGGAGGATCACTGTGAGTTCAAGACCAGCCTGGGCTACATAGTGAGTTCCAGGTCAGTCTCAACTACACAGTGAGACCCTGTCTCAAAAACAAACCAACCCACAAACAACAACAACAAAAATCTCTCTCTATATATATATTTCCCCCCTACTTTTTTTCCACTGCACGCACTACCATTATTTCTGAAATCTTTTCATTTGAAAGCTCTCTTGACCTCTGCCACACAGCTCCCCCTTTCCCTCTGGGGGTGCTCCCCCTCCACGTCTGTCTTTCTGCTTTTGATTTCTGATGCTCACTAATCCCCCCTTCCCAACTCCTGATCAAACCAGGGCCATACACATACTCAGCAAGTGCTCTACCGCTGTGCTGTACCCCAGCGCACCGAACTCATTTTCTGCCTCAGGGCCTGTGTACTAGCTCTTTCTGCCTGAAATGCTTCTCTTTGAGAACATCACAATGCTGGCTTCCTTCCTTCAAATCTCAGTTCAGACTTCATCTCCCTGGGGCTGGGGGGAGGAGCTTGTACATGTTTGATACTTTTGAAATTTTTAAAAAAATATTTTGATCCACCCAGGTTGGTGGAGCATGCCTGTAATCCAGGTGCTTGAGAAGGAGGCTGAGGTAGGAAGATAGCTCTGTTTGAGGCTAGCTTGGGCCACTTAGCGAGACTCTCGTCTCAAAAAATGAACAAAAATTTTATATCTTTGGATACAGAGGGCCAACTATTCCTTACGGGATGATTAAAGGAGGAAATTAATATTCATTCATCACTTCACATGCTTTTGTGTGGTTGGGGGGGAACACATGTGAAATAGACTCTGCTAGTAATGTTGAAATGCACAATTACATCATTATTTTATGACAATATTAGTATACTAGTAACTATAGCAACAGTGCACGCACTAGCTCTCCAAAACCCACCCTCTGGCTTAACTGGAACTTGTGCTTTCTGGCCCCTTCCCCAGCTGGGGGTGGTTCCTTCCCGGAAGGGTCCTAGCACCTCAGCCTCCAGTCCCGTCTCCCACTTCCTGGTGGGTGTGGCCAGCGGAGAGAACTTTCCGGTGCAAACCAGCCTCGCTGTCCTAGGGCTTCCCCACTCCACAGCCGGGGGGTTTCTGAGCCACACTAGGGAGAAAAGTTCCTTTCTCACGTCTCTGGGTTTCAAACCTCCCCTAAACCAATACTCTCTCCCCGCTTCCCCCTTTCTGCCTTGCATCAACTGCAAATCATAGTTTAGCCACCAAGTTCCATCGACCTGTAACACTAACTTGTCAGGATGATGCCATCATGGCAGCGACTCCCTGAGAGCTCATGTGCGAGCAGTTCCTTCTAAGCTTGATGTGTGTGGTCACGGGGTCCTCACCGCGCAGGTGCCCCGAGGGTCCCAGGCTCACCGAGGCTCGCCCAGGCTCACCAAAGGGCCTTTGCTTCACAACTTAGAGCTGATTGGGAGGAGGAGGAGGCCGTCTGCTGCCCCCTCTTGACTGCTTCGGTGTCCGGCTTCCCTGGCACATACTTTCTTTTGTATCAGGGATTGGACCCAGGGGTTTTCCACTTTTTCCACCCCTTGCTAAAAAGATTTCGAGACGAGGTCTTGCCAATTTGATAAGTTGCTCAGGCTGGGCTCGAACTTGTGATCTTCCTGCCTTAGCCGCCCAGATTTCTGGGATTCCAGGCGTGCACCACTGCGCCTGGCCCCGGCCTCACACACACACACACACACACACACACACACTCGTGGCCCCGGCCCCACACACACACACACACACACACACACACACACACACACACACACACACCCTTTACAAGCTCGTGTCTATAAAAGCGTAGGACTTTGATCGTCTCCACCTTACGTGTCAGGGCAGACTCCCAGAGAGCTCCTCTCAAGCTTTCCAACTTTCCCTGTGCTCGTTTCCTCTCCTCCCAGCTCTCGTCTTTTCTTCCTCCTCCCTTTCCCCTTTACTTTCCTTTTCATCTCGTCCTTCATTCACGGTCCTTTCACACTTTTCTTGCAGCTCTCGGAGCCAGGCCCTGCGAGAGCGCACACCTGAGTTTCCTCTTTGAAGTTTCCTGTTGCCTGGTGCAGAAACCGCCAGGTAAGTGTAGCCGGCAGGCCGCATGCTCTTTGCAAACTTCCCGGGAGGTGCGGGAGCCCCTGAGGCTGTGACCCCCTCTGTGCCACCGAGGGTCGCCGGCTGCCAGGGGTGAAAGAACCCAAGAAAAAGCCTGAGCGCATGCGCGCTGCTGGCCTGAGGCACAATGGCCTGCACACTGCGCAGCCACTGTGGGAGCCTGCTTTCCTCGTGGTCCAAGCAGCAAACTCCAGCGACTGTGATGCCTGGGCCAGGCCGGGGTCTGCGTGGTCACCACCTCTGTAACCTGCGGGCAGAAACCACTTTTAAATTAGTGTATATTGCAATAGATCGCAATTACTTCTGTTTTGACGGAAGTGGTACCTATAAATATCTTGAGAACTTTTTTTTTTTTGAGACAGGGTCTTACTGTGTTGTTCAGACTGTCCTGGAACTCGCTATGTAGCCCAGGGTGGTCTCGAACTCACAGCGATCCTCCTGCCTCGGCCTCCTGCGTTCTGGGATTACAGGCGTGCACCACCACGCCCAGCTTCTTGATAATTTTTTATTTCCCCCACTCTTTTCCCTTCTCCCGTTCCCCTGGCTCCTCCCCCATCTCTTAAATGTCTGCTCCCCTCTATACATTAAACAGTCTTTGCCCTTTGGGTGCTGTTTTCGGTTTGTTTAGCTTTTCCTTTTTCCTTGGCAGAATGGTGACTTCCAAGCTTCCTGCGCATGGGAGGGGAAACACTAAGTCCGTCTGCCAGCATGAAAAGCCATCTAAAAAGTGATTAACTGTGATGTTCTGGGTTCAATCCCAAGCTAATAAATAGCCACAAGGATCAGTTGTAGAAATTTTCACTTTCTTCCCCGCCGCGCCCCCCTCCCCATTTTGGTGAATTGTACAACTTAAGAGGCCTGGTGGAGCTGTAAAGGCTCCTGAGAGTCCGGGCTGAGGTATTTCTGCACCTGGGAGAATGGAATCGGTGAGGAGCACCTGGAACCAGGCCAGCTTGCCCTCTGTCGGCACCCAGCTGTGTCCGCTCTGAGTCCCTGCGTTTTCTGAGCCCGTTTTTCCTGGGCATCGAGGGGTTTACAGGAAGCCGTGGTGAGGACTAAAGCGATCCGTATAAAGCGCCTTACAGAAACATATTCCCAGTCCCCTTGTATATAATAAGAAAGAAACTTCGCAATGCATTAGAGAAGTAAACCTTCAAAATTTCCTTCAGCAGGAAAAGAAAACGAAGGAACACGCACCCAATCCCACGAGGACGCCCGTGGCCGAGGAACCCCAGAAACTCACCGGAAGACCAAAGGTGGGTGACTCGGCAGAGCTGGCTCCTTGCTCCGATCGGCTGCAGGAGAGGGCGAGAGAGCGAGTGTTGGGAAGTTTCTGCCCTGGGAAATCAGTGTGTAGTAAAGTAACCGAGGAGGAGACGGAGAGAGAGCTGCGGCCGAAAGCACGTTGAGCCAGGCTGTCTGGGAACTGCAGTCTGAGCCGCCACCGAGGACCCTCCGGAGACCTCGGCGTGGGCACCTGCAAGTCTCCATGTCCTCACCTGGAAAATGGCAGTTGTTGTAAAAAGGAAATAGTGACAGTCCCTGCAGGGCATTTATCTTACTGCTTGCTGAAAGTTAGCTTTCACGATTTCCAGGAAAGGACTGGTCTGGTATGTTTTTAGAGTCTAGAAACAGCAAAGCTAGGTCTGAAACAAATGCCTATAATCCCAGCTACTCAGGAGGCTGAGGCAGGAGGATCGCAAGTTAAGGCCAGTCTGTGCAACTTAGAGAGATCCTGTCTCAAGCTAAAATAAAAAGAGCTGGGGTATAGACTTCAGAGAGAGCCTGCCTAGGACTCATGAGGTCCAGGGTTCGTCTCTAGTATGCCTTCTCCTTACACCCCTGCCCCAAATCTAGGCGGTGAAATAGGGCATTTGGGATAATGAGGCATAATCTCGCTGTGATTGGGTGGGATCCGAGGAAGTCTCCCCAGAGAAGAGGTGGCGATCTTAGTTCACCCTCGAGTCCGTTCATCGTAGAAAAGCCTTTCTCCCATGGACCAGGCTGTTGACAGAAGAACAAGAGACCGCTTTTCTGCATCGGCCGGAGTGGGCCAGGGTCTGCTGGGTCGGCATCGCAGCTCTAGTTTGGCAAGAAGGCTCTGGGAGGAGCGTTTCCACATCCAGGAGGAGCTGCTCACGTCTGCCGGGCAGTGTCAGTCTTGCGGAGATCGGCTGGAAGCCAGGGTGGCAGAGGCCGGAGGCTCCAGGAAGAGAAACGGTAGCCGAGTGTTCTGTAAAGAAGTTGCTGATCTGCGCGTCCCCAGTCTTGAAGGGGGTGGGAGGGCCACGGAAAGGGGGCGCTAGTCAGCCTTGCGTTGCTGCCTCTCAGACACTAACTCCTAAACCACGACTGTGTCCCCGCGCAGAGCCACAGGGTCTGAAGGAGACAGTTACACGGCAAAGGGCCGGCTCGGATCCGTGCTCATTGACCTACTGGGTCTCTGTCGACACAAGTGAACCGTCATTCTTTTTTAGCAAAAGCTTGTTTTTAGGCTCCTGACCACCTCCGAAGAAAACATAAATCACGCGTTCGTGATTAACGTGTTGAGGACCCAGGAGTGATTTCCGGTGTCCCCTGGTGCCTCTCCGCGTCCTAGAAGAGAAGCTTCGGCGTCCTGCTGCAGGCGCTGGCCTGGAAGAGGCCAACGAGGGAAGAGGTTTCCGAGGACCAGTGTAAGTGCAGAAAGCTGGGTTGAGTTCGGCTCACCCGTTTGGGACAGGACCTCATCTGCGTGTGCACGGCCCGGACAGAGAGCCAAACCGCCCCCGAGCCGCCCCTGCCACTGCCCTGGGCACCAGCTCCGTGCGGCTCGGCGTCACCTTCAGCAGGGGGCGGGCACCTGGCTCCTCGCGGGGGTGGGGAACTCTTCTTTTGGGTTGGTTGGTTGGTTGGGTTTTTCAGTGCTTGGGATTGAACCCTGGGCTTTTGCATTCAGCTACATCCTCAGCCCTTTTTATTTTTTGTTTTGAGACAGAGCCTTACTAAGTTGCTGAGAGTGGACTCAGACTGGCAATCCCCCTGCCTCAGCCTCCCAGAGTGCCGGGGAGATGCTCCTTCTTTATATTTTTAATTAGATTCTCCTTCTTTATTTATTTTTAATTTTTAAAAATTAAATTAATTTAATTTTTAATGTAAAGAAGTCGATATTAATAAAGAAAATATAAAAGCTGTTCTATGAAAAAGTAATTTATCATAACAAAAAATGCCCTCTTCACACACAGCGTAAGGCACAAGTCTGTGCGCCACACAAACAGCACACAGTGCATGTGCCATGTCACAGCTTCACCCGAGGGAGCCATTCGGAAAAGCCGTGAACCCCTGGGCGAGGACGCCCTGAACACGCAGGAGTAGGGGCACCGCGGAGGACGCAGCAGCACAGGCTGGCGGCTGTGGGTGATGGGGCTGCCTGCGCTCGCAAGTGGGAGACCCCGCCGGGAGCGCGGGATCGCGGCTGTGCTGTGTACAGAGAAGTACCTGGCCCTGCCGCGCCTGTGCTCCGGGGCTCTGAGTCAGCTGCAGACCTCTCTGAGAGGGGCAGCTGTGAACGGACGGTAAGGCGAGTGTGTGTGATGCGGTGGGAGTTTTCGAATGTGCATCCAGCTGACACAGCAGCCGGTGCAGTTTCCGGGAAGAGAAATCTATTCCTAGGCACTGACATTTTATTTAAATATTAGCCCCTCCCTCTGCTGTCGAACTCTCTGTCCAAAGCGCTGGCGCTTCATTCCCTTTTGAAATTTCCAGCGGTACGCGGAATGGGGACTGTGCACTTTGGTGTTGCAAACACATCACGCTGTCCAAGCTTACAGCAGTCCCATGAGGGAGCTGTGATTAATGTTTGTTCTTTTACGCATGAGAAAACTAAGCCATCACAAGTTTTCGAAAGAGGCAAGATGGGGATCCTTGGGCTGGTCTGCAGCTCAGTGGCAGAACATTTGCTTAGCAAGCAGGAAGAACTGGGTTCAGCCCCACACTGCAAAAGAAGAAAAAGATCAACAGAAAAGAAACATGAGTTCCTCCACTCTGACAGTCTCATACTTGCTATCATGATGCCAGGCGGATGTGCGGCCCAGAAAATGACACATTGTGCAAGATCCTGCGTGTCCCTGCGGAAGACGATGTCCGTCGCGGGCTGCTTGCTCTAAGGTGGCGATTTTGTCACGAGACAGAAACCTCCTCCTGGGAAACATGTAGGGAAGTCATGTGGGGTGCTTTTGCTCGGGATAATGTGCCTACAGGTAGACAGAGATGATGCGTGGGACATGTTTTAAAATTTTAAAATTTATATTCAGTAAGGTTTAATGCTTTTGGTGCACAGAACAGTGAGGGCTGTGCGGGGGGTGCTAGGGATCAAACCACGCACCTTGAACATGCTGGCCAAGTGCGCTAAACTCATCCTCAGCCCTTTTTAAATTGTATTTTGAGGTAGGGTCTTGCTAAATTGCCCAGGTTGGCCTTGAACTTGAGGTCCTCCTGCCTCCGTCTCCTGAGTAGCTGAGATAACAGCTGTGTCCTAGCAGGGCTGGTTAAGACAAGGAGTTTTGATGTGTGGAGCTGGGTAAACACGGCCAGAACAGAAACACAATGGTTACGTCACCTGGAACACCCTAAGTGTTTCTCTTTTTGCTCTTCTTCCCCACCCCCGGTACCGCGAATCGAACCCAGGGCCTCGTACCTGCCAGTCAGGCACTGCACCACTGAGCCACATCTCCCGCCCCGCTGAAGTGTTTCTTACTCCACCCTACTGTGTTCATTCCTGTCTCTAGGATATGAATGTTTTGGGGAATTTTACAGAAATGGACTCAGTCCACAGTGCTCTTGAGTCTTGCTCCTTTGCACCGGGCACATTGGTGTTGAGGTTCCCATACACCATTGCTTAGATCCAGTGGCTCCTTACTGTCTTCCTGTAGATGGACCACAGTTTGCTGGTTTGTTCATCAGCTGATCGTTTGGCTTGCTTTTAGACTTTGGGAATTTTGAAGGTAGCTACTGTAGGAGTTTGTTCGTTTACACGTGAGAAAACCTAAGTTTTCTGTACTCTTGGGTAAGTAATTACCAAGTGGTGGGATTGCTGGGTCAGAGTTTTAGTAATAAACCACTCCAAAATAATGAAATCATTTCGCTTTCCTGCTAACAAAGTTTTGAGATATCTGGTTACCCTGTGTCTTTGCTAGCATCTGGCCTGTCAGGTTTAACAAATCTTAGCCACTTGTTTGTAGTGCTACGGCACTGTGACGGGTAAACATCTTTTCCTGTTCTCATTTGTTCAAATCTCTTGCCTATTGAAAAAACCAAGTGGTTTGCTTTTGTATTATTTTATAGATTTTTGGTACTGGGGATCGAACTGGGGTCCTTGTGCTTGAAAGACAGGTGGCAGAACCACTGAGCTAAATCCCCAGTCCCTGTTTTTGTATTATTGAATTTTGAGAACTAAAAAAAACAAACAAAACAAAATCTGCACACAAATCCTTTATCAGGTATAATTTGCAAGTGTTTTCTTCCAGTCTGCAGCTTGTCTTTCTTTTCTCTGAAGTGTTTTTCAAAGAAGAAAAGTTTTACATTTTGTTGGAATTTAATGTATCAAGATTTTCTTCTGTGGATTGTAATTTCAGTGCTGTAGCTAATGTTTTTGTTTTGTTTTTTTGAGACAGGGTCTCACTATGTAGTGGAGACTGACCTGGAACTCCCTGTGTAGCCCAGGCTGGTCTCGAACTCACAGCGATCCTCCTGCCTCAGCCTCCCGAGTGCTGAGATTACAGGCGTGCGCCACCACACCCAGCTGTAGCTAATGCTTTTAAACACCATGGACTAACCAAATTGTATCCATGGGCTCCGTCCTCTGTCCAGGGAGCTTCATGTTTGGGCAGGAGTTTTAGGAAAAGGGACTGGAAGGAACTCTGGGGATAGGAAAGCCATAAGCATGGGCCTCTCGGATTGAGGACAGGGACAGAAACTGACCCAGGGCTCAAGGTGCTCTGAGATCCCTGACCCTATGTGCCGAGGCTGCTTTGCACTTTGCTGCCCCTCGCCTGTGGCTGTGTGTGACGGGAACAAGGCCAGCTTACTCCTGGGAGATGTAGGGTTCCTGCCCTCCCTTAGAGCTGCACACAGCCCCCACCCGTCCCTCTTTCCTTGCCCCTCTGCATGGGGCCGGGCCAGCACCGTGGCTGAATCCCACCACCTCCACCTTCGCTCCCAGCCAGTCCCCCTAGTCGGTGTCTTGCGTGTCTTTTCTCAGCTTGGAGGCAGCTGAATGCTCCTCGGAGGAACCACACCAATGCAGGGCTCACCTGCTCGGGAGTCCTTGTCGAGAAAGCCGTGCCAGGCAGGAAATGCCAGTGACAGAGGGTGAGACTTCAGGGGAACAGAAATATCCCATGCCCCGTTTCACACGCAGCCTCTATCTGGTTCTAACCAACTGCTCCCAAGTGGGGCTAGGAGCCCAAGGCTGAATGTTCTTAGATTTTATCTTTTTCTGGTACTGAGGATCAAACCCAGGGCCCTTGCGCTGAGCTACATCTGCAACTCTTTAATTTTTTTGAGACAGGTTCTCGCTAAATTGCCCAGGCTGGGCTCCAAATCCCAATCCTCAGGCCTCAGCCTCCCAGAGTGCTGGGATTACAGGTGTGTTCCACTACACCCAGCTGAGCATCGTTAGATTTTTCAAGAGAAAAATGACAGGTAGAGCGTGGCAGTGCACACCTGTAATCCCAGCTACTGGGGAAGCTGAGGCAGGAGGACTGCCAATCCAAGGCCAGACTGTGCTGCACAGCAAAAGCCTCTCTCAGTGAGGGGGAGGCAGCGTTAGCGGTGTAGCTCAGTGGTAGAGCACTTAGGAGAAAGAAACCACAAAAACACTTAATCCCCCATCCAACCCTCTTATGTGTCAGGAGAAATTCAGACCGAGAAGGTAAGTGCTTTCCTGCAGACTCCCTGACTAACGGCTGCCTGAGTGTGGCCGAGCCCCAGGGCAGTGGCTCAGAGGCCCCTCTTCCCTCTCATCTGATTCTCTCTTTGGTGATTGGCGCTGGGTCTGTCTTTGGTTGTAACAAAGCGTCCCAGTCCCCCGAGGTCGGGATCTGGGCCAGGCGTAGCTGGGTCCTCAGCGCCGAGGCCTCTCCCAAGTTCACGGCGGCAGCTGTCGCCGGGGCTCCCCCAGAGGCCCTGGGGAAGAAGCGGTGTCCGGGCTGGCCTGCTGCTGGGCAGGGCCAGTTCCTGAGGCCGTCGGGCTGAGGACCGCAGGTCTTTTCCCTCTGCCGGTCAGAGGTCCTGCGGTGCCTTGGCCACGGGGTTTTCCGCCGCAGCAACTCACTTCCTCGAGCTGTGCAAGCCAAGCAGGCCGGAGGGACTACGGTATCACGGGCATCACGGCCCCATCAGCTACGTGGGCAGAGGACTCCCGGGGCCTCTTAGGTCCACGTTCACCGGAGCCGGGGACCCCGGGGCCAGGCAGACTCTGCTTCTGACAAGCTTTTGTTCAGAAGGTGGAAATTCCCAGTTGTGCTTGATCTTTCATCTGCAAAACTCCTTTTGAGTGGAAAGATCAGGCGCCTATGCTAAGCCATCATCTCTGGCTTATTGGGGTAACTGTGAGAGAGACTGGGAAGGCAGAACTGGCAGGAGCTGGGATGAAGGTTCCCCTGCCTTCCCTCTCAGGTGCCCACGCTGTGGAAAAGCAACGAACTCTTTCTGGCCGAGTTCAGGACATTCCTTCTGCAGATTTTGTGCTCTCCAGGCTTTTATCCATTTCTTCCTTCACTACCGAGAGTGTCTCTTAACAGTGGAGGAAAAAGCAGAGCAAAACTAAGAAAAGCGTCTCCCGCACCTGTGGGGAGAGCACAGAAGGACAATCACAGTCATGTACCCATTAGTTTCCTCAAGGGGTACAGTCTGTCTGGGGCCCAGCAGCTTTGGCTCGCCAGATGCCCGGACAGCCCATGTGCCTGGCATTAGTGTCACCCCACTTTCCAGAGGAAGAGATGGAGGTTCGGTGGGAGGGACAGACACGGTACCTATTGAGCGGTGTTCATTTCCTTCTGCCCCCAGGATGCCTAAACTGCCTCGGTGTTACCACATCTAACAGTCACACACTGGTGCTGCATGTGGGGACACTTTACCACTCCTTCCCCAGGTCTGCAACGGTGCAGAAGCTGCCGAACTTTGGCAAAATTAAATCCAGGCGTCATTCTGCAATAAGCTGGGCCATCCAAGGCAAGCTGCTTAACCTCTCTGAGCTGCCGTTTTTTCATCTCTAAAACGGGTCGTGCAGGCCTAACTTCCGGGTGCACAGACTAAGACAAAGACTGCACCGATTGCCAGGCACATCGAGGAGACTTTGTTAATACTTTTTGGAAAAGAAAAGTCCCTGAAAGGCCTAGAATACATCTCTATTGGTTGTTCTAAATATATACTCATGGTTAATACATTTCCCATATCATTGAGGTTAAGGAATTCCTTGGCCTATCCCATAACCTTTCCCAGAAATATCTAATTAAATACTTGTTAAAATTACAGTGAAGATTTAATGTCTTATCTAGTCCGAGACAGTTATCAAAAAGCCCTGTCACTCTATTAGGATTGAAACTAGGGAACTGGATAAAGACATTTCTTTCGATTTTTGCTTACTCATGGAAACCATAATGATGTAACATTGTGATCAAGTCTGTATTTGGGACTCAATAAGACCAAGCTTGAGTTTCTGTTCATTCCATTCTTTGGCTTTGTGACCTTGGTTATTATCTTAGTTGTCTGTTCCAATTCCACTAAATCAATCGGGAGTCCCTCAGCCCTAAGAAGCAAGCACAGAACACAGGCCACACACTGAACCCAAGAGGTGGTTGCTTTTCCTCCCCGGAAGGCAGTCTCCACGCTCGCTTCACCTGCTTGAGAATGTCCCTCTGGGGCAGCTCCCGGCCTTGGGTGAGGGTCAGGAGGCCTGATCTGGTTCTGCTTTGAGGCAAGGCCACGCGGGACGGGGTCCTTTTTATGGTAACAAACCTGACGGATCACGTGGCCAAGCTGGGAGGAAGCCTGGGCCAGGGACCAGCGTACAAGGGAAAGGGGCTTTTGGGAGAAGTAAATGAGACCCTGAGTATGAAGGGTTCAGCCCAGTGCCTGACTGTGATACTTAGGCGACAGATACAAATACGGGCATTTTTGCAGCCCTGGAAGGTCTGAATTGGAAGAAGAAAGCATCCGGAGAGCTCCCTAAGGAGGGTTTTTGCCTCGTTGATTATTGCAGCGTGAAGCCTAGCACATAAGAGAACGTGATGCTGCACAGTGCATATTTAGGAACTGGATGAATGAGGACGGGTTGATCCAGTTCTTTAATGCCCTGCCATTTATTGCTTTCTCAAACCGTATTTACTTAGCACCTATTAAATTAACATCAGGCTAGAAGAGACAGAAAGCCAGAACTTTGGTCCGTGTGTTGCTTATCTCTCTCTAGCTGTGTAAAAAATGACTTCAAATCTAGCAGCGTAGAATAATAAAACATTTCTTATCTCCAACAGTTTCTGAAATCAGGGTCCTGGACTTGCTCCGGTGGCCGGTTCTGTCTCAGGGGCTGTGATGGAGTCGAAGGCTGGGGCTGGGACATCTGTGTGCCCAACCTGAGCGGATGTTACGTCTGGGGAAAGGCTCTGAGACGGGACAGCTAGTTTCAGCAAGGAAGAGCAAGGTGGCACTGCAGTATCCTTTGTGCCCACTCTTGCATGTCCCCTGTGTCCCTCCAAATAATCTATTCCTTAGAAACATCACTCGCTCGGGCCTCCACACAACAGAAAGGGAAATGATCCTTGCTTTTTGAAAGAGGGATCATTGGGCCGGAGGTTTAGCTCGGTGGTTCTGCTGCATGCCTTGAAAGTGCAAGGTCCTGAGTTTGATCCCCAGTATGGAAAATAAATAAATAAAATAAAAGAGGGAATGGTAGAGGATTTGGGGATGCATTTTTTTTTTGGTACCAGGCTTTGAACTCAGGTCCTTACACTTGCAAGGCAGGCCACCGAACCACTGAGCTAAATCCCTGGCCCTGGGGATACATTTTAAAAGCGTCCACTTGTTTGATCAGAGGTGAACTCCTAGGGTCTTAGAACTGCTTGGTGCCCACAGTAGGTGCTTAGCTGGCAGGGTAGTTCCTGGTCTATAGGGCGTTAGCCCTACACAGTTTGGGGGGCGTTCATTAAGAAACAGAAAAAATATTAAATAGAGGGCTGGGGGTATAGCTCAGTGGTGTCACCACCTGCCTCTCAAGTGCAAGGTGCAGAGTTTGATTCCACTACCAAAAAAAATTTTTTTTAAATAGAAAAGTCAAAGTTTATTTAGAGTAAAAGAAAATACTGTAAATTACAAAAATTTAAAAGCTGGAAAAATATGACTGATATTTTAAAAAACCCTTGGAAAATACCATCTATTTTTAAAAATTAGGTAAGGATCTGACCTTTCCTTTAATATTTTTCCCCTATGTATTTTGCCTTCATAATTTTTGATTGCTAGTTCATTTGATGATATCAGCTTATCATTTTCATAAAGTCTGTTAAAACGAAGTAATATTTCCTCCATCGTGATCGGCCAAAATATGTTTTTAAAATTATTGTTCAGTTGAGAAAAGCGTGGGCCGGGGATTTGGCTCAGTGGTGCCGCCGCCTGCCTCGCAAGCGCAAGGTCCCGAGAGTTCGATACCCAGTATCAAAAACAAACAAACAAACAAACCAAAAAAACCCAAACAGTTTCATTTGGCTTCGCTGTTCATTACCGGTCAGATCTTTAGCGTTGTGGTGTGAAATCTGAGAAAACGTGTGTCAGCCTGCTTCCACGGGTTTCCTCTGGGGAGCTGGAGCCCCGCGCGGACCGTGGGCAGTGGGCACGCGCCCATCGTGGAGCCCCGGCCGCGGGGCCTGTGTGGTTTTGTGGGATTCCAGCGGCCGGAACAACCCTGACGGCGACGGGTTACCTACAAAGCCCACACAGCCCGGAGCGTTAGGGTCCTCTGCAAAGAATCGCCTACCTGCACCTGCCCCGCGGCCACCACCCCGCCCCCAGACCACAGAGCTTGATTAAGTCCCTGGGACACCCCAGGCCCCTGTGCCCAGGGCCGGCTCCCTGCCACTCCTTCCGCCCGCGGCACTCTTCTCTCGGGACGCTGTTTCTGTCTGAGGCTCCTTCTTTCTGCAGACAATTTTCACCTAAGTGGAGAAGCCTTGAGCGGCTGCTCCTGAGACAGACCCCCCCCTTGTTCTTTCTCTTTTTCTTTTTTGTAGTGCTGGATCCGTCCCAGGGCCTCACATCTGCGCTGTGCCCCTGAGCTCCACCCACCGATGATTCCTTTTCTCTCATGTTATGCCTGTGGTCCCTGATGAATACATTCACTGCAGGAGCTGGTATCCTGCACCTCACACCTTGATCCTCTTTCATTTCCCCTCCCCTCCCTCCTTTCTCCCATCCCTCCATCCCTAGCTCCTCTTGCTCTTTTGCAAAAGGCCCATCTCCCAGTTTCCTGTCCTCCCTGTTATTCTGAGCCCTCACTTCCTGTTCTTTTCCATCCTGGTCCGACCTGTGGCTTAGAATGATGGACTCGCCTTCTCGTCTAAAGTTGCTATCGCCAAAACTCCGTAAATCTGTGCCAGTGGAAACTGCAGGCCTCACCACGGTGGGTCACAACGCGGCCGGGAAGGCCCCCTGCCTGGGCCGGAGTCCTAGCCCTGTCACACACCGGGGAAAGCCTGGTTCAGTCACTTAACCCCGGGGCTCCTCAGTTTTCTCATCTGTAGAGTGGATGCCATGCAAGAAACTCCCTCATCAAATTCTGTAGATGAGATGGGCCGATGTAAACAAAGTACTCAGAACAATGCCCGGCCAATGAAAAGCATTTGGTAAATGCTAGCTCTTAATACTCAATATGGACTCTTCCAGGTCTGGTACAAAAGAACTCCGCAAAGTACGCATCTCCTTAACAAGTGCACGATTTTCTTTTTGGAGTGAAGCAGTTGTGGAATAAAAGCTTTATCTAGTTGAATAAATAAAATGAATATCGCATGACTCTTTTATTCTTTGAGCATATGCTGCTGTGTTTAAACACTGCGGGCCTCAAGCTGCACTTAGCACATGAAAGGCCATGATTGACCTTGATTTACAAAACAAAGACAAATCAGTTATGCAAGTACTTGAATTATTTTTAAGACCCACCCCCCATATCTGTACTTGTGCACCCAGCACTGATCAAGCCTGTCAGTGTGGGGAGGCCGATGTCACTCAGCGATTGTCACTCAGCGGTGGTAAAGTCTTGCATCCAAATCATCTGGGGCTCCTTGGCTTCAAGTGAGAGTTGCCTAGTGGATCAGAAGCATTTGCAGGGCTGGGCTTCAAGCTGTCACATCCAGATTTGCTCCAGGTGTCTTCTGTCCTCCTTGGGTGACCGGGAATGTGCAGCTCTGGGCATTGTCCCCAGAGCACAGGAGGGAGCCCCACTGGGCAGACCGCTGCTAGGTTCTGAGCCACCTGAGGTCCTGTTGACCGGAGCCAGTCTCCAGCCACCAGTCACACAGCCAAGCCTGCCCTCAGTGGGGCAGGGAAAGTGGGTGTGGTTGGGGGAGAGGACACATTTCCTGACCACCAATCCAGACTGTCTCAGGGGACCTGTAGCTACATAAAAATGAAAGCAGAAATCAAACTAAAGTGTAAACTCTAATTGTGTCTTTCAAAGGGACTAAGCCACGTGGACACACAAATTAAAAATGAATTTCAGCTGGGTGGGGTGGCGTACCCACCTGCAGCACTCTGGGAGGCCCAGGCAGGAGGACGGCGAGTTCGACCCCAGCCTGGGCCCTTCAGTGACGTGGTGAGACCCTGTCTCGAAATAAAAAATAAGAAAGGGCTGGGAATGTAGCTCAGTGTGAAGGTCCTGAGTTCAATCTCCACTGTGGCAAAAAGCAGAAACAAAAAGCAAAACAAACAAAAGTACTGAATTATCTGGTCATCTCACTTGGCTGGCGTGGAAGGGGTGCAGCGGTGTCCCCGCCTTCTCTGTGAGGCAAGGCAGTGCTAACGCATCTCTGTGTCCCAGCAGCCGAGGTACAGCAGGGATCTAAGAAAGTTTGTGCAGGGCCGTTGTTAAATCCTATAACTAGCTGGCAACCGGTGGGGAGACTGCTTTAGAGAAGGGTGAAGGCCCCGGGGAACCACGCATTTCTACATCAAAGCCTCAGACTGAGTCAGGAGGAGGCGCAGAAGCTGTGCGCAGCTTCTGGTGTGGGTGCTGGCGCCTTGGAGGGCCCGGGGGCAGGCTCCAGCCTCCTCTGGATTTTCGGGCCCCTGCCAAGGAAGCAAAGCCACTTTCTCCGTCTGACAAGGGAAGTTCTGTCTGGCATATCATCAACACCCCGGAGAATGCAGACAAGTAAATAAACAATTTAATGAATATAAGATAAAAAGTCGATGATGAGAGCTCTCCGAGCTTGCCACTTTCATCCACTGTTTATCCAATAATTACACAGACAATTACAAGGTGCTTAATGGATTTTATATACCTATGCGTCTATAAATATCCACTGCCCATATGTATTTATAGATAAAGAATGAGGAGGTGACCGTGACCAAGCAAACATGTTCTGACATAGACATAATTTTGCACATACTGGAAAGTTCAGATCCGACCGACGCCAGTCCTGGCTTACCTTCTTCCAAGAGCCTCACTTGGGGTGGAGAGAGCTGTTTCTGTTTCTGTGTCCACAGGGTTTCTAACTACAGAGGAGCAGGGTATCTTTGGGTACAGATGCAAGCTTAGGGTCTCAGGAAACAGCATGAGCCCCGTCTCTGAACTCTACTAGGATTCCTGGGAGGACAGCCCAGGGCTGAGAGGTGGCTGTCCAACAGTTCCTGATGGGGCCCGTTAGAGATAAACAAGGCGGACACACGAGTGTCCATATGTCTCTTGTATCTTTACTCCTGATGCCAGAATGGACCTGCTAGCACACTCGGTCTAGGGAGTCACCTCCAGCTGCCAATTATTTGTTTCCTAGTCCCCCCCCCATTTTCCTTGAGGTATTTAGTACAGAGTTTCTTTTATTAGATGGCCAGAGTGGGTCACCTGCATTATCAGGTGCCTCTGGTTTGAAAACCCTCACTCTTCGGGCTATTGGTGAAACCCAGAGATGAAATCTTACGAGCTAATGACAAAGCTTCAAGTAGCCTTACTATGAGAAGGGCTTAATTAGATGCGGTCTTTACAGCAGGATCTGCAGATTACACAGATAAGATGTCTCCTTTCTGTCTGGCGCATGTCACCTACTGGCAACCTTAATTGGATCATGACTGTTAGTTTCCTTGGCTGTGAATTAGGGCAATGGAAGCTTCCATTTGGGTTTAGCTATTTATGGTCGGTGCAAAAATCATTATTGCTCCTCCGTTTGTATTTTAGCCTGGAGATGTGTAAAGGAAAGACCGATTAGATAGCTGTTGGAGACCAAGAAGCAGCTTGGTTTGAAAAGTCTCGCGAAACAGTTCGTAAATTTTACTTTTGTAACGCATGGGACACTTCTGCTTTTCGGAAAAAAGGACATGGAGGAGAATCTCTTCTTTTAACAGATACAGCGGGTTGGGGGAAAGCAAGAGGGTTTTTCTGCCTTTCAAGTTAAGAGCAAACTTGAAAAGACATCCAAAGAAACTTGGCTCTGTTTTCTGAACTCATTGGGAGAACAAAAGCAGCAAGGGAAAGTTTGACTTGACTTCCTCTGCAATTTGTTTATATCATCGGAGCAGAAAGAATCTCAGGGCTCAGCTCCCCACTTCCTGAATGAACAGAGGAGCACGCTGAAGTCATTGAGATTTTGCCAAGTGATTGGCAGAAATCCTGATCGACCTGGGCCCAAAGGGCAAAGGAAGAATGTTTCTCAATTCAGCTACAATCTGACAAGGGAACTGCAACACCCCCGCGGAGAGTCACCAAATACTCCCCCACCCCTGACCCTGGCCACAGGAAGGGCCGGGTGGGGGACAGAACAGCTAGCTCTCTCTTCCACACAGCTGCTTTAATCCAAGTCAGTGTCTCAGTTGACCGAATGCAAAGGCAGCATGTTTCCCATGGAATAGCGTTGAAACTGTAAATATTTACTTGAGAATAATGCCCAAGTCAAATTTAACCAAAATGATAAGCCCCCCCCCATTGACTTCTCTTAGTAGTAACTAACAGGCTGGGACAACCAAACCAGTTTGGCAACTTTTTCCTTGATCGGGTATGCACTGAACCAATGGCAACAATTTCTGGGATTTTAAGAGGTAGATGTTTTTCTCTCTCTACATTCTTCTGGGCAGAATACCTCTATCGTTTTCCCCTTAAACCAAACAAAATAGAACAAATTCAGGTTCCCTGCTCATTTGATGATAGACGTTAGCTTCCTGCCAGCAGTGTTTTATGGCGGGGGGAGGCTAAGGATGTAAGTTAAAACCTCGGACTGCCCTCTTCGTCATGAATTCCCACCTGTGCCGTTTGCCAGCTTGCCTTTCTGTAACTTTATTTGATGTCTGCCATCGCCGGCCTGTGCAGGAGGAAACTGAAATTGGTGGGTAAAAGGGTGAGAGAAGAGAGAAAGGAAAACACAGCTCAGCCGTGAATGCCTTTGGCCCGGCACCCTGACTGGAGCCTCTCATTTCTTTGGTCTTTGGAGCTCCCTCAGGGGATTACAAAACGTGTAGACGGAAGGGAGAGATAGGAGGCCGATGGGCGGGGAGGCGGAATGGAGCGATAGAGGGGACCAGGCGAGGGGGCCTCTCTCCTCTCCACGGATCCTCCTCCGCCGACGCTCGCTTTTCTGGGAGGCACAGGGGCGTGGGGGGCCTGCGGTTAGAGGAAGGCGGGGGGCTCTCGAGGGCTGGATCATCGGACACGCGGTGACTGCCAACGCCACGCTCTCTCCGGGGACGTTCTCCCTCCAGTCGGGAGCAGGTTTCCGGCAGTCCTCTGGTCTAAGCCCTGCTTCCTGCTGGGCTTCGCTGTTGGCGTTTTCGGGAAGAAGCGTGGGTCATCATTTGAATGCTGCGAGCACTCGGGGCTCAATTAGCCCTCTTTTGAACCGCCTCTGACGGTTGGTTAAATATCGGTCTGAAAGAGCTTTTCAAAGTGGAACTGATCTTGGGGTGAGGTAACTTAATCTTCTGAGCCTTGAGAAGCTGAAAACTAAGGTTTTAACAGAGCTACTGCTACAAGACGTGGAAAGTGCGTTATTCCCGGCCGTTCTGTTCAATTCTGTTTTACAGACATCCGAACATCTGAAAGGACAAAGGTCTGTTATGGAAAGAGGATCCTTGGCTGTTCTCCGCCCTGTTTCCCCTCGTACTTTTATAGAATGTTTGCAAGGTTCGTAAGTGCGCTTTCCCATCACTGTGTCTTCTAAACGCTCGACTATTGTTTCCCTTTTATTTGAGCATCATTGAACTTGCTTGAATGGAGCAAGGATATCCTTTTTTCTCATTGATTTGGAAACAAAACACTCAGGGGAAGAAGTTTACTTTGCGCCTGAATGCCCTATGCAGGTGAATTTACAGTTGCGAGAGGGGTCTGAATTGCCCTGTGGCATCCAAGGATCCCACTGTGCTCTGGTCTCGTGTGACATTTTCAAGTCACACACTCACACCTTACTACTCTTCCAGGATAATAAGGGCCGGCAATAGGAGGGAGTCCGCACTGCCAAAGATGAAAGCGCTGTTTCTCAGGAGGGAAGGAGGCACGGACCTCACAAGTAAAACAATGCCTTCCACTGTTTCTTCTCCTACTTTGCCCTGCCCCGTTCTTCCACACCCGGGATCCTCGTGCCTGGCACCGTGGACTCCTTGGACTTGGTCCTTCTTCGGTGGTCGTGGTGCCCCTTGAGATGTGTCCACTGTGGGGTGTTGACCAGCAGTCCCCTTCCCCACCCTCTAGGGGCCAGGAGCTGTCCCCGCTCTGGTCGTCACAATCAAAACTGCCTCCCTGCCTTGCCCAAACCACCCCAGAGAAGGTGGGGTGGGGTGATCTCCGGCGGAGGACCGTGCCGCACAGCCTCCCTGCCAGTCCGCGTGCTCAGCCAAGGGAGGAAGAAGAACTCCCTCCAAGATGGTTATTTCAAGCAGGATCTCCAGAGTTAAGACTGCAGATGTGAGCGCTGAGGAGAAAGAAGGCTTGGAGCTGACTTCATAATCAGCCCTTCCTTTTCAGGGGAGAGAGCAGAGGGAAGCTTTGAAAAGGGGCACAGCGGGGACTGGGGTGCAGCTCAGGGGACAGCGCTTGCCTGGTGTGTGAGCCGAGTTCCATCCCCACCACTGAAAAGAAAAAGAATGGAAAGAAATGCACAGAAACCATCCCGAAAGCTGACTGCCTGCTGATTACACACCTAGCACAATGCCCCTCCTGCTGGTGGGCACCTCACAGTCACCTGGAACAACACGCAGTATTTTCCCTTGTGACCTCGAGGCGACATTGACTGACTTAATTTTCAAGGGGTAAAAAGGAGCATGTATGAGACGGGGACGTAGCTCAGTGGCACCGCCACCTGCCTCCCAAGCGCGAGGTCCCGAGTTCGATCCCCGCTACTCCCTCAAAAAGAAAAAGCGCATGTATGGCAATAACACTTATACATTTATTTCACAAGGTACTGTTAAAATCATAGATAAAGTTATTGTGATGACTGAATGAATGTAACTATTGTAAGTAGTTTGTGCATGTGTGTGTGTACACACGTGTGTGCACTGGGGTTTGAACGCAGGGCCTCGTGCAGGCTAAGCTCACGCTCTAGCTATGCCCACCTGGTTTCCCCTGCCCCCCAATTATTCGATGCAATAAATGTAACTTTGTTCCTTTGGTATGTATAGTTCAAATCAATTATTTTATTAAACGTCTAAAAAAGAGCAGTGTCCAGAACCACTCAGTCAACTTCCTATAATCAGAAAGATGATGCAGCAATTCGTGTTCTTTCTACTTGAAAAAAAAAGTGTTTTAAACGGGGAATGGTAGCACACAGGTGTAATCCCAGCTACTTGGGAGGCCCAGGCAGGAGGACCATGAGTTCCAGGCCAGCGGGGGTCACTTAGTGATCTGTCTCAAAATAAGAAACTAAAAAGGGCTGGGATGGAGCTCAGTGTAGAATGCCCTGGGTTCCACCTCCAATGCTGCAAAAAGAAAAAAAAAAAAGGTTTCCAATGATGAAATGTATTGAGCAACTAAGTGAGTGGGCAGAGTAACAGAACAGCCCTGTGCTTACTGCTAAATCACTCTGGTTTTAAGCTTTCTCTTCCCAAAGCCTTGTTTTGTTTTTGGTACAGGGGATCGAACTTGGGACCTTGCACTTGCGAGGCAGGTGGCGGAACCACTGAGCTACATCCCTGGCCCCCGAAGCCTTTTGTAGTCCTTTGAGCCGGAACTTACTTTGCTCATTTGGCTGGCTTGCTGCTTCCTGCCTGCCTGCCTTCCAGTTTATGCTACGATGTTTCCTCCTCTAACATGGCTCCTGACCACACACTCTACGGTGAATGCAACTACAACATACACTCCATGTACCTGACACACTCCATCTCTCGTGTCAGTCTTCATGGCGCTTGTTATATATTTATAGAAGATACATATATTTGCTTTATTCTTTATTATAAATACATTTTTACAAAGACCAAACTATCATCTAGGCTGTGACTTCCTAAGGGCTTGATTTTAAACACCAGGCCCCAGAACAACGCCTGGTGTGCTGCTGGCCGTCTGTAAGTATCTGATGAATGAAAGTTACTCTCCCTCCAAACTGCAGGCCACAGCAGGCTGCTAAATTAGATGAGGAACGATGGACTCTGTGCTTTTGCAAATCGCCATCATCTTTGCAAGTGCAATAATGTTATACTTAATACTTAATTGGCCGAGTATGGCAAATTAAATATTTCAGTCAATCACATATTCATTTTATTTAATAGGTGTTGTGTTTAGTAATGTCTGGCAAAGAAAAATAACAATGGCTGCTCAGTCTACTGAGTAGAGAAGCCCAAGTAACATTTAAATAAGTAATAAACACACAAGCTTAGGGGCTGGGGATTTAGCTCAGTGGTTACACTGCTTGCCTTGCATGCGCAGGGACCCGAGTTCGATCCCTGGTACCAAAACAAAACAAAACACAAGCTTATAGTTAGAAACCTCAAATTGCATAGAAATATATTAAAAAGTAGAATATATTCCCCTAGCTACTTTCCCAGTTCTAGTGCAAAAAAGAAATCTCTGTAATCAATTTCTCATAGATTCTCCCAGAAATTTTTCCTATGCCTATATACAGACATAGACTTGCCAACAAAATGCACATTTTCTTAAATTGCTTCTCACGCACACACATGCACACTCATACACTCGGGAGGAGTTTTTTCTGAAACTTCTGTGTGGTTTGCACTAGATATTTATTTCCACAACCGTCCTTGGAGGGCCTGACCCCACCTGCCTGTCCGCAGGCTCCTCCCACAGCCTGGCACACAGGAAGCCTTCTTCTATTCACTGAGCAAATAAACTGGAGTACATTTTTCTCACAGGAGGCACTATGATTATATTAATGTACCTTGACAGAAACAAAATCCTTCAAGCCATTAGCGAACTTCTTCAAAATTTACATTCAATAATAAACGTTTATAGATTTCAAAAAACCAACTCGACTGTGTTTTAGGCAATTGCATCAGCATTCTCTCCTGTGATCCTCCAGGTGAAATCCGAAAGTGGTTGTTTTAATTTCCGTTCTTCTGATGAGGAACTGGAGACCAAGAGAAGTAAAAGCTGAACTCACAGCGATCCTCCTGCCTCAGCCTCCCGAGTGCTGGGATCACAGGCATGTGCCACCACACCTGGCTGAGATATCTTCTTTTCTACCCGTTTCAAATCAGACTGCCCTGAGTGTCCAAGCCTAGTTCTAGTACCAGTACTGCTGTGCAGACCCACAGGGGCAAGAGCCCAGCAGAGAGCCAAGAGCTGGGGGATCCAAAAAAAAAAAAAAAACACGTGAATGAAAACTCCCAAGCAAACTCACCAACAAAAATCACCTCCAAACACAAAAGACAACTCTTATGGCATAGAAAGGGATCCACATGATTTCCAAGAAGCTGCTTAGAAACACAGGAACCAAAACACAGGAAGTAAGTTGTAAAAGGCACAATGAAATGAATACTACTCCTATCCTGGAGGGTGAAACAGAATGTGCTAGTTCCACGTTACTTCTCCAAGGGGACGGTGGGAGGGCCCAGGGTCGGAATGTTCACCCAGGCCCAGTTTGCAGAAAGAAAGGATTCTGTAAAAACAAACAGACAAAAAAGACAAGTCATTGAATTGCACATTTTAAATGGGTGAATCTTATGGCATGTAAGTCATAATTCAGCTGGGAAAGAAGGGAGGAAGGGAGGGAAAAAAAGAAAGAGGAAGAAACCCAGTGTAAATCCTGTTTGCTTTTGTCAGCAGCCAGCCAGTACAGATTTGGAGTGTGTGTGTGTGTGTGTGTGTGTGTGTGTGTGTGTGTGTGTGAACATGCAGTCTGTGAGTCTGGCGTACAGCAGGATGTGGGGATCAGAGGTCACTGCTTGGTCTCAGAACTCGTGTGCAGAGCCAAGGAGACCAAGCTGACCTGCAGGACAGGAGGAGCACAGGGGCCAGAGTGCTGGCCTTTTGTTCTGCGGGGACAGCCACAGCTCCCTGGTCTCTGCAGGGTGGAATGCAAAGTCCCTTTCCTGCTTTGGGCTGATCTGTTGGTTCTGCTCCCTTGGACCGGCAGCCTGGTTCCGTCTGCTGGGATTCAGAGATTTATGGAGGCTGAGTGTGAGGGGAACTGACTTCCCAAAGACATAATTGCAGGCTCAGTGAGAGAGGAAGGGATGAATTTTCAAGGACAGACTGACATTGGCTGTATTTTCATCAAAATAGTAGAATGAACCCTGCAGAGGCCATAAACAGAAGATTCCTTAAGAAGAACCACCTGTTGGGATTGGACCTGTAAAAAGAATCCCCAAAGGAAAGGGCAAGGGAGGAGCTGTTTCCTGAGGGAGTGAGGCCTTGCAGTTCTGTGGTGGCTGTGAATGGGAACCTTAGGTGGTGCAGTCCTCTGCCATCCAGGGCCAGGAGAGACTGTTCCTCCTCACAGCTGCCTCACCACGGGAGGAAGGAGAATGAAAACAGGCGAGCAGCCCCGAAAATTATAAACAAGCAACCACCAAACCAATCTGAACCCTTAGTCAGTCTAAGAGAAAAGACACATGGGGTACAGACTAGGACCTGTTCCTCACAAAAGGAAGTAAAACTCAACCGTTGTTCGAGGCTGGGTCACTGATCGCCACGGAGGGGACAGCGTCAGACAGAGCCCCAGAAGGACTTTGGGTTGTGTCTGTCTGGAAGACTCTGGTACTCTGGTTTGTCTGCGGATATATAT